>NC_071091.1:85570923-85886923 GCF_027358695.1 Spea bombifrons | reverse complement strand
AATACAATACTCCATAGATGGAAAATATATATACATTAAAAAGTAACATTTTAGATGGGTTTGGGAAGGTACATCTAGAAGGGGAAAAAGGGATAGTAATATAAAAATAATAAAGTATTATAAAATTAATCATGATACTAATAATTAGTATCAACATCAACATAGCACAAACATACATTTCTTGTGTAAAGAAAGTGGTAGGAAGTCAGCACAAAAATTAAAGAAAATTGGTCAATACCCTATACAGATCATTTAGGAATACGCTCCGACACACAAGGCACTTGCACAGATTTTTAATGAGGAAACATTAACCATGCGCTGCTGGAAAACATCCAGCTAATCTAAACCTTAATATCCTATTCCATTAGACACAACACTTAAACCATGGTTTTAGCATTTTGTGGCAATCAACAAAATTTTAAAACACTCAGAAATCATAACATTCCTACAAAGCAAGTGTAGCTCTAGATAGAGCAAATCACATTCTGTTTCTGAGCCCTGCTGCGATCATGAAACGCTTGCCTGCCACAGAAGCGGTAATTCCGATGATGGACCATTCTAAAACATTCTACACACAGAACTTTTACTAATGCCTACAAACAATCTAAAACAGAGTATTAAATACAAAGGTAAACAAAACAAAGTTTACAAAATATTCTTGAACCGCTCATTTTTTAATCATCAGTTATCACACTTGTATTAGATAATGACTGACAGTCCAGTTTGAAAAATGTTATAAATTCTCAATAGATTTCAGTAACAGTCATATCTAAACAAAGCATAACTTTGACATAAACTGGCGGAACATACGGGTCAGCACTTACTAATGTGACTCTCCAGTTAAAAACAACATCCTTTAACCCTTAGGTACTTCATCTTTGTTTCTGGGGTAAATCACATGATTCATACACAGGTCCAGAACTGGATAAGCTGGTGTGGGTTTAAGCCTAATGTCGGGCTCAGCCTATCTTAACAGGAGGATAAGAGAGCTAGCTTCAGCCAAGCTTCTTCTCCTTGCCTTGTTGGGTCATGGACCTGATATCCAATCCCAGAATTCACACTGTAATTTAACAGCAGGTACTATATATATATATATATATAAAAAATACATTATGAAACTGAAACAAGTCACAGAGTTTATATTAAATAATGTTGAGAAGCAAAGTTGAAGGGAACGTTCCCGCCATCATATGCACTTCAGGTCATCTATGATAGCCGAGTATTCACCTTTACATTTTCCAAAAGTCTTTCCAAAGGCATGAAGGAATTCATCAGAATCTCACTATGCACCTACAATATGCCCTGCTCTCCGATAGCTTGGCTAGTGGTAGATGCGTCCTGCGTGTCACTGCGTGGTATTTACTCACCTTTAGCCAGTTGCTGAACTGGCTCGCCAGTGTGTTCCAGGGAGTCCAACGAGACCCCTCACATGCATGCACAGTGCAAGCTTCCGTTATTTCCAATAACATCACATCAGCTTTCATGACCTCATTACATGTACAGATGAGACCTTTGAGGTCATAAGAGCTTATGCGACTCAACATCTTGTTCTTCCGTACCGTATTGTAAACTTCTAATGACTTGACCTGGTAAAACGAAACCGGCGCACACGCAGTGAAATGTCTGCTGCGATGCGTATTATGTTTTGCAAAAAGAACAGAAAATAAATCTGGACGAGCAAAGATTTCAATTCACACTTCAGTCTGACACCTATTAACTTATGTCTTACATGGCTAGCTTACAGTAAGAGTTACCTACATGAAATGTATTTTCACTCGTTTATAAGCCAGTAATACAATCTATCTATCTTGGAAAATACCTGGAGAGATTTCACAGCTGTAAAGGAGTACGTGTGAGCAATAAAATGAATAGTAGTCTTGGTGTTTTACTATAATGCAGTTCTGTACGAATAATTCAATGCATAGTAGAGCCTATTCATAACTTCAGTAATTCATACACAAACATATTGGTTGTTATAAGAATTATCAGCTCAACAGAGATCCGTTGTTAAGATGCCAGTGTGGGTGTTTTGAACTGAAAAGCTGACCAATTAAACCTTTCATATCAAAAGGAAGCAGAAAATCAAAAGCCTATTCACAAAAAAGGACATTTTCAATAATAAAAAAAAAAACATAACTATATATGAATAATCTATATAAAGTATACCGTATATTATGTTTGAGATGCTTAGGCCCTTTTGTTAATGTTTAGGATCTAGTAGTAGTCAGACAAGCAGAGCTTCACAACTAGCAGTTTGTGACAAGGATGGCGTATCAGTTCACTACAAGAGCATACTATATGACCCCCTTCAATATATAGCATATAGTATTTATTCACCTGGAGGGCTGGGGAGATTCTGGTGCTCTATACAGCTGAAGCCCTTTTGACCATATATCATCAACAGACTCAAGACAGAATGGATTAAAGCTCTATGTAAAACACCATTCAGGATATTCTCATAGTTTGAGGTCAAGGATTACTACCACTGTGACCTCTCACATAAATGATGACCAGCACAAGGATATGATGTCTCTGGTAATACACTAGTGCAAGTGAGGGGCAAGAAAAGTCTGGTGCATCAGATGGGGGGCAAGATACTCTGAGAAAGGCAGCACCACTATTTACCCCAAAAGTTGTCTTATTGAATGAGAAACCCGTGACAAGTATCCGTGTACACTCACATGCCTGCCAATGCAATTTCCCCTCAAGCTCAGCAATAAACCCTGCAACTCCCCATTCCTGCTTGATGACATATAATGAGAGAGATGGCAGAGCAAGCACAAGGTAGCACTAAAGACCAAAGCACAGTGTTTCTCAGAGGAATGCCAAGCTTTTCTATATGAACATGGAGTCAGTAATATTTTAAAATATATTATCTTTTCATGCATCATCTTTGCAATTAATTGGGACCTGTACTTGTGTGGCGATTACCACTGTTATCTCTTGGCTATTAGACCTAAGAAGTACTTGGACAAGCTGCTAGGGATATGATTTACAGACATTTCAGTAGACTGTGTCACTGCCCTCGTACCCCGATTACTCAAATTAAAAAAATACCTTAAGCGAACAGTTTAATTTCCATTACACCTGCACTTTAGAGGAATGTATATTAAAGTACTCTGTGAGTAAAACAAAAACAATACAACCTAGAGGTTGCAGCCCTGCTGCAGCAGCTGCCATCTTCCTCCCTGGTCCGACACTTCTTGCCATTGATAGGCTGCTTGAAGCAGCCTATCAGTGGCAGTAAAGTGCTCACATTTAAATCAATGACGTCACTTTCAACATATTCACACTGGGTTTAAACAAACCCCTGCACTCAGCGTTCACTAAGCCAGGGCTGTAGCTGTCTGGAGGAGAGTAAATCACATGGAGGGTGAGGTGTTCAGCCGTTCACATCTCCTGCACGGTATTAAGCTGGGGTATGTGGAACGGAGCAAATGTATATGTGGGGGGGGGGCAGTCTTAAGAACTCTCCCATGTCTCTTCAAAATGGACAACAAGAAAAAGTTAAAGGGACCATGCAGCTATCATATGCATTAAACTGCTAGTGTGTCCCTTTAAATGGAGAGGTTTACAAAACCCTCTTACTTCTAAACTGATTGCTCATACAAAAGACAGCAGAATTCTTCCTGAACCAATACTTCTGCCCTAAATGCCAAATTTTACAAAAACTGTCAAGATCTGAATAAAAAAAAAAACAGTGAAAATGGCCTCAAAAGGCTGCAAATTGTGTTATCAAAGTTAATCATTTTGATAGAACCTGATACAAAAGGTAAACATAGAAATACTTTATTGGCCTGTATACCTCTTATACGCGCTTATCATACCTACCCCCTTATTGCTCTGTAAACTGTAAAGAACTAGGTATAAAAGTATACCTAGTATTACCATCATGATTCGGAAACAAAAATCTAATTTACAAAATATTTGTGATAGCAAATTAAACTCAATTTATTAAAACAGAGGCTTTATAATATACCAATATTTAGAGACAAATAAAAATACAAACTGGAACAAAAGATTTAGTGCTTCATTAAAATATAGCTGACAACATAACTTCAGAATGGAAGCATTACATTCCGAATGAAAGTGATGTCATTCGTGCACTAGGGGCGTGTAAGTACTTTAAGATACAAACAAAACAATTTTTCATTTTTATTGAAGGAAGTCACCTTACTTTAGACGCATGATGGCAGGAGGCCAACAGTATGACCTAGTGACTTAAAGACGTAGACAACCTGAATGCCTGTTTAAATAAATATGTGTCAGATGGGATATGGAAAGCTTTGCAAAGCATTTCTTAAACATATCCGGGAATTAAAAGGTTAATGGTGAAAGAAGGGGCATTAACACCGTTTTAACTGCCATCTCATGTTAAGTCTATACGAGAACAGGATAAAATGGAGCTGTGCTATGGCCATGGATTAAAAAAAGGAACTTAAAGAAATAAAGTTTAAAGCATAAACAAGAATTATCCGTTAATGTATTCCATATACAGAAAAACAGAACAAATTGTTTACAGAAGCCAACTATATACAGTTCCATCATTGCAACTGCAAAAGAGAAATAAAACGACAAAACATAATATAATTATTTATATATATATATATATATATATAAAAAAGCTCTGCATTGGAGGGTTCATGGCCCCATACTAATAATTTGTTGCAAATAAATCTGTTCCCTAGAATTTAAAGGCAACCTACCTAGTAAGGAACATGCCAGGAACAAGTGATGTCAAACAAATGCACAGCAAGGTCCAGCAGTACTGGGAAGTAATCATGAAGTCACTACATATTTTCCATCTTACGCTCCAAGCAAAGAGAATCATGAAGCTGTAAATTGTTCCATGCACGTATATAAATAAGTCGTAACAAACACTTTTATAGAACATAAATTTCATATTAATTAAAGGCTTCGCTTTAACACAAAACATGCATAAGATTGCAATTATACTGCCAAAATGATATCCCCTGCTGTGACTTCTCTAGAAAACAAAAAGAAAAAAATCAAATCAATGGAAAACCAGAATAAAAAAAATAAAACAAAAAACAATGCGTATTCGTTAAGAGCATGGGTGTATATTATAAGAAGAATAATGATCAGAAAGTAATTACCAAGCGACTAAGCTTTTTTTTCCATAACCTTTGCCTGCATTCAAGTGACCGAAATGGACACTATTCCTCCCCAGGGGCCAGAGATGTCTTCCTTCTGCTTTATTTGCTTCAAAAAGGGACCTCCACCTCTATTCGCAAGAATACAATACCTCTCCGTCTCTAATGCAGCACAAAGATTACGGTGAGAAAGCTAAGGAAGAGGCTAGCAGCAACATCAGCAGCCAATGAAAGGCGTATGGAGAATCGGCACATGCTCTCTGAGACCGATACTGTCACCGCCGCTCAGCAAGCTTCTAATCTAATTATAGCCATTTGCTCGCACCGTACTACTGAAGCAGAGCCCAAGAGCAAATTAAATTTTAATAAGTAAAACCCTTTAGATAATACGAAGGTCCCTGCTTGATGTTAAACTCTGCCTTCAGTGTCAATTTATTTGCTTTGTGCTTTATAAACTACATCGCCATGCAGCGTTTCACCCTCGTCCCTATAATAATAAAAATAAATGTTTGCCTTTTTTAACCCAAGGTAGTGAAACTACTGTTATCTAGTTGCTGATCATCACTCTCAGCCAACTTGCGGATGGCCAAGCAATAGAGAATACAGTTTAACGACCAGTTCAGAGGATCTTAAGAATTTGTCATTAATTAACCTGCAATCACTCTGCCAAAAAAAACAGTATTTGGGGAGTTTAATCTGGTTCTTTAGACATTCAAATAATCTTTTTTCTCCCTATTTTCCCTATTTAGTAATCATTTACACAACGGAGAATAGGATCATTTATTTTGGGCTTGCAGGGAAAGTTTTGCATTTCGTGTCAATGGCTAGCGGTTTCTGACAGGCAGCAGGGTGGAAGCAGGTAACCGGAGGGCAGGGTACCAAGACGTACAAGCGTTTATGTTGGATCAGTTGAAATTCTGCTAGACATTACTGCCTCCTAGTCATTATAGTCTATCTGGAAGATATGATGTGACTAGACTTGTACCAGCTTCCACTGGACAGATGTCAACACCATACAGAAATGCCAGGATTACAGGCATATTTTACAGCCATAGAAGGAGAATATTTCCCATTAGACAGCTGTGCTCTGAGGGCTCCTGTGTCACAGGAGATCATTGCTGCAAAATCCATGTCTTATTAACATGTTTTCTTAGCATTTACATTTTAAATGGTCTTGTAGAATAATAAAAAATGAAAATGACCAGGCATTAGTATTGTGGATCACCAGGTACTGACTGCCTATGGACAGTCAGTGTTGTGATAGGTGTAGGGTCAGTGGGTAGCAGGGTATGGCAGGGGTTCAAATTCTTCTATGGTATGGGAGCCCAGCGCATACACTCCCATTAATTAGAAAAGGACTCGCCAAACTTGGGGTACTTTGACAATGTGGCAGCCCAAGCAATATATGGCCATATAGTGAGACGGATGGGTATGCGCTGAATACTTGCTTTTTCCCTTCATATAGGGCTGTCTTTTATGCATGACAAAAGATGCAGCTGCCCTGTGTCCAGAATTATCTCAGGGCCCACAGCAGCGGCCCCTTAGATCCTCCTTACTAGCAATTCCTCCTTTGTGGTCTGCACACCACATTGCAGAGCACCAGGCTATGACATCATACTATGCAATAATTATACAGATCAGATGGCTGCCTAGTGGTGACCTAAAAGGATAGTGTTTCATGCAGAAAGGCTGCTAGAGTCTCGGGGGAATGGCACAATGAAACCAAAAACTCTTCACATCAGGGCTAGCCAACTGCGATGCTCTAGCTAATACTGAACTACAAGTCCCGGCAAACTCTGCTTCCAGCGTCTAACAACCCGAGGATGATGCTCATCTGTCCATTAGGAAGCATATATATACAACCACAACCCATCTTGTGGAAACAGGAGGATGTGTGAGTAGCAGGTACTGACTACCCTAGTCACAGTTATTCACGAAGTTATTAAATATAAAGTGCTGTTTCACTGCTAGACAGTTCTGAGACAGATCATTAGCATCGAAGAGACATCAAGCTCTTCCTGGCATGGGGTAGATAACTAATCAAAATATAGACATAAATCATCTGTGTGCGTCTGGGCCGCAAAACCAAATCCATAAATGGTCCATGACTTCTTATTAATTCATTTGCCCGTAGCATCAGAAAGAAAACATAGGGATTGTTATCAGTAAATGCATGTTTTTTTGTCATTTTCTTTATATTGTATTAACCCATTGTACAGCGCTATGGAATTTGATGGCACTATATAAAACAATAATAATAAATAATAATAAAACCAAACAATACATTTGCAGACAACAATAACAGAAAGCAGACTTTATTATGGGACTCATCCTGGAATACAGCAATCTGGTTATATATATAATATTTTTGGGGGGTTTACAGCAGATTATCGGAATAAGAATTAAATCTAATGTCTACAATAAAAATGGTCATCAGCTTGGGCTACCAGTGCATATTATTCAAGGGGAGGAAAAATACCATGTTCCAACAACTTTTTCTGCATATCATTCTACTGTATAGCAGCTGGTTAAGAATCCATTAAAACACGTAGTTCAAGTGGTGGTTCCATTCACCTGTCCGCTACGTATACGCCCCAGGGCAGTTAACCGCCAGGTGTCAGAAGCGCAATCCCTGCATATGCTCCTAAGCGCCATCTTAATCATATTACATAATTACATCTTGACTACTGCATGCATTTTCTCTTGAATACTAAGTGGTCATTTGGGGTTCTAGCTGGTTCTTTTCCAGTTGACCCTAAAAAAGTAAACAATTGGAGGGTCCAGTGGAAAACAGGCAAAGTGTTAACTACTCCAAAGTGTCTTCATAATGGAACCAATCTGAACGACCATCTTCCATTTTTTTTTTTTTTATGGGACTCAAGATACGCATGTTCCCTAGCAGCTGTGTGACATCACAGACGTAGGTGATTTTTCTTGTTGTCATTTTTGTCATTTAACAAAGCCTGTAAGCACTTTATTCACAAGATATGCATGAAGCTAGTTTTGTATTGTGTACACATGAACAGCAGGCATAATTTACACATTGTTGAATCATTTTCTGCAGTTTCTGCCACCGGAGGGATTAAAATGCATTACTTTGGAGCAAGACCGCCTTTTCTATTTTTCTAAATGATGCCATTTGTAACTCCTCCAGAGTCAATTACGCACGAGCTGAATACAGTCAGGGTACGTTTATCTTGTCATCTAAACATCTCTGCCCCCAAAAACTGGTTGATGAACACACGGCAGAAGAGTTATAAGAGGTATAAGGGTATGAACTTTTCATGCAGTTAACTTTGGATTGTTCTCAGAGCAGAAGGATAACTGGGCACGGGGGGAGTAGAGAAAAGTATTAAGCAAACAATAACGATATTTAAAAAGTCTGTGACCCATTCACTTAAGTAGTTTCTTTTTTGCCATTATACATTTTGCCTTTTCACAACATTTCATCAATCCAAGCAGATGTTTTCAGCTGTGTGAACGCATCCAGAACATCTGGGGGTATAGGAATCTTTGGAGGTTTATATTTACCGTGTCACAGTCAAAGCTAATGGGAGGAATTCTGAACAGCAACAATAGAGCCATTGTTATCTAGCTCATGTGAAAAATACAGATTATGAAAATCTATGCATGGCATTTTGGATTTGAATTTTGTGAAACATATACTTCTCGTTGCCGTTTATGGGAACTTTCAACACTATCTGCTGCTCCTGGGAACGTTTGCGTTTGTCACTCAAAAGCAGAAGTATCTCATTAATATACCCATACAACCGCCATTTTATCTCGGCTCGTTCCAAAATCCAGGTATGCCTATAATACAAAGACACACATGTAGGATGATGCATTTAGGGAAGTCACGTAACATATTAGCATGCGTGTTAGCGACGTTTAACATTCTTGGCATAAAGCATACATTTACTGTGACTTCTACCAATCACAGATCAATATTAAAAAGGTCACCTCTAGGATTATCATGAAAATGGAGTACACCTGACTTAAGGTATTTAATAAAAAATAAAAAATGCCAATCCAATGTCTATTGGAATAGGCCAATACCCCCCAAAATATATTAAGTGTTAAGCTTTGCCCTTCCAATGAGCCTCTAATACAGAGGCTTGGCCCCCTAATATTAGGGGTCAGGCGGTAGCTGGAACTACTGCGGTTTCAAAACGGATTAATAAGTACAAAAAATATGTAATTCAAGACAGATAATAACATTCATCAAGGACACTCCATGTAGTCTACAGGACTCACAAGAATGTGCCAAGTAAGTACTTTATATTTACGAAAACCAAGTAAAACAAGCCAAACAAACAAAAAATACCACTCCCAATTAGGGACACATTATTGGGTTCATAGACCCATACAGAGCAATATTTTGCTTATCATGCATTAAGTGCATTTAACATGAAAGTATTCAAATAATCTTTATTTTCCAAAAATGGCTTAGATTCACTTTTGGTTTGTGGCTCTTAATAGAAAATGTAGTAGCAAATAATGAAATATATATTTACAACTTTTTTAAAAATAAAATTCAGTATTTGTGCTCTCATGTAAAAACAATTATTTGCTCTCTATGACAGGCTGTACAAGCACTCACATAAAGAGCCTGGAGTTACCAAACATACACCAGAAAGTGCTCAGAAATGTAGCTAAACTGGATTTTATCGAGAATGGATATGTACATAAAGATTTAATGAACAATTCCTTGAATGAGCCTGTTCAGCGCTTTTCCTTCTTTGGACCACTTTTAACCACAAGAGCTGCATTTTTAGAGATGCTCTGACACAGTCATCTAGCCATCACAAAAGTCCCTCAGATCCTTACACCTATACATTTTTCAACACATCAAGCTCTGAGGACGAAATGTTCACTTTCTGCCTAATATCACCCACTGACAGGTGCCATGATAACAAGATTATCAGCGTTATTCACTTCACCTGTCAGTGGTCATAACGTTATGGCTGATTGGTGTATATCTCCCTTTAAACTGAGTAATACTTCGTACTAGAAACACATAATTTGAGTGCAGATAACCCCCCCCCCCCATTTAGTCTGTCTGTATTTTGTTCTTTAAAGATGTTAATCCTTCTTGGATCTTGTCTCGGATTCAGGACATGCACCTACTTCATGCATGTCTAAAATGACTCAACTTCTACCACTACTGTTGGGACGCTGTTCTAATTATCTACCACCCTTACATCACATCTAATCCTCTTGTTCTAACATTTCTCCTCCCTCGAAATTAACATCTCTCCTGTACATTGTTAGAGAGAGAAAACAAAACTCTCTCTCTCATTTCCTCTACTAATAAAGATTCAAACACGATAAATGTAATTATAAAAAAAACAATAAGGTTATTGATGTCTCCCTCCTTTTAGTTATCCTACTGAAAGGGCCAAGATTAGTCTAGTCCGATAAGATAGACGCAACTACATCGAGACACAGCATTGTAAGCTGTGTGAACTGCCACGGGGCATGAGACCTTTGCCACCAATGTAAGCAAAGTAATTTGACTCTTTGGACACACTCCATCAAGTTACAATAGCTATAACGCAACACACTAGATATCCAGAGGAATAAACTCCATTCATTTCTAACATTACATCATTCAAAAAAAAAAACATAAAAAAAAAGTATCAAATAATGGAAAGTCTTACCAAGGAAATCCCACCAAATGTATGTTTAACATTCAAGAAGGCCAACAACTCAAGCTGCCCTTATGTGAAAACAGATGTGTATATGCATTGCTTCCCATGACACCAATTGGATCAGCCTCCCCCTTCTCTCTTCACAGCCAGCTTATGGGACAAGGAAGTAAAACAGATATCCCCACTGGGAAAATACTATTAAAATACCCACAAGAAGGATTGGATCCAGCAGATTGAAATTACTATTTCTCAATACCTTTGGGGGGAAAAGCCGCTTCTGGACTGTGTCAAAGCATCAACAGAGCAGAAACAACACCAGATGCAGACCACATGAGATGTTCAGGAACGGATGTCAAAGATCTCACTCGCAACAACGTTTGGAACTGTGCCTCTCTCATAAAACTTATACGAATGTTATCAATTGGTAGAATCTAGCATCACCCATTAAATGCAGTTATAGAATAAACTAACAATTCCTGTATCAGAGGCAACAGATTATATCCATTAATGTATCAAGTCTGGCACGTTTTCACAGTTCCCTAAACAAATCTATTCCATCTACATACACAAACACGCATATTCTATAAGGTGTGTAAAAATACACCGTGTATTAAATACACATGGCATATTGTAGCGAGCTGTGTTATTAATCTTACCCTCCTGAGGCACATACAAACTGAAAGCTGGGTATAGAAATGAGAACGTGAGTGAAGGGAATGTAAAGAAAGGTTTTGCAGCTGGTTTGAAAATGAAATGTTGTCCAATCTGTCGTGTAATTTGAAACTGCTTTTCTCAGACTGAGAAAAAAGCTGAAATATTCTAAGTAACTAACTATGGAATGCCAAATACCACTCCGACAACGCAAAAGGAGTGCGTCTCATTTATAACCACCATATTGGTACTCATAAGCCAAAACACCAAAATCGCACACTGCCTGCCATCATCATTATCGTTTATTTATAAAGCACCAACAATTTACAAAGTGCTTGTTACATGGCATAAGTTAAAAGGGTACGCCACAGCTAGAAATGACAGACTAAGACAGGGTGATATTTGGGGTAAATAGGGTCCTGCTTGCAAGCTTATACTCATACAAACACAATATTATGGGAATTATGTAGGAGCAGCCACCAAATCACAGTCTGCAAGACGGCTGCTTGCGGCTTCTGAAGTACAAGCTGCTGTCTCCAAATTTCGGAGGCATCTGAAAAATAACATAAAACAATAAGAACAATGTGATTTTCACAGACAGAGGGGAAACTTAAATATATCCTCACTGCCATTTAGGAGCGTTCCTCACTGCAGGAGCAGTAAGAATACGTCACATGGTCAGCATCTGGTCTCAGATGACTGGCTGAGATGTGCCTTGAAAGCATCATTGAGCATCAGTCAGACAGCTACAGAAAATTAAGTCTATCGCGGTAGATATACTTTGTTTTCTAAGAATTCTAATGGGGAATTTGACAAACAACTTTGAATTCTGCCAGAGAAGCCAGATTTGTTTAACTCTTTACTGGGTATATTAGCTCTTTAACTAAGCTAGTATCAACAAATAGAAGAGACTTTTGGCATGCAAGGTAGAGTGTTCTTCCCAGAACATACGTTGTTTTAGGCAAGATTTATAAGGTGGGGATGTAAAGGAGGTAAAAATATTTTAACCAGCTAGGTAACGTGCGATTCTACTAGTTGATAACCGTGTATGTGCAAATAGGCCAAAAACGATTCAGACAATTCCCTGTCCATTCGGCCAAAAATTCCAGGAGATTTTAATTTGGGGAATGAAATTTGTTGCCCTGTGCCATCATTCACTCGCACTAACTCATTTTCGTTCACTCTCTCTCACACACTCTCTAAATATTTCCCTAACTTCTCTTCCCACCACTTCTTCATCAAACTCCATGTGCATCTTTGCGGATATAACCCGACGGAAACTTCCCATCATGGCGGAGATGGGGACAAAGATAGAAGAGAAGGGAGAAGATATAAAGAAGCAGAGAAGGTAGGGAAATGTTTAGAGAGCATGAGAGAGAAATGTGAATGAGAATGTAAGAGAGTGAGTGATAGTGAATGTGGGCCCACATATTTCCAACGAAAAAAAATTTGTCCAACTGGTGGGGGACTGTCCTAGTTTTCACATAAATTGCTAAACCGACCAAAATTTGCTCAAATCTAGTATTCAGTATACCCTAGAAGGGAAGGCTGGGCACAGGGGTATAAAAGAATGTTCAAAATGGATAATCCTGTACCAAACCAAGTGCATTGATAATAAAAAAGGAAGGGAATCAGCAAACCACAATGGGTCAATGATAAATGAGGTCATTGTATGTTATTTCCTCTTATCGATCGTTCTGGAGAGATATCAAGTTTTGAAATATGCATAGCATTTCCATTTGATGGGAAGAGCCAAGACTTCACTTAATAAATTGAATTTAAAAACTTGAAATCGTAATTGAAATTTAAATCACAATGCTTGATGAGTCTTACAGGAACTATAACCTACAAGCACGTGGCATTTTATCACCACTATCACAACATAAACAGGGTCTTGTGGCCTCTTAATGAACTCTCATGCTATACAACCGGTTAATTTAATATCAGAATATCAAAAGGTGAAATGTACAGGGTACTTGCTAGCGAAATGTGTTGATGCGGGTACTAGATTGAAAAATTACTCGGAAACGGTTGTTAAAATCCTTTAGTTGGAATGATGTGGTTCATTGTGCTACGTAGAGCAGGGCCCTCTTCTCGTTTTGTACCACTATGTTATTGTGTGCGATTTTAAATTACATTTTAAAGAAAGCGCTACAGAATCTGCTGGTGTTATTTAAATCAATGTAATGTAGACTGTTGTCATATAAGAGGCAGTAGGTGCTTTCCTAGCAGCTCTAAAGCTGCTGTTGTAACTCACTGCTGTAACTATACATTATACAGGTCCAGTCAAGCTCTTCTTGTAGAAGACGCTCACTTGAGTTGAATCTTCATAATGTATAGTGCAGTCAGGGAGCTGAAACACAACTCTCCCTTTAGTGAACAGACTGTCAAAAAGATAAGTACCTTTTGGTTTGTGTTGATTTGTACAAGTGAGTGCTCTTCAGAAGTAGTGAACCCCTTTTATTTATTTTTTAAATAAACTATTTGGTCTTGCATGCCTTAAGGAGGCCATGAGTCCAGAAAACATAACAATAAACTATAAAACACTGCATGCAAATAGTCAAATCAGAAGTTCATAAAAGCATTAAGACAAGGCACATCGAGCCTCGACAGACAAGAAGAACCCCTTAGTAGTATAACAGCTTGAGTTTAAAGAAATCCACAATATGCAAAATAATAATAATAATAAAATAGCAAACTACAGACTGCCAAGTAAGTGTGCCTGTGCCATGGATGGTATTTTTGTAGCTTTGTACAAACCCGCTTACGTGTTTAGGTAGGAAATATCTGCCTCATTGCATCTTGATGTATAACAGTTTAACTCTTAAAAGAAAACGATATATAATAATGGAAACAGTATATTAATATATGTGTAAAAAACAGTCAAATTGCATCTTAAGGACCTTTTTTATTGGGACTATGCAATGTAAGTTTGTGAGTTTGTATAAGCAGCAAAGCCTGAATTATCTTAAAATGTTAAAGGTCGACTTTTTTTTTGACTGCCTTTGGTTCAGGTGACTCTTGTTTTGCTGTAAGCATTTTTATTTGTAATTTGTGTTAAGGCTTTAGCCGCTACAGCCACAAAGTGTATTCTAGGTTATTGCACATGCATGCATACCATCCACTGAACAGAAGAGTTCTATTGATCCCTACATTTGATAGAATTTCAACTAATACAACTCATAGATCAATCTCAACCTTTCACATAACAGAGACCTTGGGAAGCACTCATCGGTGGATGACTGATTCCTCTGAGGCTGGAATGCCTAATTAACTGTTTTCATTTTGTATTTTTCAAGTTAATCAAAATGCAGCTTCCAAATAAATGTTATGGCAGTCTAAAATGTTCAACAAAACAAATTTGAGATGCACCAACCAAGAACAGACAGGCGCTTCTTAGTCTGCTCAAGGTATATCCTCACTTGGGAGCACCTCAAGTCTTAGCTCTCTTGTGCCATTACAACGGAAAAAAATCATATCATATCAGTCCGATTCTGCCCCAAGGGCAGGCAAAAACCGAGAGGTGAGGCAAATTTGCACTGAACGAGGTAAGCAACAAACCCCAGATATACATTTCAGCCTACATTTCAGGATTCACCTTTACACTTGGGGTGAGCCCAATGAGATCCATTGAGAGTTGAAATATTAACAAAACCAAATTTGAGACGCATCAGCCAAGAATGGACAGCCACTTCCTACGATGCGTCCCCACTTGTGCCATTACGGAGGAACATCACCATATCAGTCTGATCCTGGCAGTAGTCCACAACCAAAAGGCAAATTTCCCCTGCACGGTGGAATCAACAACCAACATCTCATATCCATTTAGCTTGATAACATGTTTAAAAAAAAAACCTATACAAAGATGACAATTTGTAACATTTTGTAAATGATTAAAGAAACACTGGTCAACTGATTATTTCCTTACGATTTATTGATTTAACTGGCAACACTGTATTCTGCATCACTATGCAAAATAATGAGGGCTATGTTCATATGTGTCTTTATATATATTTTATACGCACGCATGTTCCCTTTTCTACAGCTGAGGTTTGCAAATTATTTTTTCCCGTTTTCTTTTTTCAGAACACCAGCCTAGATTCTCAAACAGTTTTACCATTGTAACACACCAGAAATACCGGATAAAAGAACGTTTGGAACATGTAGGATGTGTTGGACACCAATGACAAAAAAATGTAACAGCTTCTTTCAAAAAAAAAAAAAAAAAAAGGAGAAAAAAAAAACAAAGTGCACACATGGCAATGCCCTGTGTTCCAATGATTGATAATACTTATATGTTTTGGGACAGGGTTAATTATTTTCTAGCACGTTTAGATTAGCCGAGGCTACTTCTTTTTTTGTAACCAGCAAAAGAAGCACAGATCAGAACAAACTGACTTCATAAAAGTTAAGAAAAGTTAAGATGCCATTTAATTACATAAAAAAAATAAATGGTTGTCATTGGTTTACCCGTTTAAATCCAGAATTCTAGAATCTTGTGATCCATTGAGTTTGAAGTAACAGCAGGTGCAAGCCGAAGTATTTTTTCTAAATCATCATATTTGCAAATTAGAGCATGGCGTGCACTGGAACAAACTGGAAGGGACAAAAGAAGCAAATGTATTAGTATAGTGTCTGAAATGACAGGTCGCAGACGACAGAACAGTTTGGCTGGATCAGGGTACCTTTAAGGGGAAACCAGCCTGTACTTCCGTAAGCTCTACAAAAATTACACATTATTGAAAGTTGTAGCCAACTTAAAAATCATGATTAGTTTCACAGTCTTCTTGGTAGGAGTAGTCCAGAACACAAACATCCTCATTTATGTTGATGTATCATGTAAAGTCAGTGACAAATTATGGTCTAGGCCAACTAGGTCTACGCCTAGGGTAGCAAGTCCAGTGGGTGGCAAACCATGGTAGGGCGATCAGGCCCCCTAGTATGCCGCTGCTGAATTGGCTGGTTACAGGGGAGATCTTTGATCTCCTCAACCAGCCCATTTACATTATGGAGGCTGTGTCGATTCCGCACGGACACTATAATGTACATTAGAAGACGCTATGCACCTTTAAGACATGGAGCGTGATATTATGTCATTTGCAGGCCCTTTCTGTCTTAAAGGCACGGCACAACTTAAAACAGTGAGGAGGTTGCAACTGGGGGGGCGCTGAAGGTCCATAAAGTATATCATATACCCACCACTAGCCACTGATTATCCTGCCACCCAATTGCTGCCAAAAGGTAGCATGACAAATAGACCAGGAGGTGTTTGCAGCTTCTCCTAAAGACCTTTATTTTTAGCTCATTATGGTAAAAAACTGTTAAAAAATATTAAAGTTACTATAGTATGCATTCTTTATTGGTGGGGCAGTATGAGACACTTGACTAGGGGAATTAGTGCAAACCCAAGGAGGGAATCATTACAACCTATTTCAATTATTATTCGGCGTCCTTACAGACTCTCACAAGTTCTTGTATCCGCAGGGTCAGCAGGACTGACGTTAATATATAAGCCTCCTGATGTTTGCAGGCCACACTGTTCTTACTAAAGGGCAAAGGAGACTGCTCTCCCTCGCCTCACGGTCTCTGCACTACTGGGATATGAGCCTGAGCAAGAAGGAAAAAGAGCTGAGGAGCGGCACTGCAGGGTCCTCCTAAGAAATGAGCCATGGTGGTGGACGCACTTGCCCCTACTTCTGGGCAAGTCTGAAAAAGAGAGTTGAATTAGCTTGTGTGAAATTATCTCCCTTTAATATGGAAGAACATAATCAGTGATGGAATGTAATCTCTAATGGGAAAGGCCTAAGGTTATGTTGAACACAATAATGGCTGAAGACCTAAAGACTACACACGCCAAACATTTTGATCTGCCCTGAAATCATAATTCAACAAATGTTTCTGGTTATAAAGCAGGTTTTTAATGCTTTATCTGAATGATTACTACAAACCATAAGCAAATTAATTGACTTTATTTAACACATAATCGCATAATTAAATATTCTAGAGAAGAATTTCAGAATCAAGCTGTCTGGCACACACTTCCAGGAGATCAAAGTGCACAGAGTAATGTTGTTATAGCTGTCAAATGTTACTTATGAGCTATAATTTCTGTTTACCGCCACAGGGAAAACACCAAGAATGTTGTTGTGAAGCTTTCTGAATTAACAAAACGATTATATTACAAGAAAACTTTCACGAGCCCTGGAGGCAAAATGGATAGTCAGTTTTAGGCAGGTCATAAAGTACTAATTAGCCACATTCAGCTTCAAATAATAGATAGAATATAGTAAACAACATACACAGACCTAAATGAGCATGTCAACACAACTGAGAGAAGAAATGCCTACATTCTCATGAACCAATAACCTCTACAATAAGGGCCTAAACATGAGTCGACGTCCCCCCCCCAGCTCAAGATTTATTCAACAATGCATAGTCTATATATAAAATGTTACCAAAATTTCTATGGTTTAAGAATGGATTTCAAATTGCACCCAAAATTAAGCATGTACACACACACACACACACACACACTTTACAGACAAGAGTATTGGGATACCTGATTGTTACACCAACAGGGACTTTTATGACATTGCATTCTAAACACAGACATTAATATGTAGTTTGTCCCCCATTTGCAGCTATAACAGCTTCCATTCTTCTGGGAAGGCTTTCCACAAGATTTTTGAGTGTTTCTGTGGGAAGTTTTGCCCATTCATCCAGTAGATCATCTGTGTTGTCAGTCACTGATGTTGGACGAGAAGTCTGTATCAAATCTCCCTTCCAGTTCATCCCAAAGGCGTTCGATGGGGTTGCGTTCAGGGCTCTATGTGGCCAATCCAGGTTCTATTACACCAAACTCATTCAACCATGTCCTTATGGAGCTTGCTTTCTGCATTGGGGCAAGTCATGCTGGAATAAAAAAGGGTCTGCCCCAAACTGTTTCCACAAAGTTGTCCAACATGTCTTGGTATGTCCCCTTCAGCATAGGAAGTAAGTAATTATATGTGTTTCACACACATGCCAATTAAGTCAAACTGAATTTCCAGGTTACTTGCAAAATTTCAGCTCTTCAAAAGAATGCATTATTGAGGGCCAGGCTGAGAACGTTCTTCTTCAAAAAAGGTCAAAGCTGGCACAGCACAATGCATATTTCTCACCAATATCTCTATGTATTGTTCATGGCTGAGCACTTGCTGACGTTGGCAATTCATAAAGCATTTTAAAGTCAGCTGCAATCCACCAAAACGCCACTACAACCTCAACTATCCTAAATAGCTTCTCCACTATCCCGCTTTTATGAGCAGTAAGGATTATGGGCCAGCTGGGGAGATTAGCGGTTGCAGCACAGGTCATCATTGCAGCTCCAGCACGGCCACCATGCAACGCTCTGCAGTTCAGACCCAGAAGGTGGCTCTTCCTTCATACTTCGTAACAGACCTTTCCCAAAATGGCACATTGGCACCAATAACTTCTATAAGCCTTGTCGATTAAACTGGTGTCAGTGTAAGTAAACTGAATATGCATGCCTTCTATGCTTTTTAGGTTGTACGCTCCCCTTTCTGTATAAACTTTGCCTAACCTTGGACCATAGCTTGCATATGGCACAGTCCCCCTATTATACTGTCCACAGTCCCCCCATGCTATACTGCTAGGCTTACAACTCCGCGGCAGAATGAAAAGTTGACAATATTGCAACAGATTATTTTAAAGCAGGACTGATCTTCACCAACACAAGGGCCATCAGTATAGAAAGCATACAAAACCGCTTCTGTACTTGATTTTCATGCTTATGGATATGGCGTTTTCCCAACACACAAGTGGTTTTAGTTTTTTGTTGGACTAACAATTCATGCTTTGTTTCTCACGTGACCCCCGTGCTACGAAACAGCAGTGTCATACCACAGAGATAAGATTCAACAGCTTTGTCAAAGCTTTGTCAAAACTATAAAAAAAACTACAAATTCCTTTCACATTATGCACGATCATTATGAGCCCAAAAATAGAAATCGTGTTTCTGGCATCAACTTCGTCCGTACCAGTGTCTGAAGTCAAACGCAATCTGCTGAATGGACAAGCTTACAAACACACATTAAGTGTGTGTATACTGTATATACACATAAAAACATGTATATTATACAGTATATTTACATACATGCATTGGGAGCAATATTACTCCCCATTAAAGAGGCACTTTTTTCCTTTAATGCTTAAGTGTTATTATAAAAATAATTAAAACTAGGTTTTGTGCAGTCATTACTGAAAGGCAATTAATAAAAAAGAAAAGCTCATTTTGTGTAGCCCGACTGTGAAGATTGACTGTAGCAGCAGTGTCCATGAAAACAGTCAGATCCTAATTCTTGTTTCTTATGGTTGTCATTGGCTCGTTAAGTGGATTGTTATGGTTGAATTATCAAGACCTGCATGACTATTCCTCCCCATTAAATTATGTCACCTATTGTAAATTGCTGTTGATTGGTTCAAGTAGCCCATGTAAGCAGATGGGGGGGGTGGAGGGCCTTCAAGACACAAGCATTACTACCTAATGCTGACTCTGCCATCTGCAGCCACCGATATCATCTACCACATGGTGTCCTTTCAAATATCTCCAAAACCAGAAACACGAGCTATAGGTAATTTCAATAAATGAAATTTAGTTACGGAAATTAAACTAAACACATTATCAGTGAGAACTGAAAACAATTTCCAAAATGATTCCCCAAGTTTTTAGGGGCCTTTTTTTTTTTTTTTTTTTTTTTTTTTTAAAAGAGACCTTTCTAAAACAAATGACCCAAAGAATAATTACACAAAAAGTAAGGAACATAGTTTCAGAAATCTGATTATATTTCTCCCACACAGCCTGAGGAGACTCCTTAAACCAGCTAACCCTGGGCTCCAGGTTGCCATGGCAACTAGGAATGGCTTCTTGACACATATAGGTTCCCCTGTTTGACACACTAACCGGTTCTTAGGTGGTCACTGGGGTCATGTAACACAATGTCACTTGACTCCACAGATGTAGTAGAGCAGCACCAATGGCTACCACATCTTCACAAAATGTGTCAAGCCCTACCTTAGGCCAACAGAGGACCCAAACAGCTCCAATTCTGCTTATATAGTAGCGCTTCCCCTGGACCATTAACATAAAACAGAAAACTTGTAACCAAACCTTATCTGCTTTTCTTCTGCTGATCTGAGGTCACATATCTGGCATTGATGCTTTATTTAGAAAATCGGATCACATTTCTGCTCAGTCAGAAGTTAGGAGAAGGAAGTTCGTTTTTGTTCCAGACTTTTAATCAGCTAAACTGCACATGCCTAATGTAAAACATGTGTATGTTTCCCCGCAATAAGCTCAATGCACAGAGCTGGCTTCCTTTACAGAAAAGAAAAAAAAATCTAAACACTTGATTTTTCTGTATATTGGGTAAAATGCACGCCATTGGCCAAACAGTATTAAACACAAAGAACATTTAAAGAAAAGGCAAAAATGAGCAAGCTACAAGAACAAATTTACAAACTATATACCCTTTGCCACAGTACACCTAAACGTCAGATCATAAAAAGGGAACTAAGATTGACAAGTGGATCAGATACTTTGATCTTCAATTATTTCCAATAATCTATTGTCCGCTTTCCACATCATCATCACCGGAGCTCGCTTTACAATAGCTGTAATCTAAAGAAGTTTTACTTTACTTATCTACCACCATTTTAATAAACAGCCCTTCGGCAGAAGAGGAAGAGAATAGACGTATGGTTATCCTGAACCTAGGATGAGACCAAGGACTACTTAAGGTCTGAGTCTTAGATTAAGGAAAGAAACAGGCAGACTAGATGGACCAAATGGTTCTTATCTGCCATCAAATTCTATATTTCTAACATGCTGTTACATTTCATTATACTCTATGTGTCCAATTCCTAAAATATTTGTAGAAAACCTATACAATTCCATAAAATGGGGGATGGGGAATTTAAAAGTCAAGACAGGCAACGTATACATTAAAGCCAAGCACCCAGTTATAGTGAGGAGATGACAAAGATTTAAGTAGTGTATAAAGCTTTACCTTCATTGTTCTAGCCAAGCCTTGTATGTGAACAAATAATAAGATAAACTCAATAAAAAGGTTTTCTTTTCAAGCCATCAACGGGTCTGAATATGTCGACAAATACACGCACCAAAGAATGAAAAATGAAAATGAAAAAAAAATGTATTTGGCACAAATATTTGCCCAAACCTTTCCAGGCTTCTATGTCTATACATGCCCTGGTATGAGAAGTCACTATGAATTACATTTCAGAGAGCTGGATCCAATTTTCAGTGGCTCTGATAATTAAATAATAATTCATTCAAAGTCATCAAAACTAATATTTTGGGGAGGAAAAGGTGAGATGGTTCCTTTCACAAAGTTCATCTTCTCTAGTGTAGCTTGGTTTCAAGATAAATCAGCCATCTAATTTTTAAATTTTGCCAGTTAGAGTGCACTAATATTTCCATTAAAATATTCTTATTTGACATGAGAACCTACCGTCTCTTTTCTCCGATTTATCTCACCAAGAACACAAAATATAAATATACACCTACACAAGATTAGCCTTTTCATTGTATTTCAAACCACTTTTGGGTTAACAGAAGCAGAATGAGTAAGAACTTAGATAACACGACGGAGGCTTAATAATTCTAGCCTGACATTTACAGAAATTGTAATTAAACCACTGTTAAAAAGTCAGAAGTGCACAGAAGAGAAGGAGATACACTTCTTCGCTATTTCAAACATGAGTAATTTTATAAAATCTATGTTTCTTCCACCCACACATCATCTCTAAACCCAGTTAGTATGATTCATTCGGGATGCTCATCATGAAGAAGTCTCATCCAACACGTAATATCTAATCAAAAAGTCTGAATAATACAGGTGAATTAAACGTTGTAATATTTTTTTTTAGGGGGATGTCACGCAGAATATTCTTTTTTAGGCATCAGTAAAGTTTGCCTCTCTGATCCCATTTTGGTGAAAGGCATGTACAGGATAGGGGAATTCTATATGTCATAAAAAAAACCCCGAAATAAAGCAACCCAAAATTACATGAAAGTTTGTTTAATCTCTTGCTACAAAATAAGAGATGAAGCATCCATGGGTGTAATGTAACAACTAATGGATAGAGTAGAGTAGATCTATATATTTATGACCTACATGTCCTCTAGGCATGGACCCCTGGCTTGCCATTGTTGTAGAGGTAAATATTTTATGGTATAAAGGTATATGGTAACAGGTGAGTGAAATGTCAGCTTTCAAGTAGTCTCATTTTCTCTGAAAAACAAATAATCCTGGAAACGATGAGGGTTATAAAGAGCGATTCTGGTGAAGCCACCTTACTTCTACAGGAACCACGCTATTGTCCATTATTTTCCAAGATGAGCGGGTTTAAAACTTTCTACTAACTAAGACTTTGTGATTCAATGACCTAAGGCTGATCGATCTCAAAGCATTTGGGAGCTTACGGGTGTTCTTAATGACCACAACAGCAAATAAACGAGTTTCCCCCAACAGTTCCAAGACTTTCCATCAGTAGGAAGTGGAGGAATGAGCAGTGGAGTTCCAAAAACTTCCAAGACACGAAGACCTTTGGGAGTGCTTTCACTGCTAAACATTAATAGTCCATAAAAATAATATGGGAACTACTTGAGGATATATATGCTAGAAAATTAAGATCTAAAGAGCTTGAAGGCAATAAAACGAAACCCAATGACTTGTAAAGGTCTGTGTTTAGAACTAATGCAGTAGTACCTGAGATAAAAATTAGACAGAAACTGCAAAAATAAAAAAAAAAGTTGACGTTTAAAAAAAATTGGTGCACAAATTTATATGTTGAAGTAACAGAAAAAAAAAAAAGACTTTGTTCAGCTGAAAGTAAGGCTAAATTAAAGTCCCGTAAACCAAAAGGCTATTATCACTGTGAGTAAACAACTGGACTGTGAAATAGTATTTGCCACCTGCAGGTAAGAAGAAACAGCTTAAAAATGTATTTTACCACTTACTGCTAAATGCTTCCTGTAGTTTGAAGAATCCACAAATTCTGTAACATAAGCATTTATTGGAAAAAAATTACAAATCCACTGATAAAGAAAAAAATAAATAAACTACACTCATAAACCCAGTCCATAAGTACTTTAAAATGAATAAATGGGGCAATGAGAGATGTAAACAGAGGATGAGAGGGAGGCCAAATTTAAAGAGGCAGTCCCACAGAGAAAACATTCTTCAACTTGAGCGTAAAGCGCTGTATACAATAATGTGGGTTAGCATGGTCAATACAAAGCTGCTTTTATCTCATTTTGTTCCAATGATCCTTTATCTCTAAACCTGGAGGCTGCCACTGTTCCCAGTTATGTCATTTTTGTCATTCTCTCTACACAACTCTCAAGTACGCTGATGCCTAATGGAAATGGTAATGAAGTCCATTCCGACAATTTCATTAGTCAGAATAGCTAGCTGGGTGATTAACATTGAGGCATTGTATAGTTTATCACAAGCACATACGATAAAGAGTCAGACTGTTTGTCTAGCAGGATAACATAGCTAGAACACATACACATGACTAATATAAAGCTGAAGAACATTGTGAGAGTTCTCCTTTAAGAAGGCAAGCAAGTGATAGTTTTTCACCAGAGAACTTTGCCTTCTGCTAATGAATCGATACCGGTTGCACGTTGGGAGTAGGAAGATGCCAACTGGAAACTATAAACATTTTCAGGTCCCAAAAAGAAAAGAACTAAGGGATGCAGCAGGTCCAAATTCTAGAAGTGAGCTCATGAAATGACTTTAGCAGGACGATGGCTTTTTCCTAAACTGTTCTACTTATAATTGAGGCCCCGTCAATTAATTAAAAAAGCTACATCATAAGCTGGAAATAAATTCACAAACTAGCTGTCCAGCAGAAGCTTTCACTATCATTGAACATGCTGTTCTTGCAGATGTCTTGTTAACCTTGCAAATAAGTCTGTGCCCCTAGACCAGCTACTGCTTTGGGTAATTTGATATATATGGTTGATGCCCCACAGGTCAGAGGTCAAGCTGGGTATTTGGGTAAGTTGATGCTGGCAGCCAAAAGAGTATTTCCGTCTTCACATATATTGTGTCTACAGAGGAACCGGAGCAGCAGTGGACCTTCTTAAGCATTTTTTGGTGATTTCATGGTATTTCACTTAACTCTACCCTGCTAATTTGATGTTTAATGTTAATTTTCATAGGAACCGTGGGAATTTCTTAATGGTAAAAGACTTCCATGGACAGCCTACACAGAATAGAGTGGCTGATAAAGCTTTCTGCATTGTGAAAACTACACTTAATACATCTCCCAGCAGTGGGAATAGCCTCGTTTTCTTCCGCGCTGAAACATCTGAAGATACATGCGATTCTAATTCCACTTTGAATACATTCAGAGATCTAAAACATTTCTCGTGTTGACAAGAACGCAAAGAATAAAAAGCTAGGCTCTCATTCAATTAGCCGTTGATCAATTGGACCAGTTCCCAAAGAACTTTAATAACGCGAGACAACGGCAGATCCTATGATTACATTAACCTAGGCATTCAAAGCATGAGGAATTTACTGGACACTATAAATGTGGGATTGTGGGAACCAATGCATGCAGGATAATTATATTCAACTGTAAAAATAGGTTAAATTCTTTTGTAAAGCATGCCCACTGAACAAAATAAATAGCGCTTAAAGACCTTCTCCTTTTATTTACTTACAGGGTTTCAAAACATTTGTTTATTAGATTGCTTGAAAACAAATAAACACGGACTTACCAAACTCCCACGCACAGTTATTGTGGATATTAGTAAAGTTATGGAGAAAAGATAATGACCTTTGTGCAGATCCTTTGCTAATTGAGCTGGTAGAAGTAAACAAACTCCAGCGCTGGTTCGGCCGGTGTTGTCGGGGACTAACTTCTACGGGAATGCTTTCCGCTTCAAGCAGCTAATTAGAGGGGCGAAAATCATCGCCGCTCTAATTAGGAGAAAGGGAGCTGCAGCTTCACCAAAATGTAAGTGATTGATATATATATATTTTTTACACTTTTTAAATAATGCATATTGAAGGAGGGCTCAACAAACCCCATGCATTACTTGCTTCCACTAAGTTATCAATTCTTTATGAAAGGGATTATAATTAATACGTTTAATGTAATATTTAATGTAGCTTTTTTCTATTATTTATTACATTATGTAATATATTTAGAATAGGATTTTTCTTAATTAGATATATATATATATATATATATATATATATATATATATATATATATATATATATATGTATATTAAGGTGACTTACGATGGCAAAGCATCAGAAAGGAGAGGGGGGCTATGGCTGAAACGTAAAATAAATGAAAATAAAAACAATTAGCAAAAAAGAAAACTGGCTCCTACATTTTTTAGATAGTCCATGGATCTAAACCAAATTTGTCAACCCTTGGATCAAAGTAAATCACAAAGTACTTATATACATTCTTATTTAATGAGACTGTCTGGAACACTAGGTTTTCCTTTTAATATGACTGCTACTTACGCAATAACAAATATAAGAAATCTGGGCTATTCTGCATGATTAGCACAGCAAAAACTCACGCATACTAAATATGAGTTTGTATACCAAAAATTAGTAGGACCTAGAAATAAACACAGGTCTCCATAACTAGCATTACTCTACAGCTCTTGTTCATCTCCAGGCAGATTAGCAAAATGGGTAGAGAAGCTGCTAAAATAAAAACAAAGGAAACGAACACAAATCAATAGCACTTTGCTCCGATGTCAATACTATGCACTCAATGAATGAACACGGAAAATACGGGTTAATTTAAATGAGCAGTATATTATGCCGTAAGTATTAAAGGTAAAGATCATTAATACAGGTTTATGCTAGTAAACTGCCTAAAAAAATTATCTTATATTAACACTGATTGCCATGGAAGTGCTTTCCGGTCAGTGAGCTTTCAGTCATGAATGGCACAGCGCAGATGGGGTTCTGCTGCAGCATCTTTAGAATTGGATTTTTTTTATTTTTATTAAAGATCTTTTAAAGAACCTCATGGGCATACATAGGACGTTTCCAGGTTTCTCCCTGACTCTCCGGGAGACGTGCCACTTCTCCGATTCGACACCAGAATCCTGAGGGTCGCAGAACCTGGGTCCTGACACACCCCATTGCCCGCCCATTTCCCCCCTTTAAATGGGGGTGTCATAGGAGCATCTGTGGCAAGGTTGCTAGGTAGGCACCTTCCCTATTGGTCGCTACAGCCACACCCCCAGATATCCATATATGGTAGGGAGGTTAGCTCCCCTTTTGATTGGTCCCTAAGTTAAAGGGACGTGGGCCGCCCCTGACCACACCCCCTGCACTGTGATCGGTTGCTCCCTCGCCAGTTAAAGTGTTTAAGCTAATGTAGTTATGTATTGTTCACCCTGTTCTTATCAAGATGGTCTCATGTATAAAGTTGGTGTTTGGTGTATAATAAAGCAGATTCTTACTTGTTCAAGCCTAAAACCATGTCTGTGATTTGGGGACAAGGGACACTTCATCGTGGAGTGTAACTACTTGGTTACTGGAAGTCTGGAGTATACCGAGGGGACCACTGGAACTATTGACGGCAGAGACCATCCGTCTCTACAGGGTCCGTCATAGGGGGTTCCAGGTGAGCAGAGATGTCATAAAACATTCCACCTCACCAACATAACTAAGTAAGTTCAATGGACAATCACGGCAGCTTATCATTGGTCACGCCCAGTAGAATAAATATGTGAAATTCCCTTAAACCTAATTAAACTATTTATTACATAGGCGCAAAACAGCCCTTCTTGTCAATGAAAGACACAAGAACTAGCCCTTTACAGCATAGGGAGACAATGGGATCTATTCACAGGTAGGCGAGTTGGCCATTTCAGGTCCCCGACTTCGTTATGCATTATAAAGGGCTGACAACTGAGGGTTAATGCATAATTGATTCGGTAGCATTCTGAAAAGTTTTTTCATATGCTGCACTCTCCTTCATGAAGAGCCAGGTTAACATGTTCTGCACCTACACAACTTAACCATAGTAGGTTGCGATAACCACAACTCTAATATTAGAATTATCAAGGAGCAGATCCCAGAGACACGCAACTTCTAATTGCTGAACCATTCATGTGGACAGGGCAGTTTTCTTTTCTTTGTTTTGTTTTTTTTAATTAAATCTCTATAAGGGATTTCATTTCAAACATGTTCCTTTAAAAGGCTTTGGTATCAAGCGGATTCCATGTAAAACAATTAGTATGGTCCTAATTACAGGTTAAGGAATCCAAAACGTCAATTTATACTCATATCAATGCTGAACTTGTCAGGTACGCGTGACGGCACTATCAATGAGCATATTTATATGTATGTGGGGACTCAGAGAAGCCAAGTGGTCTAGAGACTGTGCCAACTGGGGGTTTGTGGCCCAGCATGAAAATACAATCTTGGCATCATCCTACAGAGATCTGGCCAAGTGTTAAATGGCATTAAAGCAGAGAGTCTGAAAACATGCATAGCAATGTTGGACAAAATCCAGATTTTCCACTGGATGTCCTCAATACATCACAGGCCGAAATATTCAACAGTCTTTCTGTATGCAAATCCAAAATGGTAGAAGATTAGTTCAGAAGCTGAAAGAAGGCAAAGAAGATTGAAGTGGTCACATTTTACAGAATATGTTTAAACATTCACTCCAGGCAATAATTGTGAGCAATTAATCCCCGTCGTGAACATATAAATATTTCTCTATATTTACAAAAATTGAAAAAAACAATATTGTTGTCAAAATGGCCAATACTACTTTTAAAAACTTTAAATGGGTAGCTAATTTTCCACATTGGTTACAAAAAACATTTACAGACAAAAATCTGTAAACTTTTTCTGATGCTACAGCAACAAGTCCTTCCAACCAACCAGGTCAATAGATGGAGCTATCAAGCAAAGAAGCGGGAAATCAGGAGCTTACCAACTGGCTTGTGTATTCCATTAATGAAAAATAATTCAGCTATAAGAAATGTGTATTAATGGTAAATAAAATTGACCGATGGATCACGCAGTTTATTATAAAAAGTATATCACATACTTATAAACTCTAGTCATTACAATGGCTGGCCTGGGTGATATTCATCTGACATTACTGCTTCCAGGCATCCATGGTTTATTTAAACATCAATAAAAATCAATGAGCAAAGTAATCATCTTCCCATAAACATCCAATACGCTGAAAAAGTTGCTGAAGCATTTCATAATGTGAAATAATCCAAGCGTGTGCTCCCATAGAAGAAGCCAGTCATAGAAACACAGAATTTGATGACAGACAAGAACCATTCGGCTCATCTAATTTGCCCTTTTTTTATGTAGGCTCAGACCAGTCGATTCTTGATCTTGTCTTAGACTCAGGACAACTTTATGCTTATCCCATGCATGTTTAAACTCCAGCACTGTATTAACACCTATCACTTCTGCTGGGGGGCTGTTCAACTTACCTTCCACCCTCTCAGTAAAGTAAAACATTCTTACATTACATCTCAGCTTCTGATCCTCTAGCTTTAGAATAAGACCTCTTGCTCTAACATTTCTCCTCATTTGAAATAAACTTTTCTTCCTTTATGTTTGTCATTCATTCCCCAAATTACATTTCCATTAAAAGGTAAGCGTACCTGCAGTCCAATTCCAACCTAGTTTACTAAATGGCTCGTTCACTTAATTGGATGGTTCGCTGTTTTAATGGACCTTTGATGGACATATCTGCTCATCAAGACCTGTTTTTGCCAAGCATGCAGACATTAACACATTGCCATGTACGTTGACAATAGGGGGAAGGCACTAACATTTCCTTACATACATTGTGGCGTTCTTACTTCTTTTTGCATTTGCTTTTCTTCCCACTTCTCTTACATAGACTTCCTCCTAGGATATTAACTTTTTATAATCTATGATTTACTCTCATTCATTCAAAGGCGACACCGATAAACCATACTATTACTCTCCTCTAAATTATATATTCTCGCACCGCATTTTGAGGGAATATGAAATTTGAGAAGCTGCTTTATCATGACCTGGCGAGCCAACATACAAATTGCATAAATACGAACTGTTTTGGCTCAAGAAAGATGCCATGTGACACATTCCCACAAAAGGACAGCCAAGTATAAAGTATCTAATAAATACACATGGAAACAAATTCACTACCACATGCCTTAAACTATAAGAAACACAATATTATATCACTTCTGTGGGACAGTTAAAATAATCCATGTTTGGTATCATGACAAGTGCTTGCAAAGGAAGAGAATGGATAGGAGGTCATGGAGGAAGACAAACGGCTTGGAAGAAACAGATTTGTCAGAGAAAAGGGTGGTGGATATGTGAAAGAGCCTTCAAGCATAAGGGGGGGAGTGATGTTAATAAAGCAAGAGAACTTACACATGCCTGGGATAGGCCTCCGTAAGGCTTAGAGGAGACAATGCTAACAACGTAAGGTTTGAGGTCTTACAGCAATTGGAAAAATGTGGTGACTGGGTGGCATAAGTTCTTATCTGCTTTCATATCTAATATTTCTATGCAGTTTTAGACAGAACAGAGACAAATAGAGACTGCAAGACATGACAGCATTCATAGGATGACTACTAGGTAGGAGAATAATGTGGTACCACATGCTGGTATAATGAATGCCGAGCGAGATTTTGCTGACCAGGGCCTGGAGAGAAGTTGCTTAATAAAGCAGAAGCAGGCCTATCTAAAATATCATGTACCAGCTGAGATGTCATTATGAGCTATAGTTCCCTAACTCCTGTGATACGTCAAGCCCTGTTATAAAGATGTAATTCACTCATGTCCACACCAAGCTACTCTACAGGAACAGGTCATATTCCGTTCTTTTATAGAAACCGGGTTTTCTGCACATAATACTCATACTGGTTAATTCAACGGTTCCCAAGTCAAATGATTACACATTAGAAGAACTCTAAACTCTTTAACTCTTAAGCCTTTATGGACAGGCTAAAGTTCTCTCCCTGTAGGACCACTTTCTGTCCACCTGTCACCTCATACGTATGGATCAATGTAACTTTTCTACCAGACTACAACAGAGATATCTTGGCATTTATTTCAAATTATAGGCAAACCAACAACTGATGAACCGTGAAGAATAATGAAGAATTGACTTAATGAATACTTATAATAAAATCACACATTAAAAGCAATCTTATCACAAAACCTGCCTTTTATGATGTCTGCTTTAACGGCAGTATTACTTTATTACCAGATTTCTAATGTGAACGTTAAAGATATTGAAGGGTGAAGAGACTAGCCAACAGGTAAATTGTTATATTGTGTTCTCATTAATATAAAAGTATCATACATTATCCTATTTGGAAAAAAAGGTAAAATCTGGAAGTAGGGATACAAACAAAAGTCTCCAATTACTTCCAAGGCCTCACTGAATCTAAAGGAAGTTTAAGTGACCTAGAAGTTCAGATCACCAGTAAGGGTGACAGAGCTGGGCTTTCCTGTTACTGGGACTTACCGGAGTGAAGTCTGAGAGGACACGGGAGAACCTTAAAAATAAACTATAGGAGAGAATGCTCTGTTTAAACACATTAAATAAATCTTTCCATTTAGAAAACTAATATTCTAACAATAAAAAAGTCACTTCAGCTGTTAAGTACCCTATAGCCTGTTGAGATACAAAAAGTCTATAATTAAAGCAACAGCATCCATTAGCCTCTAGAAATGTTTCTCTTTCACCCCAGCTACTTCCTTCTCACAGAGTGGATTTCACGGATTGTTGTGACAGATGTGCACCAGATTTTCAACACAAGATAAGAAATGGACTCCATATGTAAAAAAATCTACAGCTCGCAAATTTGGACATAAGACAACGCAAGCCCTTTACTGCTGTAAGTCGATGCCATCAGTATACAGCACTTCTGAAACAGAATTACTGCATACTACATACTACATATGAAGAATTAGGAAAGGGAAATCAACAGTGTGAAAAGTGGTGAAAGCCACAATTACGTTTTAATTTCTTTGTTTAGTGGTAGACCAGACGTGTGAAACACCACTCTTCAGGGACTATTCACTAAAGCGAGAGTTGACAGGAGAGTTGTGTTCCTATATGTTATCGCCAGTGAGCTAATACTGAAGGAAGACCTTGGCCTGGCCCTTTAGAACAAGTAGATCAGCGAGATCGCTTCAACGTCACCGATTTTACATTACGGATGGTCCTTATAATGAATAATCAGTAAACTGAAACGCTCATTGGCCAAAATCACTCCTGCATCTAGTTGAGTGCTCCAATGCAACCTCGGCTTAGTTCCAAATCAAACCCTGCCAGCACTCATAAAGCACAAGGGATCACTTGCCTGCTAGATCATCACTCGATTAGCAGAGGAACTGAGGCTCCCTGCTGAGTCCTTCACATTAAAACCTCTCCGGAGAAGAGATGGCTGATGCAGTTATGAAAATGGAGCAACGAAGTCAAATACAAAAAAAATGGACAGCTGTTGCTTTAAACGGTCAGAAAGTATCTGCCAGAGTATACCTGAACCTTCAGTAATCTAGACATGGAGAGCGATGAAGACATATTAAGGCTGACATTGATGCTATATCAGTTGAATATTAAGAACACTGTATACAGACGACTTCATTCATTGCGATGGCCATATATGAACTTTAAGCTTCTCTTAACCAATAACATTTTACACGCAGTAATGATGCGAGATAAGTGTTGATAATACCAGCCATGATAAGAGTAAGAGGTGTTCCACTGGTTCACCATCCTAACGTGTAAAGGTGGGCAAGCTAGCAGAGCGTCTCAATTTACGTGCGAGTCGAGCTAATCCAGAAGCAAAAGAATGCTCGCAAGGACTAAACTCCCAAACAAGATGAGGAGTTTGAACCAACTCAGCTATGACTTGTGCCCCTACCCCCAAATAATAAAAACTGAGAAGTCACACTGTGAATTTTTTTATGAATACCATATGTCACCAAGTCCAAAAATTACATTCTGCTTATTTAAAGTAGCAATATTACAGGGAACAATGACAAAACTGACAATGTACAATTAGACAACAAGTATGACATGTTAGGACAATTGCACAAAAGACTGGTGGGAAGAGGTGATGATGCTACAAGATCAATGAAAGTCGTAGGAACGATGAATAGGGTGGTAAGAAGAGTATGGAGATAAAAGCAAAGATATAGGGGGTATAATGTGTTAAGGGCTCTGTAGGTCAGGGTGTGTAGTTTAAATTTCATTCTGTAAGGTATGGGGAGTGTATTATGTAACCACTAGACCCACATCATTTGCTAGGACAACAACCACTAAATTCAAGAAGACGATGAGATCGTAGAGTATGGGTTGATATCCTGTAGTTTCAAATTATGCTGACCAGATTAGGGTAATTTGAGTTATTGCCATCTAAGAACCCATATTTGTAAGAATATTACTGGACTGTTACTTTACCAAAGAACAGCTAAAGAAGAGTATTGGCTCTGGCTTAAGACCAGCAGAGGCCACACCATGCTGAGGTCCATTGTTTACACAATGGTTCCCAAGGAGAACCTTCATTTACTACAATCTTGAAGGCAGTTTGATTGTATTTTCCCGTATAATGAGCAACAATAAACAAGCCAATAAAGGACAGTTTATGCATCACAGGGTGAGGGAATGCCGACAGGTCATCCATAGCTTAATGATTAACCCATTCCATCCAAGGGGTCACGCAATATAGATTTTAGTCACTCCAAACACAAGTTAAACAGTAAAATGGAAAAATGCAATTAAATCGGTTCAACAAGAAACACAGACATGTCTGAAAATGGCATTAAAGATGGAAATCAAGAATACAATTAAGTTTCAGATGTTTTTAATTATTTTTTAAATGCTATCTCAGTTTAGTTTATGCATCATAATCACGGCCATGCAGCAAGAACAAACCAGCATAAAAGCATTCAACGTAATAATTAATATTATCACCAACCTAAATTCTAACCCAGGTATTTCTAGAAGAACAAAGACAAGCTACGGTGGATTCAGTGACAGCGGCTTGTAGATTATACCAGGAAATATTAATGACATCACTATGAACATGTTATTCATTTAACATTAAAAACTTATTGTGTCAACAGAAAATGAAACAGTGGCTCAGAAACATTAACCTTCCCTAAACCAACAATAAAGGGCACCTATGGAAGCCTTTGTAACACCAAGTGAAAAAAGAGAAGAATGACAAAGGAAAGGGGAAACAAAAAGAACATCCAGATAACAATCAATGAACATTCAAGCCTGCCTTCACACAAATAATCCAAATAGCACTTTCTCTCTATTATCCCACTAATATACTAACAATTTTTCTAACAGACATGCAAGTATACTTAATTATTATTATTATAAAATGAAGATGACAATAGTTTCCTGGCACTGTAATAGAGAAGAGGGGGCTATCAGACTGGTTTTGAGAGTGCTGGCAAGCAACAACTGGATTAACCGTTTCAGTACCAGGGTGGCAAGCAACAAGAGGATTAACCGTTTCAGTACCAGGGCGTCCGGCAGCGTGCTAAACACAGCTCGAATCTACCAAAGGATCGAAGTATGGACTAGTATTCAAATAACAATAGAGATGCCCTTAAACGATCGCATATCACAACTAGCTGCTTGTCCAAATGCGCATGTCTGTCTACCTAAGAAGGCATATAGACCTTATCCGCTTGCTTTCCTGTAGAACAAACATGCATTAATGAATTAAAAAAAAGAAATCATTAAACCCACCTATTTGATCCTTTCCTTCATCTTTAGCACCTTCAATGCATTTCAGACGGGGCAGAGGGGGCACACGCCAGCATGAATGACTGCACACACAATTGGGCGCTATGCTTGTGCAAAAAAGCCTGGAGATGAGCTCACATAGAGAGCAGTGTAACTGTGAATTAAAGCGGCTGCCTTCTTCTGCCTGCAGGAACAACTCAACCCTTCCACTTCCTGGGGAGGGGGAGGGATCACATCCAGCTGCTGCTTCTTCTCTTTTTGTGCTTTTTAATTGGGATTTTGGGAAACTGCTAGCGCCATCTAGTGGTGGCCTCTACAGCGTATGAATGAATGAATGAGAACTTATTGTAGTAGCAAATTGACTTGTAAATAGAATTATTTCGGTCTACCTTACATTTTGTGAAGTTGCTGCTATACGAATAGCGGGAATTTACATGATCATGCCTTGGAAAATAAATATAACTTTAAGACAGGAACAGAGAAATATAGAGTTAACAAAATAAATAGAAATAGTATCTGTCTATTACAATTACAGCATGTGCTCTTGGAATAACCAGTAATACATTGTTATAAAATGTTATGCACAAATATGGTTCATTATGTCTGTAGGGATCCAATGGCGCTCAATAATGGGCAACATGCCCTTCTACACACGGGGCCCATTGGGCTGGTGGCCGATAGGGACATATGCTTACCGATGCCATGGCACTGGCCCTACAGTGTACGGCTACAGGCCGGATACACAGCAACACTTACTGCGATTGTATAAAAACGATTGGTGGCTGCACATAGCTTACTTAGCGGCCAGTGGTGTTAAAGTGCCAGGGCTGCTTAATCATCTCCAGTCCCTTCATGAACAGCACTGAAAATTATATGTTCATTTTCAATAAACAATTTGGCCAATGTGTTTTGTGCCAAAGTCAGAGGCTTATTCTGGCCTAGGGCAACCGGCCATCTGCCAAATTACAAGGAGCCAATTACCTTTTTTGGGCGATCAGGCCTCTTGTAGCACCACTGTTCAATATGCATGTTAACGGGAGAACACTGATCTCCCCAAATGCTATGGAGGACCATGATGTCATACTCTGGCACCCAGCATTAATGACTCCGACACAAAAGGGACAGCAGTGGCGGTGAGCTGGGTTAGCCAAAAAAGTACAAATAAGCTTGATGTTTCATAATACTAACATAACCTTTACAAATAGGCTTTTAAACATGTTTTATACAATGTAAGACATATTATTTATTATTATTATTATTATTTATATATATTGCACCATCATATTCCGTGCCCCTGTACACTGGGTAGACAGGACATAACAAGTAGTATGTAACATAACAACTTGACTTACAGAAACAACAGGTATATATATTATTGTTATCTCAGTTTGATACAAGGGTATACTAGGAATAGCAACATTTAAAAAAACTTTCTCTAATATATGTTTGAAACGTTCATTTGCACTGTTTTTTCGGATCTTTTAAAAATTGAAAAACAGAGCAGTGTATGATGTGTTTTAATTAAGGTGACTTGAAGACAAAATCCAAGGACACTCTTATGCAACTCTATGTTGGCTCAGACTGAGTCATCTGAAACTCCCCGTCTGGTCATGTTTTGGTGGTCCACAGTGTCCATAGAGATGTATGTAATGACTTTCCTCTTGTTTCTGGCACTTTCTACTCTCCATGTGCACAGCTTCCTGAGCCAAGCGTGGGACCCGGCTCTGTTCTGGCTTGGGTCACACTGACAACACTACTTCACCCACCCCTTCATACTTACCAACAATCTGTCCTGGACCTTAAAACAGAATGTGAATGCATTTTCTTAAATATGAATTTTTTGTAAAATACATATAATAAATACAGTATTTAAGGGTGATATTCAATTCTATATATTGTTTGTTGAATGATTCATTATGATATATACATTTAATATTGTTGACTATGGTACAGAATTTTATGATCAGTATGAAATATAGTTTAGGCATTCGGCTTCATAGGATTTCTGATGACACTTCTGGGAACAAATAGTAACAGGGAAGAAAAGGTTCAATCAGGGTATGGTCCCTGAATGTGGGGACATTTGGTGACCCCTTTGTTTAATAATATGTGTATTTCCATTTTAAGATAAATGATGTAGGTATTTGATAATATAATCTAGAAAAGTTTTTTGTTAACACAAGTTAAACATATATTATCATGAAAATTAATATTATGGAGGCCAATCTTGATTGACACAAAACTGAAAGTGGGAAATCAGAGTCACCTTTTAATGCCATCTATGGAGCCTCCGTAGCATAAATAAAACAGTTGGGGACATCAAAGATGTCGATTGTGAGTGAGCCATTGTGCAGTGGGACACCAGGGGGTCACGCTGATGGGCTTGCACAAGCACTCTGCAGGAGAATTTTTTTTTATTGTAAATTATTAGGGGTTTCCAGTGAACTATGATAGCCTTGCTTAAACACGATACCAGGTTTTTACATGCACACACCATTTCTTTAAAGGAAGAGTATTAGGTTCATATATATTAATGAAATCATAAAAGGAATGTACAAGTATGGTGGAACTTGATTTATAGCCCTGAAATTGAAAGTCATATTACTACTGTCTCTCTGGCAGTGAGTTAGGCATCAAGTGTTAAACATTTATGGCTAAAAAACGATCAAGATGGGTTATAACGCCACTGGCAAGCAGAGTTAACATAGTATCACTTACTATGTAGCATTGTGGCAATTAAAAAAAAATACTGTAATGTAAACATACAGTTCCGCATTCTAAGACACAGACAATTCCAAGGAATATACTTTTGTACAAGCTTTAGAGCAACCCAGTATTTATGTCAAGGATGACGCTTTAGCTGGTGGAATAAAACACACACAGACTGCAAAAAAGAGACATATATAAAAAGAGATTAATTGAAGTAGACAGTATATCCCTGACAATGCAGTTTTCTATCAGCTGTTTCTGTATAATAAATCATACTGTGACAAGAAAAAGTAAATGAACACGGTGGAATTACCTGGGTTCCTGCATTAATTGTCCATAAAATGTGATCCAATCTACATCTAAGGCACAAGTATAGACAGACATGTGCTTAAGCTAATAAAACACAAACAATTAAAATCTTTCATGCCTTTATTTACACACCCAGTAAATATTCACAGTGCTACAGAACTGCTGAAACTTGGGCATATAGTTAGGATGTCTGGTGTGAACAGCTCTCAAGGCAATTCCACAGCATCTCTAATGGGTTAAGGTCTTGGTTCTGACTGGGCTACTCCAAAAGGCAGATTTTCTTTTTTATTAAATTTTTTGCAGCTTTATGTAAATATACAATGCTTGATCGTAGGTCTTCTGAGATTTCTTTTTTGCAAGACATGGTTCACATCACCTGATATTCCTTGTGAATAGCAAACTCTAAATGTTTGAATCTCATTTCATTGATTAGACCTCAGGTTTGCTAACTCCTGACTCCAATTAGCTTTTGTTGAAGTCATTAGCCTAGGGGTTCACAAACTTTTTTCAACCCACACTGTCAATGTTTGAATGATATATTCAATATGGACAAATACAATAAAATCATTCGTGTGTTATAAGTTAAAAAAATGTTTTGTTCATTATTCTAACTTAGATGAAGATCAGCCCATATTTTATGACAAATGTATACATAAATGCTGGTAATTCCAAAGGGTTCACTTACTTTTTCTTGCCATTCTATATGAATATGCACACATCATGCACACATATACACACATATAAATAATCTAGCGGATCTTAGTTTTCAGGCAATCACATGATCACAACAAATAGAAGTTCCAGCTTAGATCATGTTGAATCAACACTTCTTGTAAGGCACAAAGCCAATGTGTTTGGGATAACAAGCTTGTTCTTGTGAATCATCAATATATCCATTGTCTGGGAGTAAATGAAGTGTGGTGAATTGTATACCACGTGCTTCTACACAGTCTGTCTTGTTGCTTTTTAGTTTCACCCAGACTACAAGGAGTCAATAAGTGAATATGCAAGTTTGGTTTGCCCTTTGAGGCTTTTTCTAAATGTATCTTCTGATTAAGCCTTCTAGAAATTAAATAAAAGTATTATTTCATGATTATAATGTCAACCAGAAAAGGTAAAATCTCACTGATTATGTAACTTACTTATTAGGCTTGTCCAAGATAATGACCCTTTCTGATGTGTGCTGTGAAAGACAAAAATAGTTAATTGTTTTGCGTTACAGTCAGCAGTGTATTCTAGCTTGGGCAGCAGGTTGTCACTCCAAAATAACCTCTCATTCTCATGTATGTAGCTGTAACTAGCTTTAATTACCTAACCTATATTTTTATTGCCATTAATATGATGGGAAGACTGCACCTATATATTTTACTTACTTGTTATGAAATCATCACATGCTCATGTAGTTCTATTTGAAAATAATTGCTTTACAAAATGCTACCCAAAGATCCTCCCTGCATTCTATCCCACAGGTATAACCAGGGCCCAATGACAGTGTGTGGCTGAGGGTACCCAGCCAGTATAAGGAAACACAAAAAGCAATCTCCTCTCACTGCTCCTGCCATGAGAGACAATTAGTGATAAATACTCACTATGAGTCCCTGGGGTGAAGCATTTGGAGAGCAGGGTGAGCATATGTTCGAACTCCATTATTGTAGCAGACTGGATGCCCACGGTGGATTTGCAGGATCCAGTCCAGGACTTTGATGAAGCCCACATCAGGCACATGATGCTAACAATCAGAGACACTATTCTGGGAATAGGAAGTTGCCCTGTGTTCCCAGGGTAAGGAGAGGCCCTGAAGAAGATCCCCGTGCCAAGTGTGGCAAACCTACCTGGACCCCTGTGTACTGTCTGCGGGATGGTTTCCAGAGCCTGGCTTAGCTGGGTCTGGCAGGGAAGTAAAGTGAGTAGTTAGGCTGGTCAGTCTATGAAAAATGCTGGGGCATTCGGTCAGGTCCCCTAAATTACGTACACATACATACAGTAACATACTTACAAACCCAGTATCGTACTTACGCATTCTAATATCCCTACTTACACGCACATACTAACATACACACATACAGCAACATACTTACACACACTAACATATTTATTTACACTTATATTCACACAACCTACTTAGGTTTGCTCAGGAAGGGAATGGCCAGTGCCAGCTATTCCTCTCCCTCACATGGTTCTCACACGCTATGTCTGAGGCCGGGAAATTACCTCATAGCCAGCCTAGTGGTAAGCTCGAAGGAGGTAGCTGGTGCTAGGGGCCTTCAGGAGCCTCACTTCCCTGCGGCCAAGCAAGGTGGCCAGGCTCCCAAGCCCGGCTGGGCCTGGCACAACAGTACCGGCTTTACCCCCTGATGGCGACCCCGCTCAGAGAAAGCATCTTTTAAAAAAAGTTTATTGACCTTATAATTGCATTAAATTCTAAACGTGTACATAACTGAAATATAAATTGAGATTGCAACAGGTTGCAATTACTGTAAATGCATTAAGAAGTGGGCCCATTTATTGCAGATTTTATTTTTATTCAGTGGCCGGAAGATAAGGTGTTGTCATATAACTGAGGACTCCATATTTAGATGGGTGTTTATACCTGCAAACGCTACTGGTTTTTATTGGCCCCTAAATTACAGGTCACATTTTTAGACAACTTATTTTAAGTGAGTCATTCTTTCATAATTATATATTCCATCTAAGTTTAAAATTTAGGAAAAAAACTGTAAATCCCCACTTTAAAAAAAGATTTATAATGTATGATATTTTAAGACACTGGGTATACGGTAATTTTTAAATATAGCATTTTAACTTCTCTCTCATAATGCTTAGTGTTCGAAAATTAGACGTGCTAATGCCAAGTTGTAAACAATAGGTGTTATAGTTCCATGACTATAAGGTCAAAAAGCAGTATACTTGGGTAAGTAAAAATTAATTAGGCACCAGGCAGTCTGCGTTCCACATATCCTCTACCCCCTCCATGCCCTTGAAGGGATAAATGGGTAGCTTCCTGCCAATCGTATAAAGTCATATCTTAATGCTTCTTAATGAAATGTAGAAAAATATAATTTGAAGACAGATGAGAACAATTCGGCCCATCTAGCCCTTTTTTCCTGATGTAAGGGATTCAAACCCCTATCAGTCCTTGGTCTGGTCCCATAGTGGGGATAGCTTAATGCCTGTCCCATGCACATTTATATTCCCTCACTGTTTTAGCCTCTACCACTTGCTTTGGGACTGTTCCATTTATCTACTACTCTCTTAGTAAAGTAGAACTTCCTTACATTACATTACATCTAAACCTCTTTTTTTATGTCTCAAATGCATTATTTTACATTTATCAAGATTAAACTGCAGCTGCCACACTCTTGACCATTCTTTTAGTTTACATAAATCATTTGCCACTTCACTTGTTTCACCTGGAAGGTCTACCATGTTGCAGACATTTGTATCATGTGCAAAAAGGCATTTCTTCCAGAGTGTAAACTCGTTTGAGCAGGGCCCTCCTCACCTGTTGTTTCTGTTGTCAATTTGTTATGTTACTTACTACTTGTTATGTCCTGTCTACCCATTGTACAGCGCTACAGAATTTGATGGTGCTATATAAAACAATAAATAATGATAATTATATTGTATCACTAATAATAATGTTAAGAAGTATGGGTCACAAAGCTGATCCCTGAGGTACCCCACTAGTAACAAATCATTCCTCTAAATATACAACATTAACTCTTCTCACTCAACCATTGAGTTAGCCATTCAAACATTGTGATGTCCAAACCCAAAGACTGCAATTTATTAATACATTTTCTATGGGGCACATTATCAAAGGCTTTACTGAAATCTAGATAGGCTATGTCTGTTGTTGGCTGAGTCTTCCCTGCCACCTTTTTTGTGAAATAGTAACTGGTTAAATAGGTCCGCCAACATTTTTGCCAGGACACTTCAAAGCTCTTTTAATAACTTTGGATGTATCCCATAGGATTCCCATGGGCTGGTCTGTTTTTATGTTGGAAAGTTCAAGCAGAACTGTTTCCTCCGTAAACACACCTTAATCTTCCTCTGTAAAAACTGAACAGAAGTATTTATTTAAACAGTCGGTTAGATCTTTATTCTACTTCATGTAATTCCCTTCATTTGTCTTTAGTTTAATTATTACTGTTTATGTTTTCTTCTTCGAATTATAGATCTAAAAATGTTTTATCACCCTTTTTTGTTAACATGGCAATTTTCTCCTCAGTGTTTGTTTTGGTGCATCTAATAATGCGTTTTGCCTCCCTAAGCTTAGCTTTATTTTTACCTCCTATCTTCCTCATTTTGAGTCTGTCTAAAGTTCCTAAAAGCTAGCTTCTTCCTCTTCAATATATTTGCCACATCTGTGGAGTACCACAGCTGCTTCCTTTTTTCTTTTAATCTTGCTAACAAGTTTAACCCCTTAACAACCAATGACGGGGCAGGCACATCAAGCAGTCAACGGTCAGTTAACGACCAATGAGGTGCCTGATACGTCATGGCATTAACAAGCAAGTCATTTACAATTGCTTTCTTCACTTTAACGGTGATGCTGTAATGACATTGTGGCATTCAGCAACACTGAGATGGGCATCAGGGGCATCAACATACACCATACACTGTTTAAGGGGATCCTGTAAAAAAAAAAAAAAAAAGTTTCCAAAGCCTCCTGAGAACTCTGGCTCCTCTTGCAGGATGAATACAGGTACTGTAACTTTTAGTGCAGGGAAAGGGTTAAATTACTGGCATTTGAAATATCCTGGGGGGGTCTAGTTTTCAAAAATATATGATTTGATGGGGGTAAACTGAACTGACTGGCTTCAAAGATTTCCCAAATATGACATGATGGCAGAAGGACCATATGTCAAAGCTCCAAAATTAAAAATTGCGCACTTCCCAAATGTGGCATTTTACCTCCCAATCAACCCAACAAACCCATGCATGGGTGGTATCACTGGACTTGGGAGAAGTTGCTGAACATATATTGGGGTGACATATACCAGGAGATATACATTCATACCTGAATTCATACAATTTGTGTGATAAAATACACAAAATAAATTACTACCACAATGTTGGTGGTAGTAGAATTAGTGCATGGAAATACCAGCATTTGAAATACCTTGGGGTGTCTAGTTTTCAAAAATATATGGTTTGATGGGGTAAATTGCATTGGGCGGCTTCAAAGATTCCCGAAATAGTACATAGATTGTCCAGATTGTCAAAGGCTCACCTACAAATCTTTTCATTTTAGAAAAATCTGCCTTCTTAAAATAAAAAACCCCATAGTTTTAGTGTAGCAATGCATCCGCTGTCCTTATATTAAAACATGCCAGTTGATGATCACTGGAGCCCAATCATTCTCTTGTAGTGAAATCCAAAATCAAGTCTCCATTTCTAAATACCAAACCCAACAACTCCTCCTTCCTTGCTGGCTCCTCTACCAAGTACCCAAGACACAGTTCCTAGATATTTTAGGATTTATTTACTCCTGGCGTACCCAGATGTTTATTTTTTCCAGTCTACATCAGAGAGATTGAAGTTCCCCATAATGAAAGCCTCACGTTTTGTTGACATCTTAGTAATTTCTTTATGTAGCAGATGGTTGACCTCCTCTATGTGTCAATGTGAATAACCACTTTGTTCTGAAGTCTCTAGGTTCTCCACCTTACTTTATATAACCTTTAAGTTATTTTTATATAAAGGGCAACTCCTCCTCCTTTTCTGCCATCTTTCTGCATAACATGTATCCTGGTATGGCAACATCCCAATCATTTTGCTCATTGTACCAGGTCTCAGTTACAGCCACTGAATCCACATTATAACTTGTTACCGTTGCAGTAAGTACAGGAATCAAATTCCCTAAACTTGCGGGTATTTGTCCACACCACTCTCAAGCTACTATTTTTCAATTTATGTGTCACGTCATGTTGTGGTTTAGCTTTTTCTGTATTTGTGCTGATCCCACCATTCCTTTCCCAACTTCCCAAAGCTAAGTCCTGCCCTGAATGTAGACTAGTTACCCCTTTAATACTATATTCACCCGACACCCACTCTAGTTTAAAATCTCCTCTAACCATCTTCTCCCCGTTACAGAAGCCACCTCATCATTGAGGTGCAGCCCATCCCTGCTATAGAGTCTGTAGCTGACTCTCTGAAATTCCAAATTCTTTTCGACACCACTTTCATCTCTGTAAACTCCTGCTGCCTCCCTGGTGTAGCGAGTGGCACATGTAATCTGAAAATATTACCTTGGTGCCCTGATCTTTTTAAGGACCCCCACTTGTCACAAGGTTTTGGACGCCACCTGCTGATCCCCTGGATGCCAGCTGGAGCATGTGCCAGCCTGACAAGCAGGGTGCTGAGCGCAAGGACTGCGTCCCAGACCCCCTGCCCATGAAGTCATCCTGCAGGTAACACCTACCACCATCACCTGTCTAGCCTTCCTAGCCTTTTTCTTCCACAACTGTACCAGAGAGGATACTCACCTGGCTGCTAGGTGAATTATCATGCACTAGTAATGTCAGAAGGAAAATTCCCACAAGCTAGCCAGACCAGGCAAGCAAGGTACCACCGAATATATTTATTATTCCTGTTCTAAACAGTACTGTCTAAACTACAATCTGGGAATTTTTAGGATATTTATTAGACTTGGGCACCAGGGGGCTCTTCGTGTTCGTCTTCGTGCTCGTCTTCGGCAAAAAAAAAAACTTCGTATTCCGCGAATATTCGCCTGGTCCTGTCTTCTCTTCGGGCGAATATTCGCGGACATTCTTCGTGTTCGGGTTTTCTTCGTTTTCCCCGGTTAAGGGGTTAAAACGGAGTTAAAGCCGCTCTGGCGCCAGGAGTTTAAATGTCCGTATGAGCAACTCTATTGGTCGTCAGCAGGGGGCTCGTCTGCCATTGGTTGATGGCAGACGAGCCCCCTGCTGGCGACCAATAGGGTCGCTCGTACAGACTGTTATACTCCTGGTGCCGTAATTGTTCGGCAGATCCCGCTGGTCTCCCTGTTCTATCATTTATTAACTGATAGAACAGGGAGACCAGCGGGATCTGCTGGGTAAGTTGCAGCATTGGGATTTTAAAAGTCTGTACGAGCGACTCTGCTGGTCGCTCGTGCAGACTTTTAAAACCCCAATGCTACAACTTACCCGGCACATCCCACTGGGCTCCCTCCCTGTTCAATTAATTAAATGTCCGTACGAGCGACCAATAAAGTCCCCCGTACGGACATTTAACTATCTGAACAGGGAGGGAGATCAGTGGCATCGGCAGGGTAAGTTGCAGCATTGAGGTTTTAAAACCCCAATGCTGCAACTTGCCCTGCCGATGCCACTGGTCTTTAACTAATTGAACAGGGAGGGAGACCGATGTCACTGGTCTCCCTCCCTGTTCAATTAGTTAGTCCGTGCGGGGTTAAATGTCCGTACGAGCGACCAATAAAGTCGCTCGTACGGACATTTAAATCTGTACAGAGAGGGAGACCAGTGGCATCGGCAGGGTAAGTTGCAGCTGCAACTTACCCTGCCGATGCCACTGGTCTTTAACTAATTGAACAGGGAGGGAGACCGATGTCACTGGTCTCCCTCCCTGTTCAATTAGTTAGTCCGTGCGGGGTTAAATGTCCGTACGAGCGACCAATAAAGTCGCTCGTACGGACATTTAACTAATTGAACAGGGAGGGAGACCAGTGGCATCGGCACTGCCGATGCCACTGGTCTCCCTCCCTGTTCAATTAGTTAGGGGTTAACTTTATTTTAAAGGGTTAAAGGGCCGTGCAAGTGAGCCTATTGGTCGCTTGCACGGCCCTTTAACCTATGGATTTCCGCTCCCGTTAACCCCTTCGATGCTGTGTTAGATAACGCAGCATCGAAGGGGTTAACGGGAGCGGAAATCCATAGGTTCGCTGTCAGGGGCTAGAAAGACCGTGCGAGTGAGCCTATTGGTCACCTGCAGGGTCTTTCTCTGGCATCAACCAATTGGTTGATGCCAGAGGAGGTCCCTGTAGGCGACCAATAGGCTCATTCGCACTGCCCTGTAACCCGTGACGGCGAACCTGCGGATTTCCACTTCCGGGAACTGCCGCGAAGCCGCGAAGCCAAGACAAGGTAAGATGAAGGGGGGGAATGGTAGACGAAGACGAAGACAATCACGAAGATCTTCGTGGTGTGTGTCTTCGTCTTCGCCTACGTTTTACCGCCGCCGTCTTCTCTTCGGCGTGTCTTCGGAACGAACACGAAAACGCACTCTTCGTGTTCGTTTCCATGTTCGCCCGAAGACGAATGCACAAGTCTAATATTTATTACCCATTTTATTGGACAACAAATTGTTATGTGGTATTTTTCCCTAATCAAACTTTTCACACTTTGACCTTTAGCCTTTTATTAATCATTTCAAAAGGTTCCTTCAAGTTTGTTAGAGACATGCTTATAATTTACGTCAGTTGTTTGTTCACTGGTTTCTCAAATGTTTCTTCTTTTTAGTACGCCTCTACGAATTTTTACGTTCAGCTGAGTATGAAGTAGATTTGCAATTATGAAACCATAACATCCTAGGTTACCTTAGCAACCGACCACTGTTACGAGAAACATAGATACATAGAGAGCGACAGCAGAAAAGAACCAACTGACCCTTTTAGTCTGCCCTTTTTAAGCACTTTTTACTTATTCCTGAGCATTGCTTAGTTCCTTCACTGTGTTTGCTTCTACTACTGGAAATGTGTTCTGAGTATCTAGAATTTTCTTGCTCCAAAAGTTGAATTTCAATTTGGCATGTGCTGGTAAATAGCTTGTATGTCCTCTTTCCCTGATATATATGCATACAGTACCTGGGAATATTCTGCCAGGATGCGGGTAGGAGGTCCCTTTGACATCAATGAGCGGTCCTGCCGTTGTTGCGGGACATACGCCATTGTTGGAAGGGAAGTGGGCAAGGAGTGGGGCATGCCGCAACACTGCTTCCATGACCCGTTCCCCTGTAGTTACCAGGAACCCCAGAGAAGTACAGGAGAGTTCCCAGGTATACACATATGGAATTTATTTTCTCTTATTTTTGTTATGATAAAACCAACAGCCATGGCTGCCTAATCAGTATATCACGTGAACATACCTTGTCTCCAGTTTTCCTCCTATTTTCAGCTCACTTAACGCCTTTGTGACCAATGACATACTGTACCAGGTACATCATGAAAACATGTCCCTAGAGGACCATAGATGTATCTGGTATGCCTACGGCAGATCCCTTGCATCACAGTTAAATAACAAAGGCAATGCTTGTAGGCACTGCCTTTGTCTCGGTTCTTTGTCTCTCTCCTTCTCACTGTGGTCATGAGCAAAAAAGAAAGAAAAAAGAAGAAAAGCAGCGAAAACATGAAAATTGCTCTGGTCCTAAAGTGGAAAAAAATCCCTAGTCTTTAAGGGGTTAATCCGGGCTAACCCTAACTCTATGTACAAGTAGCCTCATCCTACACATGTCTAGCTCTGCCTTCATGCATACCTAGCCCCACCCCTCACAAAGCAACTGTGCAAGTTCCCAAGTAGGTGCATGACGTATACACTGACTTCTTTATTCTCGAAAATATCTTGTCCTTGATCACATTACCAGTGTGCCCTGTTCAGAATAACATGTATGCTTAGAAATGGGATCAGTGCAACCACTGGCTTGGCTGATGTTCAAATTATACTTCTCATTATATAGTTTCAAAACAAATATACTATATTTAAGATACACAAGCATATTCTTTCAAGGAATTTTTTTTTTTTTTTTTTTTTTTTTTTTTTTACATATTTTTGTTTCTTTTTGTTTATTAGTTAAAAATTGTGAATGCAGTTATGTTGTTAATTGAATGTGTACTCCTCTACTAACATTACATAGAATCGTGTAAGTATGTAAGAATTAGTACAATATGTTTATAGACTACTATATTTAATAAAAAAGAGTGAAAAAAAAACATTTTCCAGCAAATTGTAGCTAATCTTATTGCTGGCAGCAACACAATGTCTGTGTTCATGCTCGGGAGTGCAGCGTTAAGCATGCAGATTAGTTCATGTCTTTATATTGGCCTGTATCCTGGCATTTCATGGCATAACACAGAATATATTGTAGGTCGGTAGATTTTAGGTTATGTATTTAGAGCAAAATTATTGCTTAATTTATGGGTTTTAAAACCAAAAAAACATCAGCAAGTCTTCACATGACGAACTTGTGAAAGATGAGTAACATTTTCAGACAGAGTACAAACGTGTATCCTTACAGAAGGTCAATTCTGTTTTGCAACCTGTTTGCATACAAAAGGCTGAAGGAGCCAGGGTTATACTTCTTTTGTACAATTCATAGATATTAAAAAGTGGTACTAAAGGCCAAGCACTGCCATATTAATGTGTAACAATTTGTTATATAGTGATTGTATAGGTCCTCAATTAATTATTCAACTGTGGAGTTACATTTATTACATATCACATTATTTACTATTAAACACATTCTCCAATTGTGTTTGTTTTATAGAAAATTCTAAGGTAAGAATTACGAGTGCATCAGACATGGCCACATAAACCAACCCTATACCTGCAAATATGTCTTTTAAAATGCAGCAAACATTACAATGTAATATTATTATTATTACAGATAAATTGACTCCCTTCTGGAACTAAGCCTCTCTGTGGACAAAACACATGGGGTTTTTTTGTTCACCAGCCCTGGAGGTACTGCAATACCAGGCCAATGCATGGAGTGGGCAGAGCAAAATCTTTTTCTATCTCTCTGTTTTAAAAATCCATTTAATATTTGGTCCCTATATAGGGGACATATCAGCTATCAAACTGATAAGAGCAGATACTACATCTTGATCTTGGCCAACAGGCAGAAGAAGCAGTAAAACCACGAGTTTTGATTTGTGGGTCACATTTTTCTGATTACGGTTACATTCAGGGCCGGCCTTTGGGGTGTGCGACCTGTGCGACCGCACAGGGCGCCACACTCCAGGGGGCGCCGCCGCCGCCGCCGGGTCTGCCGCCACGGGGTCCGCCGCCGCCACGGGGTCCTCCGCCGCCGCCGCCGCGGGGTCCTCCTCCGCTGCCGCCGCCGCGGGGTCCTCCTCCTCCGCCGCCCCCTCCGCCGCCCCCTCTGCACCTAAATGAAAACGGGGCGGCGGAGGAGGAGGACCCCGCGGCGACGGCAGCGGAGGAGGACCCCCGGCGGCGGCGGCGGAGGACCCCGTGGCGGCGGGGGAGGACCCGGCGGCGGCGGCGCCCCCTGGAGTGTGGCGCCCTGTGCGGTTTGAAGGGGCAGAGGGGGGGTAGTTTGAAGGGGCAGAGGGGGGGGTAGTTTGAAGGGGCAGAGGGGGGGTAGTTTGAAGGGGCAGAGGGGGGGGTAGTTTGAAGGGGCAGAGGGGGGGTAGTTTGAAGGGGCAGAGGGGGGTGGTAGTTTGAAGGGGCAGAGGGGGGGGGTAGTTTGAAGGGGCAGAGGGGGGGTAGTTTGAAGGGGCAGAGGGGGGGGTAGTTTGAAGGGGCAGAGGGGGGTAGTGAGGGGGGGCGCCAGAGGAGTAGTTCGCACAGGGCGCCGGAACACCTAAGGCCGGCTCTGGTTACATTGCACATATACTATATGGGCAAAAGGATTGGGACATCTGACCATTACACCAACAGGGACCTTTATTCTAAATACATAGACATGAATATGTAGTTGGTCCTCCTCATGCAGCTTCCACTCTTCTGGGAAGGCTTTCCACAAGATTTAGGATTTGTTCACATTCATCCAGTTGAGCATTTGTGAGGTCTGGCACTGAGGTTAGGTGAGAAAGACTGGGTCGCCATCTTTGTTACATTTCATCCAAATGTGTTCGATGGGGTTGAGGTCAGGGCTCTGTGTAGCCAGTCAAGTTCTTCCACACCAAGCTCATCTAAACATTTCTTTATGGACCCTGCTTTGCGCACTGGGGCGCAGTCATGCTGGAATAAAAAAGGGTCTTCTCCAAACTCTTTCTACAAAATTGCACCTTCTTAACTTTGTGGGAGATCCTGCAAAAGTAAAAACTATATAAAACATGTGGAATATCGTATGGACAAGAGAAATACATGAAAAATATCAAAGACAGGAATTCTAGTGGAAATTTGATTGTGAAATCAAAGTTTTGTGTCAATGAAAAAAAAAACCATTCTATTCTATATTCTATTAACTTTCCAAGGCAGCTCCTACAATTCCCACATATTATTATATATCCGTGTTATCTTTTTTAACAGGGATGTAGCAATGCTTCATTAGATTACACAGACTGCTCTCATGACTTCCTAACCTCAAAATCATTTTGTTTAAATGTATTGTTAAGATATAATATGAATTAAAATAGGAAATGCTTACTCGCAGAAGGCTCACAGCTGGGAATCCTCGGTTGGAGTATACATACCAGGCCGCGTGATGATACATAGTCGATCATCAACTGTGAAGAATAACAAACCGATTTCTTCCACTGCCGCTCCTTAACCCCTGTTTATAAAAACAACTATGCTTCTAAAAAAACAATTAAAGTGTATGTTCAGCAAACTGTGGTTTATTTCCTACAGAAAAAAATACATGACTTGGTGCTTTGTTCTCCCAATACATCTGACAGAACCTTCGTTTTGGTTCTATGAAAGCAATTAGATAAGCAATTATTTTATTCTTTGAGATGCCTTAAAACAGAAGGATGAAATAAAAAGTATTAACCCCTTAAGGACAATGGGCGGTCCCTAAACCCATTGAAAACAATGCGTTTTGAGCCAGTACATGTACGGGCCTTGTCATTAAGGGGTTAAGGTTTCCACCTAGAAGTCCAGGAATAAAAAATGATTATCCCTTTGAACTATGACTACTAAGGTGATATATGTGAATCAATGCTACATACAATGATACATCCTTACTTATATTGCAATATATTAGCAAGTAAATACATGTATATCCGTAATATTTGCACCAGAAAAAGCAGGCAATTGCAATCAGAGGATGACTGGCACCATTCAGCCTGGGGCAGGGGGTTGAGTCTACTCAAGTGACCCAGTAATAAAGCAAAAAAACCACATTTGTAATACAATTATGAAAAAGAACTGTATAGAAAACCCACAAATGGAGCACAGAAAAAATCTAGTCATGATATAAATGTTTGCTAAAATTCCTGTTACTGTTGACACCCTAGTGGCTGTATGTAGAACTGCAAATAAAACACACCAAAAAGCTTTAGGTAATAGCTATTTGGGAGTATTTAAATGCTTTGTGCTTGTAACTTGAGCATGAAGTTAAGACTTATGGAATCAATGAAAAGCAAGTTTAAAACAGGCTCATCTTGTCCCTAACAATACTTACCAAAGTATTTTTGACATTGCTAAAATGAACAGAAACAAAGCAGCAGGATTTTTTGTTTGTTTTATAACCAATGTTTTTGAATCAATTTTCTCACAAAGAGATTGGTCCTACAAGGTGCTGTATATAATATACATCTGACTTTAAATCTAAATTAGCTGATAACTCATTTAAATATAGAATATAGACAACAGCAGTGATTATGTCTCACAGAGACCGGACATGGTTAAGACTCATTGGCCCCTTTTTTATGCCTTCTACCTCCCAATTCATCTAGATGCTATGGGAACAGCCTACTATTGGCTTTTTACATAGAGATCCATATACCAATTCATCTATTCACTAGCATATGGGACAACATCAAAATCATTACTCTGATTGAGCCTCTGCATATTTCCTACATCATATATTTATATATATATATATATATATATATATATATATATATATATATAAATGTTCTTAATCTCTACTATTCACATTGTACTATTTATATATGATATACTCTTCACTTTTCCCATCTTTGTGTAATGGTAGGAGCGACAGAAGTTCAGGTTCGCAAATGTGTATGTATTTATGATCATATCTGGGAACATTGGCCCCCAGAGCACCTCCAATAAGGTGGTGGGTCAAGACTCAGACTTTAAATTCGTGTGGAGGGACCAGAGGAATAATGTGACAAAATAGCGCTCCCCTTTCTGGAAATTACCCTGGGAAGAGGCACTTCTACCAGATACAGCTTCCCTTTATCTCATTTCCATTTTCTTCCACTGGATTTCAGTGGGGCACATGGGGCAGTTCCACTTGGGCCCTGGGTAGTGGCCACTTTTGCTTTCCCTTAAATGCGATCCTGCGCTTTGAATTTATGTACCGTTTCAAAAACCTATACTTAACTGCAAAAAAAAAAAAAAAAAAGACATTTTATGTTTTGTGATTTGTATGCTCTGTGAGTAAGATGTTCCACAAGTATATCCCCCTGACTCATTCCAGTATGAATAGGCCATTGTTTGGTGTGCCAGGACGCTGGCTTGGCTCAGAACCTGGACAAGAGGTTTGACAAATAATACATCTCATTCACAAATTACGGGCTATCAGTAGCTAGCTATCTATAACTATTTATTTACTGTTATCTCATGTTAGATGAGCAACATATGTCGAATGTCAGTCTTCACATAGTTCTGATGTTCTTTCGGTAACAGAAATTACCGAAAGAACTGAACTGTAGACATTTACTAAATATTGTTGTTATCGTTATCTTAGGGAAGACAAAAACGTACAGCCCCTGTAATATAAGGATTTAGATGGGCACTATGTATCGATTATAAGACGACCCTGATTATAAGACGACCCCCCAAAATCAAAATATTAATTTAGGAAAAAAACAAAAAGTCTGAATATTAGACTACCCTATAGGAAAAAAGTTTTACCAGTAAATGTTAATTCATGTAAACTAATTTTCATATTTAATAAAAGCTATGATTGAGAAAAATATACTTTTTATTTCCTTTTATTTGCCAACCTGCCCCCCCCAGTTATGCACATCTGCCCCCAGGCTTGCCTTATACCCCCCTATTTGCCACTCTGCCCCATGATGTGCCTTTTAACCCTCTATATGCCACTCTGCCTCCAGAAATGTCTTATACCCTCCTATATGCCACTGTGCCCCATGATATGCCTTTTAACCCCCTATATGCCCCTCTGCCCCATGATATGCCTTATACCCCTATATGCCACTCTGGCATATAGGGGGTTAAAAGGCATATCATGGGGCAGAGGGGCATATAGGGGGTTAAAAGGCATATCAGAAATGTCTTATACCCTCCTATATGCCACTGTGCCCCATGATATGCCTTTTAACCCCCCTCGTCTTATAATCGAGCAAATACGGTAAGTGCTAAAAAGAATACATTTCCCAAAAGTTGAGAAATAATTATAATTGTAGAAACATAGATTTTGATAATGGATAGTAAGCATTTGGACCATCTACTACTGCTGTAAACACACCAAAGTTCCAAAGCGTATTTGGTCCTTGGCTTTGCCTTATGTTCAGGATAACCTTATGCCATTCTCATGCATCTTTACATTCTCTCACTGTATTATTAACCCATACCATTTCTGCAGGGAGGCTGTTCCACACATCTACTGCCATCTAAGTAAAGTAACCTCCTTGCATTACATCTAAGCATTTTACCCACTAATTATAAATTATGACCTCTTGACATTTAAGCTCCTTTGAAAGATATATGTCCTCATTTACATAACTAAATGTTTCTATGATCTCTCTGTCCTCTCCTCTAAGATATGCATATTGGAATCCCTTTCCTGTCCTAAAACAACCCCTACCATTTGAATATGTCCATTATTCAATTTGTAAGGTGTGCATGTTTGTATTGTTCAAAGTATTTCTAGTGACATTTCCAGGGAAATTAACATTAAATACATTTCTGTTCTCAACTTTTGAGTTTTTTTGTTTTCCAAAGTGAACATGTTTTTTAATTAAATGTTATGTAAAGTACATCAAAGAGCAAATAGAATGTTTTCCCATCTCTTTTTAATGTTTTATGAGTTTCTTCTAAGTTTTAAATTATGTTTTCTGTTCTTTCTGTGTTTCATTTCAGGAAACTGGGCCAACTTTAAGCTGGCTACCAAAAAGGGAAAAAGAAAATCGTATTTAAATAATAACATAAGCCGTAGCATCCTGTGTGCCGTGTAACGAAGTCACTTTATTTAGGGAATATTAATCTTCCATAGATGTATCCAACCTCTGCTGTGATGCACGAGCTACAGGGAATAGAATGGAGTAACATATGTTTTTTAATCAAAACTCTTAAAACAGTATTCTTGAAATTGCAATACAACTACTTGGACAAAGAGAAAATCAAAGGGTGTATGTCCAGCTGGAAATATGACAAGCCCCACCATTCTTGGATCTTAATGGTATTCCTGGGCATTAAGTTGAATTCTGCATCCTCGTAAAATAGAATCCATTGGAATCTTGGAGTAATCCAGGGAATGTCGTCTGCACACTTTACAAGCACAGAAAAAAGTAAAGTAAATGTAAGCAAAATCACATACTGTATATCTAAACACTGAAAAAGTTTATTCTGCGCGCCATCTAGCCACATTTTTTAAATGGAAAGAGGAGGCCATAACAATATTTTGACAATTTACAGAAACATAAATGTTTGTAAAAGTCTGTAAGACTCTAAACGAGACCATGTTGTGTATATTTATATATATCTGTAACCAAGCTTGGACTTGCCATCCGGCACACCAGGCAAGTGGCAGGTGGGCCGACAGCTGCCTCATTATCCTTATTCTGGCACTGTAACCAACATTTATTATATAAATATTAATATACTTGTGAGTTTTGAAAATTACATAACCTGTTAAATACTACTTTTATAAGTATCAATTTTAACACATATGACTCTCCAATATAAATGATATGCACAGTCACCTCATATGAAATATTTGGTTTGCCATTATTTAGAAATATTACTCCAACCTATAAAATGCACATTCTGTCATTGGGCTCAAAATTATATGCTTTGCCAGTGACTGAAATGACTGTTTTAAAGGAACAGTCAGCTCAAACAACAACGTCATCTTTCCCCGAATGGCGGACTAGACATAACTTAGTGCAAACTTTCGCTAAATTGGAATCGCTTCCAGTGACGTCCTCTCCCCGATCTTTCACTTGGACGTCATCAAAAGTGCTGCCATTTTGCCCTAAGGTAAGCTTCCGCCAAAATGTCGGCACTTTCGGTGACGACCTCTCATCTGATTGGAGGATCGGGCGAGAGGATGTCACTGGAAGGGCCTTCATTTTGACGGAAGGCCGTGCCCAGTTCTGGCAGCAGAGATTCGGATCAGGATATAAAATAGAAGATAATAGAGAGGGAAGATGAAAGAGAGAAGGTTGAAGATACAGAACAAGAAGATGCTGAAGTGGTCGGCAGAAGCGGAAGTGGTCAGCAGAGAAGGTAGGGGAAACATTTAAGGAATGTATAAGTGAACGAGAGTGTGAAAGAGCGAGTAAGAAGGTGAGTGAATCAGAGTGAATGTGGGCCCCAGGCAACACATTTTCATCCGTAATTCCTTGCCCGAAAATTATTTGGGTAAAAAATGAACCGAAAAATGCTATTTAGAGTACTGAAATTTAAAGTGTAGGTTTTGGGAAACATGACAGATCTGGTTTCAGAGAGCTGAAGGACAGCATTAATTTCCAACTTTATTTTAATTAATCTTTAATTTCTTTCCCCTTTTTCACATGATGTGTGCAATATTAAAATGTATTGAATTGAAGTACACAGATGCTGCAAACACTATTTTGGTATTTGTGAGAGAGTTTGAAAACTTTGAGTGAAAAGCTGTTTTTTTCCAAACCACTGGGGTTTGAACCAAGGTCCTTAAAACTCAATTTCCCACATTTCTTTTTGCGTTCCCACAGTTATATCCTATAATTAATGGCTCCTTCATTACAATCCCAAGTGCTGTCAATATAAGAATTTGAAGTGCAATCTAGCTGTGTCCTAGAGGGCCAGATACTAAATTATGAAGCCGACATTTTACAGAAAATTATTATTTTGTACCTACTCATACTATTCTTTTAATTGTAAAATTCAGGGTTCGTAGTTTTAGATCTGTTCTGAAATTTTATATTCAACTTAGTTTTCACTAATGGCCTTTTTGGTAAAATGAATGACTCATTCATGTTGATACTGGCTAGCTTTACCTAACAAACCAACCACATCATGTGTTTTATTTGAACAATACAATACTGACAAGTCTTTTATTTTCAACCACTGTGGTTCATAGTTTTTGAAATGGAAAGAGCTTAGTTGTACTAATTATTTTGCCATGCAGACCTTCAAGTAATAAAGTCACCTAAAATCAACTCTGTTATCATTCAATCCAGAACAGAATCCACCCAAGAAAATGAATATACAATCAGGAAGAATTCAGGCAAAGCTCACAAAGTGATGATTAGGTTTGTTTTAAGGGCCACATATGCTCTTTAAAATATTTGACCATTGTGTGTAACATACTTAGGAACGCGAGATCATTTAAGGAGCATTGCTTTACCGGATACACTACTGTACATCTTAAAAACGTTACTCATATGTACCTGTTCCTAAAACAAGATGCAACTTAAGCACTGGTCCATGCGTTCCTCATCTCCTGTCTTGACTATAGCAACTCAGTCTTGGCTAGTGTCCCTCATACAAGCCGTGTCCTCTTACAACCCATTGTAAATGCTGATTCCAGGCATTATAATTGAGCATATTATAATATTTAAATGTAAGATCTAAATTATATATTTTTTATAACAAATATGCCTTTTACTTATATCAGTGCTTCTCTGCCATTGTTGAATGTGAATGAAGGAATACAGTCACCCTTAGGGTCTTATCTTCACACGAATTTCATGAGCAGTCAGCTGCTCCATAGAGAGTGAGTGGCCATTACCCACATTTATTGGAATATCTTGTTTATTCAAACATACTGCACTATATTTTATTTATTTTCCAACGCTTACACTTGTAATATTATGCAAAAGAGGTTCCATTTTTATATTTATTTACACAGACGTGGTATTAAGCACACAATTCACTTTGTTTTTTGTATGTGTTTTTGTTTGCTGGATGAGACACCAGAGGGAAGTTGCAGCTGCTGTGGCTAAAGGCGCAGTGTGCACATATTTCTTTTTTACTTTTTCAGGGAAGTCTATCAACTGACAGGTTAATTCCCCTTCTCCCACCTACCATTCATTCACCTTCTCAGCTTCATACCTTGGGTTTGGCTGTTTCCCACCATACCCTCTTTTGCTTCAGTCACTCTATTCGTATGTGTCATGTGGCTGGTCCTCAAACGTTTGCACTTTACCTCTCATTTAATATATATACCCACTTGCTTCTAGATTGTAAGCTTATTTTATATCTATATAGTTTAAATTTGGATATGTGGTTAGGAGAGGGGTATATGACCCAATCAAGTAATCTACCGCTGGTTTATTTTCTTATCAGGGGTCAAGTGAACAGGATATCCCAAGGCCATTCTCCCGGGGTATACTACTTGGTGGTCCCACTCTAGAGTTCAGAGAGCAGCAGACATGCCCCCTACCCAATTATATTAATACCCCTCACTGGATGAAGATGTTGGATGATATAGTGAAGCAAGGATATTTAATATTTTAAAACTTAATCAAGAATTTTATGTTGCTAGAGAAGAATTAAGGGCTGTCTTGGTTATTGTACTTTTAGGTGTTACTTTTAATCTCAATTTTGAAACTTGTTAAGAGACATTAAGTATTTATAAGCACATTTTAAGAATAATACATTATGGCATCGCAGTACCATTTTGTCACTAAATTAAATGTAAACACACTTTAGTTTGGGGGTGAAACATATTAGTGGCTTTTTTGGAGACCTCACAGAATAATCAGAGAATGTCTTTTTTTGATTTTAATATGTGCGTATCTCTTACCTTCATTATTCCAATTTCTTTACATCTGTTATATTGCCATGCCTTGTATACATGCATACAAATGGGATTGATCACAATGCTATGAAAATTCCTTAATGTTTAACATGTCCTGTGTCAGCTGCTCTTAGGCCAAAGTCCACCACTGCAGTCTGAGTTGTGTTTAGCCACAAGTGTCGGATTAAACATCTTTGCTTTTACTCATTAAGCCTATCGGTGCCAAGGAATTTGCCAATGTAAAGCAATACATTGCTAGCATGCAGGACTATAAATAAATAACATAACTCAGACACCATCAGCCACATACTGCCAGATTTATTTATGAAGTGTCACAACAGCTGGAATGCGAAGGGTTACACACAGTTAAGTTCTAATATTATAGTAGATTTTTAGACAACTGTCAGATTCTTCCTAGATGCAACCACACCTGGCCCAAGCATCTCTTCTCTGTCTACATATTGGAGTCTGTAATTAATAAAGCCAAGGGTGGGATGTGCCTAATTGTGATGTGTAACCTGCTACTAGTCAGGAGTAAACACTAGACTTGGGCGCCTTTCTTGTTCGTCTTCGAGACAAAAAATATTCGTATTCCATGAATATTCGTCCATATCCGGGTTAGTGTCGGGTGAATATTTGTGTACGTTCTTTATATTCTTTTTTCTCATCGTTTTCTGACGTTTTTCTAGCCTAAGCCTTCCATAGTATAGCAGGTGTTAACAGGAATCCATGGGATCACGCCAGGATTTAAAGGTCCATAAGAGCAACTTTATTGGTCACTGGCAGGGGGCTCGTCTGGTAACAATCAATCAAGGGTAGCTGCTCTCCATTGGTTGATGCCAGATGAGCTCTCTGCCGGCGACCAATAAAGTCGCTTCTAAACAAAGATTCTTCGTGTTGTGCATCTTCCTCTACGTTTATCCACCGCCATATTAGTTTGTTCGTTATTCGATTTGAACAATGAAAAAGCAACATTCGTGCTCGTTTTTATGTTCTCCTGAATACAAATGCATAAGTCCAGTAAACACCACTTCCCTACTTGGAGCTGTCCTAGGGGTCCAGTGGTTAGCCATCATACCAGTCTCCAAGGCAATTCCAAAAAGCTCCAGGGTATTATTATTATTACCTTTTATTTATTAAACGCCAACAAATTACACATTTAATTGTACTATCAAAGTGGCCCAGTTAACACATACATAACAAATATACATAAATATATACAGACACATCAGGAGTTAAGAACCCTGCCCATGAGCTTGCCTTCTAGCCTAGGGTATTAGTATTAGTTACACAAAATTAAAATCTGGAATAACAGATCTTTTTTTCCCATGATGTACTACCAGGTTAATGGGGTGCACATGTGCAGATTAACTGAATTTCTTTTTACCATTATTAATAGTGTATCTGTGTGTTGATTTTTGTGTTTCAGTTCATTGATTAAATCTGCAGGAGGGAACAAACACATGTATAAACACAACCTTTTGGTTGAAAGATGGTAACTATATCACATGTCAGGAGATGTGTTCAGTTGATATAACTGAGATGTTAATTTGAGGTGTTATCAAATAATTATCCTAGCACTTTTGAAATAATTTTGTGTAAAGACTGATTCATACCTTTCTTGAAATAAATATGTTTTTAGGGACTTTATAAGGTTTGAACCATTTGAAGAGACTCCGATGAAAGGAACTCTATGTGGCAGATGTTATAAAGTGGTAAGGTGGGGGACATGCAAAGATCATCAGTGGAGTTGAGGCACAACTTTGTGAGATATTTGATTTATAAAGTATGAACTGTATTATGGAGTAGAAGGGTAGAGCCCTTTGAAGGTAAGATATATGGATATAAATGAAATCCTTGACGATGCAATCTGAAAATATAAGGACTAACTAAGGATCATGGTACATTCATTACATTCAATGATCAACTCAATTTATTTTAATGATACTTAAATCTCGGATCATCCACCAAAAAAAGGAATACTGTTCCTTTAAATTATTATTTCTTGGTAGCTTTTGGAATTTTGAGGAAGGAGGAATACTACTATAACTATATATCTGTTTTGTTTAGCGGAAAAGGTTAACCGTTACCCTTGATGCATCTAGATTGAAGAGCTATATTGCTTCCTTTAAGGTTAAGTACATCAATAGCTTACGGTATATGGGTTCGACAAGCATATCCTTAAATCTGGCGTGTAAATTGTATTTGACAACAGGTTGAAGACTGCATGCACCAGTCCCCATTATTGGAAGGAAAAATAAACAACCTGGCCTGATTAATAACATAGCTAGATGGAATTATGGGAACCTGCTTTCCGGACACTGCCAGAGGATGCAATTACTTGGTATTGATCCTAAAAAGAAAAATCCAAATGAAGAAATCTATAAGTGGTGTTTACTGTTCCTTTTCATTGATTCAAACCATCATGGATGGAAATAGGGACACGAGAATCTGAAAACCACAACACTGCATTGCATTACAATTTTTGATACTTTGAAGGAAATAAACTAAAAATACAAAGTGGCACTTAGCATTAAAGTTAGAAAGAAATAATATAACCAGTCCTCCATATTCCAGCAATGGAATACCTTGTACCTCCCAAGTGTCCCTTTTAGGAGGGACAGTATCTTTTTTGGACCAAAATCCATCTGCTCCTCTATTCTCCACTGATAAATCTTAGGATATCTGCTGGGTATGAGATTATGACTGGGATCTACAGCCCTCAAGGTCATTATAATATGTATATACATATCAGGAAATGTGTTTATAGGTTCGATTGTGTAAATAAAAAATATTATTTTCCTAAATGTATTACTCAGTTACATAAATAGCTATAAACAGGTGAAAAAGTGAAAGTCTTGGTAAAGCCCTGTCTCCTAAGGACACTTCTAGCGATATACCTTAAAATAAAAATATCCCACTTTGGCCAATTCAAATATTGGAATATATCTCCGCAACTGTTACTGGAGACTACTAGTTTCCCAAATAGATGAGATTAGCTGCTCTTCGAAATATAACCTTTTGTTAGCATCCAACATACTATGCATTTCTTTCAGGATTTCACTTTACTAATAATGGCCAAACTAGTTACAAATTCAAAATAGCATTTAAATGTACCATCATTTCAATAAAATGTAAACAATTACCTCAGGTACTCACAAATTCTCAGTCTTCTTTAAATCTTAGCCTTGTAAACAGGGTCTTCTATCTTTGTCTCTACCCTATTCACTAGACGTGCAAATGTGCCAAAAACGATTCGGACAAATTTTTTGGTTTGTTTTTTGCCCGTTTGTTTTCATGCAACTAATTTCGTTACCTACCCATTCGATTCAGCCAAAAATTTGGGAGCATTTTTAATTCGGGAAAGAAACGAATTGTGCGATGCCCACATTCACTCTCTCAAAAATGTTCCCTTACTTCTCTGGCAAACCTTCCACTTCTGCCGACCACTTCCACTTCTGAATCTTCTTCTTCATTTTTTTCTTTTATCTTCAATCTTCATTCCTTAATCTGGTATCTTTTTGACCTAACCCGGCAATTTCCGCCAAAATCGAGGTGCTGAGGTTTCCCCAATCCTCCAATCTGGGGAGAGGATGTCACCGCAAGCTTCACCATATTACCCTCGGTTGGTACTTTCCAGGATCGGGGTAGATGTCACCGCAGCCTCGCTTTTTTTGTGAAAGTTCAAACCAGTTTAAGGGTTATATTCACGGAGATGAGGACGAAGAAAGAAGATAGTAGATTAAGGATTGAAGATAGAATAGAGAAGAGAAGGAAGAAGATAAAAGATGAAGAAGTGGAAGTGGTCGACAAAGAAGGTACGGAAACATCCAGAGAGTGTGAGAGAGTGAACGAGAATGTGAGTGTGAGAAAGTGTGAGCGAATGTGGACCCATAAATTTTGGATGAAAATTCAGAGCTTTTTGCTTTGTTTTTGTCCAATAAATTTGAATCTGAATACACAAGTCTACTATGCACTAACCTCTGTACAGCGATATACAGATTTGAAACGTGAACCAAATTACCATGGCAACAAAAAAAGACAAAATGTTCTGAAATGTAGTAATGCTTTAGAATTTTTTTGAAAACAGTGAGATCCCAATGAATTGCTGAACGAGCCGTTTCTTAAATTGCGAGACACAATACACACATCTCCTCTGAATTGTGAATGTAATTCATTTCTCATATTTCAAGCACTTTGGCAGTTAATTTCTTCAAGTGTGCACTTGCAGTTAACTTACGTAGAATATTATTTGACTTGCGCTAATAAAAATGTCACCAACGAAATGTGACCACATATAAATAATTTAATAGATGGGGAGTAGCTTTTGGCCAGTGTTTAGCTGTAGAAAGAATCCATGATAAATGAATGACAAATATGAAGGTTACAGCTGATCAAAGTAAATGTATTGATACTTATGTACATAAAAGATATTCAAAGAAAAAATGCAAAACTACTAACCTTTTATTCCTAACCAAATGGAACTTTTTCATATTGCACTAAACTTTATGTATCAGTTTATTTCTGTCCTCAATTGTTGAGCTTAGAAAGTGATCAACGATCTCTTCCTATTACTCAGCTGTGTTTCTGCAATACCTCGATGCATTGGGCAACACCAAAAAACGATCAAGGAGGCATGCGCTCTTCAGAGCGATCGCAAGTGTCATATTGGAAGGCAGCATGCATTTCCCAAGATGGCAGAGCGCTTCTGCTGGCTGGAACCAATGACAGTAAAAAGGTTTCAAGATCGTCTGTCCAGACCCTCCTAAGACCTCTGAGCTCCCTCTGCATTCTTAACACAGGTATTCCTATCAGCCATCCAATGGAACCCTGAAAATATAAAACATAATATATATAGATATATATATATATATATATATATATATCTATATATATATAAGAATGAAAAAATATACAAAAAATATTACAACAGTTATAGGATAGAATAGTTATAGAAAGATAGTAATAAATACAAATCTTATAAAATGTAATATTAATAAAGACTCCAGTAACCCCAGGGTAACCATCCAGTTCCAAGAAAATGTCAAATGTAAAAAAAATGTAAAAAAAAAGTAAAAATAGGTGCCCAAACACCTTGTGCACCCCCTGCTAGAAATATACATCAGAAATATCCTTTCTTGATCCCAAAGTACAAAAATAAGAAAAGACAGTGTAGAATGCAAGGAGACATTTTTACGCCCCTTATAAAACAGCAATATGCTACTTTATCAATTTACCTAATTGTTTTCTTAAGTGTTATAAACATAGCTTACTGGCTCTTTAATAACACTTTTTACATAAATAATATATAAAGTGTCAATGACAAAATGTATTTTAGAAGTTTTCCAGAACGAAAAGATTGTTAATTGTTATGACAAAATGCCTGTTATGTTTTAGCAATACTAAAGCCTCGCATAATCGTGGTTTACAATTTATCTTATTTTCTGTGCTGCAGTACTGTGAGACTTTCACGTGTTTTCTTTAATATGGCGCATACGTGGAAATTTTTAATACTCTGGGTTGAAGAGGATTATTTATCTTAATTTATACAATAATTTCATTACATCAGCAATTACATCATAACTTATTTTCTCTGTTAAGCCTGAAAGCACAGGCCAGTTGAGAAGATCCTCTGATCTCCCCTGACCAGCCCAGGGAACTGTAAAATCACTGGAGGTTTGTGCTTACATCATTCTCTCAGTGTTGATGGCCAATCTGTTTATTTGAATAGAGCTTTATTTTTAGTGGAATAGCAAAATAAACAGGAGAACCTTGCCTACAACATTGTAATTTTACAATTATGCAGCTAAGTATGAATGATGCCAGTTATAGGCCCATATAATTAAATCCTTCACTGTGTTAGGATTATTTTCAGTGAAACCACAGCATCACCTCAAATAGAATAATAATATAAAGAAATATAATTGAGGAAGCTAAAATACTCATTTTTGTAGTGACTTCTAGAGAAAAAATGTGGGGACTGCTGGAAAGTGGGTGAGGAATGGATGGAAGTAGAAGGCACTGTGATTAAGCCTTCACCTTTTACCTCCTATGGTGTTGTAACACTCTAACCTATATTTTCATACCCTGATAACATTGAGCAACAGTGGTTATTTGCCCCCCCCTGGCCACCTAACTACTCTGCAGTGGGATGTGGCATCAGGGGGTCAATTGGTAAAATCTCCCCTCCCCCAAGGTTAGTTGTCTTCTGGCACAGACTTTTATACACATGCTTCCTCAAGGTCTCCATGTGGTGGTGCCCAGACATGACATCATATTTTGGTTACAGAACAAAGACAGGAGATATTTCTTTTGTTAGGATCGCAGACTGTGTGCAGGCAGATAGACAACAGTGAAGCCTCAGAGTAAGTAACAATGTTACAATAGTCTAGTACCACACGTAAGTCTTCCACACGCTATTCCGGCCCTCTGTCGAAGCGAAACCTCAGGCGCGTGGACAGTTCTGTGATGACCATCTGATTATTAACTGCATTGTCCGCAGTCTCTGTGTTTCACAGTGCTCCAGACATTTATAGGAAAGTACCACAATTGGTACTAGTATGACCGGATTTACCAACATGTCATCTGGAACCATGAAAAAAGTTTGCAAACGTCTGTGTACATTGGCAAAATAAGTTTAAACCTTGAAACCACCAACAATGCAATATTATGAACAGTAAAAACAATAAAAAAAAAAAAGTGGCATTGGAAGGGTCTCAATAACCTCTGTGTACAATCAGTCAATGTCAAGTACGGTACATGTGGTTGGCAAAGAAAAAGGGGAGGTCTCTGTCGCAATGAGCTGTGGGGGACCCCCACCACTGCCACCACCAGCCAGGATAATCGGGGGTTGTTGCATTATATGTCTGGCGCATATATTACTATATTTAAATCCTTATATATATGTATCATCTGGCCTAGGGAGGGACTATTTTCATGAAATCTTCCATCCAGAATATGCCTTCAATAAGCGATACATTAGCATATCACACTCAACAGCTTACCTTTGGAACTAATACCTTTATTCTTAAACTGCCTCATGGAAAATGCTTCCTTGCCAATATGAGCAAATAAATACCAATAATAAGTAACAACTCATTTCTTTGCGAAGGGATGTGGACTGTAATGAAAACATTAAAGTCATAAACTGTGAATAGTGTTAAAATAAGAAAAGGCATCAGCATCTACATAATATTTCACAAAAGCTTGTTAACATCTAAAATATCTACCTGACAGTTACATGAATTATTTTCGGTAATCAGTGTGTGTCCTAAAATGACCCCCATGTAAACAATTAAAGCACCCTTGTCTGAGTTACTTGGTATAAATGCTTAAGCAGCAGGACTAGAATGATCCAAAAGAAAAAAATGTGGCACATACTTAATACAGATTTACTTTGGCATAAATGGAGACCACCATCACACCAAGCAATGTATTGCCAAATACAAAGGAAATCATTCACTGGCTAATGGTGTAATATATATATACAGAACAGCTGATTGTGTGAAAGGTTTAAGAACTGGAAAAAGGGGCATTTTCTTTCTATCATATATTTACAGTATCCAAGTACGCATCATACAGCTGTCACACCATAATGGTGAGGTTAATTAATTGGATCAACACATATACACATTTCTTTTAAACCGGGCCTTTCTATGGTGATTTTTTTATATCAGATTATTATTACTTATTATTTTATATGGCACCATCAGATTCTGCAGCGCTGTACAATCTCAAAAATGCATTATATTTCACTTTACATTGTGGAGTTTTTTAAATGTGGGAAGCTGCCTTTATAGTGGTGTATGGGGGCAGAGCCGGCCTTAGGTGTTCTGGCGCCCTGTGCGGACTACTCGTCTGGCGCCCCCCCCATCCCAAAAAAAGAAAGGAATCAAAACTTGTAACAAAACCCCAATCACTATATACTACGCCAAACATTGATGTGGTGTAGGCCTACCACTTCATTGTCTGGCTTAGTAGTAGGGATGCACCGAAACGAATTCTGGACTGAAACCAAAAGTGCAGCATTTACCTGGCCGAAACCGAATATGACCCCCCCACACCATAACACATAACAAAACAATTAAATAACAATATTTATATATATATATATATATATATGATTAACAGCAATCACATTCTTATCATGCCCGCAGATTCCAGGATGTACTCGTAGACTACTTGGCATGATAGGAGTATGATTGCCCTATGTACCCTGTCTCACTCCATTCTCCCTATCTACCCCCTCCTAACTATCTACCCTCTCCCTCTTTGAAGTTCACTTACCTTTCAGAAGTCCTGCGGTGAGGGTGCAAGGCCTCTGCCTCCCAGCTCTGCCACTGTATGGAACAGTATAGAGTGATGGGAGTTATGATGTACTTTAGAGCATAATTATATAATGAAAAATACATTGGAAATGGTACAGCATAACACCCATCACTCTCACACCCTTACCAATCCACACACATACACCAATCCACACATATACACCAATCCACACATATATACCAATCCACACACATACACCAATCCACACATATACACCAATCCACTCCACACATATACACCAATCCACACATATACACCAATCCACACACACATACCAATCCACACATATACACCAATCCACACATATACCAATCCACACATATACACCAATCCACACATATATACCAATCCACACATATACACCAATCCACACGCATACCAATCCACACACGTATACACCAATCCACACATATATACCAATCCACACGCATACCAATCCACACATATACACCAATCCACACATATACACCAATCCACACATATATTCCAATCCACACATATACACCAAACCACACATATACACCAATCCACACATATATACCAAACCACACATATATACCAAACCACACATATATACTAATCCACTCTCACTGTCACTCTATGCTTTCCTACCTTTCCTCTTTCAGTTTCTTTGCCTCCTCTTCGCTCTTCTTCTTAGTTCTTCTGTCTTCTCTTCTTCCGGTTCAGAGGGCACAGACAGCGGTGGGCGCGGCTTCAGTGCTGTGCGCCGGGATCTGACAGCAAACCCCGGCGCACAGCAGCTGTTGCCGCGGGGATCACAAGGGAGCGGTATCGGAGGTCTGTTAAAGACCTCCGATACTGCTCCCTAGCGAGCCTGCTCCTCCAGCGGCGGACATTACTGTCCGTCTCTGGAGGGGTGCCGGGTGCCCCCATACTGGCGGCAGCGGACCCCGCGGCGGCAGGGGCGTCGGACCGCACTGCGGCGGCGGCGGACCCCGCGGCGGCGCCCCCTGGAGTGTGGCGCCCTGTGCGGTCGCACAGGTCGCACACCCCAAAGGCCGGCCCTGTATGGGGGGTATTATGAATTTTTAGGGCATATAGGGGGTATAAGGCATATGGATATTAGGCATATCAGGGGGGCATAAACATATCTGGGGGTAAAAGGTATATCAGGGGGCTCAGTGGCATATAGGGGGTATAAGACATCGATATTAGGCATATCAGGGGGGCATAAAACAAATCTGGGGGTAAAAGGTATATCAGGGGGCTCAGTTGCATATCACTGGCATATAAGGAGTATAAGGCATATCAGGGGGCACAGTGGCATATCAGGGGGCACAGTGGAATCTGGCATATAAGAGGTATAAGGCATATATGGGGGCAGAGTGGCAAGCTGGGGGTCAGATGTGCATAACTGGGGGCAGTTTGGTAAATAAAAAAATTTAAACAAGGCTTTTTTCTCAGTTTTTATTAAATATGAAAAATAGTTAACATATGAATTAATATTTACTAATAACTTTGTATTAAAACCTAGTTTGAGAAGCACTGTGTTTGGGTTCTTGTAGCTTTTATTATTATGTCAGTAAAATAAGAAGGTGAATAGAGAGAGGCCATTGCAATAAAGAGATGAAAGTGTAAATTGTACGTTTTTTATTGCAATTTTTCTTCAATTTAAAATAATGTATTTTTTTATCCGATTAATCGACAAAATAATCGGCCAACTAATCGATTATTAAAATAATCATCAGTTGCAGCCCTACTTGGCTGTAAACGCTCATAAGTATGTTTAGCAGCTGACAGTAAACCTAATCCTGAAATAGCAAGCTGGATGACCAGATCTCGACATTTCCAAGGGAAATCCCCTGATTTTGTCTCTAGTTTCTGTTTGTCATTAAAATGTAAATTATAAGTAAAAAAAAATGTTTTTTATAAAAATATTTTAAAGTCAATTGCATTCTAAAAATCCTCACCAGTTAACTTATTTTAATAAATATTATCCTTCAAAATAACAGCATTGCTCCCCTAAATATAAAATGATGCAGTACATACTTAATTATTGAGGCCCAAATAACTAAGATTCCTATCCCATTTATTGGACGTGGTGAATAAATAATTTGTACAGAGGATAAACATTTCTTCACATGCTTCTAAGTTGTATACAGTAAACAGAGTTTATAGATCGGAGAAGGAGACATTATTTGTCTGTTAGAAATAGTTCCCACTGGTAATAGGGTGATACGACATTATTAAAACTATGATTTATTTTAGCTTTCCTGGCTTTAACTTGTACTTCCTTTATGTTTTGTATGGATATTCAAATTGTGATAAAATAAACCAGACCAAAACGCATTTCCAACCATTTAATTCCATCAAATACAATGTATACTTGTACGTATACTGGAAACATTTAAATAAAGAATTAAAAATGGCCCCCAGATTTCACTTTAAACATTTGGTCAGTTTACATAACGCATAGCGGTGTCTCGTAAACAAAACACAGTTTTGTCTAGAACACTTCATTTATATATAAAACACATTCATACGCAAACTTTATCAATGATTGTTCATATTGCAAGTGCATTCGATTTCTGAGGTGAATAATTAATTTCGGCCGACTCTTTGCTGGACACATTTTATGTCTGCCTTTCTGAGAGACAAAAGAATTCCAAAAAAGAAGAGGAAGCAGACAATATAATTCTTGGCAAAATGTGTTGAAATTACAGATATTTTCTGTCACGTTCAAACAAAAGAATATTTGCTAGGCCTCATAACTATAGATGCCAGTACTAACATTTTAAAGGAAAACAAGAAACTGAATGTAGGTGTATTTTTGCCAACACAAACATGTCATATTTTATCGTATTTGGTTTCTCAGCTGAACATTTGAAAGCTTTTAGCAACGCATTACATACAATCCAAATATGTGTTTGTGCCATTTTACAGGTGAAAAAGCAGACACTTTTGTATTTGCTTTGAGTTATTGTGCTTTTTACAGGTTTTATTGCATTCTTTAATACATACTGTATTAACTTTAACCCCTTCACGACAAAGCTCGTACATGCACAGGCTCAAAATGCATTGTCCTTAATGGGTTTAAAGACAACTCGTTGTCCTTAATGGGTTAAATGTTTTCCTTAGTTGTAAACTGAGTATTTTATGAGCATACCTGGGAACGCTCAAAGTTCAACTGGAAGTATCTGGATAAAGCCATGCTGCCCACATTTCTCCTATTCCTCGCCAACGTTAACCCTGTTGCGCACTATTTCCTTCCCACCAAATGGGCATCTTCTGTTGTCCTGATAGATGGAGGGAAGAATGTTCACATATATATGATTACATGTCACTTTGACAAGTGTAAGATTTTTTCATGTAATTTAATCTACCAAATTTGAATTTAAAGGTTACCATAATGACAGAATTACAGAAAAGAGGGTATAGTCGGCTATATGAATACCCAAAATGCTCAAGTGGTAGACTAAAATACCGTATTTTAGTTAGCGATATCACAAAATCTGTCAAAATGTTAATGCAACATATAGGTAGTTTTTATGCCACATTGATTAATATTAAGTTATTTTTTGCTGGAGTTTCTGCTAAGTTTGTAAATTGTGGGAGCTTTCCTCAGTTTTCTAATGTTCATATTAGACCCTGTTTTCAGAAACCTTGAGTTGCACTGCAGACCGTTCATCATGAAAATATCATAATCAGAGGATCAGATGTAATGTAAGTGGTAGAGGTTAATACAGAGAGGGAATTGAAACATGCATGTGATTGGCATAAAGCTATAGGGAATTAAAGACAAGATCAAAGACTGATTAAGATCTGAGTCTCTACATCAGGAAAAACAGGTAGACTAGATAGGCTGAATGGTTCTTTTCTGCTGTGAAATTGTGTTTCTGTAAAAAGCGAAAGCTAAAGTCATATGTCATTTTGTAAACGATTGCATTTTTCCAAGTAAGGGCAAAATATGAAAATGGTTCTCTCTTTATTTCTATGAAATGCTTGTTATATTTATAACCACATTTACTGTTGAACAGCTTGTGTGTTTAAGATTGCTCTGATACCAGGAAGGAACAGCCCAAGATGATAATTCCAGAACTTGGTTGCATGTTACATCTGCTCTCAGTGCTGTTCGGTAAACAGAAGCAGATGATCATTTATATCCCAGAGTCATGCATAGTAATGACTGTATTCTTTCATTTACATTAGCCTTTCCCATAACACCTTTTTGCAGATAGACAGAAGTTATAAAAGCAATATTTCATTGTAATAAGCTATCATAACTGGAATAAAATTTTATTGCTATACCTCAGAGGTTACTGCATAGTAATAGCGAGAAAGCTTGACAATTGGGATCCAATCATATTCTATTCGTGATCGCTGCATGGCTCAATGTGCTCATTAGACAGCGTCTATTCTGACAATACAAAGGTCTTTGCTTATCAATTGAGCCAAACGTACACAGACTTGCAATATAATTCACCATTTTCAGATGTTTGAATCCAGTAGAGAAAATGGGAAACCAAATTCAAAATTGTAAAAAAAAGTCCCTTGCTGACGGGAAAGAGTTTCATTATAATTGTTTAATTGCTTGTTAGGTATTCATTTCTTTTCCTTGCTTTTATTACAATGATTCTGTGCAATTTGCCATGCAAATGACTAATTCTGGATTTTTTTTTGTGTGAATAGCAATCACTTTGACCTAACCTGAAATGTTTAAGTATGTTTTTTGGTTTTTTTTTTATTTGGTTGTAAATATTTTTTTATCTTTATTTTCTTCCACCCCAGTCTCAAACACAATATGTATGTATTATACTTATGTATTATAGATACACACCTCTATAATAAAAAAAATTAAGTTTGCATCAGAAGGAGAGTAAAGAAAGCACAAATGTGCGAGAAAAGAAAAATAGAGCATCTACAGTTACCAAAGAGCAGTTCCCAGTACAGTAAAGATAAAATGGTATATATGTGGTTGATTAGTGTGAGCGCTAACAGATAAAGTGTATGGACAATTTGTAATAAAAACAATATTTAATATATTCTGATTAAAAGATACTATCATGCACACAGAAGTATAGTGCTTTCAATTCAACTTGCAAATTTTGCAAGTTTTTTTTTTTTTTTAAACGCTGAAAAGTTTCACCTCAGCGGGCTTCTTCAGCCTTTTTAGAGATTAAGAAATAATAAAATTGAATCTAGACAGAAATGGCCATCAAATTTACCTTGGATTAAATGTTTTGCCTTTACTAAAATATTTCAGATTCTTGTGATCCGTTAAGATGGTAAACCTCACACATAGGAGTAGGCCGTAATGGGTGTCCGTCAATGGAGATTCCAATAAGTAGAAACGCGCTATAAAGAAGCACTATGTTAGAGACAAATGATGAGTCAATGGTGGCTCTGGAGTCAAGCATGGCAGATTTGGAGAAATTTGATCAAACATTGGTTCAGGGACCCACTGTAGGATTAATGTTCCCTGCTATACCGATTAGGCGCTGGTAGCTTTAATGGCAAACAGCAGATGCCGCAGGATTGGAGTGCCTTAAAGTGCATCGGAACCAGGATCAGATCCGGAGATCAATACATGCATAGCACGAGAAAGCTGGTCAAAGCTGTCCTCCATGGTTTCGAACCGTGCCTCATGCGCCCTAAGCATCTGGCCTTGAGTGGACAGAGCTTTGCTAAGCTCAGATGAGTCCATGACCCTAGTATAATGTCATGTTGTCTTTGCCTTAGGAGCACACACCACAGAAGTTATTTTCCCTGAATCACCTTTGCGACAGGGCTGAACCCCAAGATAAGTGCACAGAGACTTGGATGATTCCAACACTGTGGAGGCTCCGATGTAGGCAGGTATATAATAGGCTCTGAGTGTAGATAGTGAAAATCAGTAGAATAGCTATACACCTGTATAGGTAAACTGCTGGAAAATTCCTAGGCTGGTAACATAGGATGCTAGAAGTTAATGCAGGACAGATGGTCAGACACAACCAGGTTCGGTACACTAAATAGATAGTCATACAAGCCAGGGGTCGTTCACGGAGCAGATAGTCAGCAAAGTCATATATGGTACAAAAGTAGGGTAAATCAGGAAGAGAATAAATAGGCAGGAGAGTAGTCACGCAAGCCAAGGGTCAATAACAGTAAAACACAAATCCAATACAGTAAACAAGATGAGCAAGACCACACTAGGGTAGCTGTGCAGAGCAGTTATGGATTCTTAAATCCAGTGCCCAGCCTGCCTCTGCTCCTGCCAAGCACCATGGGCACACCTATGCCAGTTTACCCGCGCTCCTCTGGTATCTCTCTGCACATGAGATCACTGCAGACAGGGCCGTCTGGGAGCCTCGCGCAGGCTGGCAGTGCTGCCTGCTGGTAGCGGAACCGAGAGGCGTGACAATTTATATGACATCTAAACATTTTAAATGGCTAATCATCACAGTGGTGGAAGGATATTATTGTTATTTATTGTTTAAATAGTGCCTCATTCTGCAGCGTTGCACCATGGGAAGACAGGACATTACAAGTAGTATACAACATACCAATTTGACTTAGAGAAATAACAGTTAGGAGGGCCCTGCTCAAACAAGCTTACAACCTAGAGAAACAGTTTAACTCATCTTCTCTAGAATACCTCCAACACAGTTTTGTCAGCCAGAAATGACTGCATTTAACGTATGTTAATCATTCACCTTCTACAATTCATGTAATAGATACAGTATAACAATTGTGTAAACACATTATAATATAATTCATCCTGCTAGATTACAGTAAATATAAATAAATCAGATTTACAAAAATGGGACAAGGTGAACTGGTCCTTTAATAAAGGGCAGCTATATGACTATCAGACATATATTCATGCAAGCCACTACAGCTTTGAAACATGTGTGAAACTTAAATTCGTTCACACATTATAGGATCCCAAAGGAAGTAAAATGAAAATCGAAATGAAAGATTAACCTCCTGGGTAATTGACAAAACGGAACAAGAATTCATGTATAATACACCAGTTGCTACAATGCATTTTATATATATATAAAAAAATATTTTACGCAAAGGAAACATTCCTGAAAATACTGGACATTGAAAAACCAGACTGAATATATGGATCCATTCCAAAGATCTTCTGTCTCCTTCTAGGCGTCGTACACTAGAGAGATAGAGTTAATGTAATAAAAAGACTAAATTGAGTTTTGGAAGTAGAGTTTCTACTGTGTGTGGGGTGGTTTTTAGCATGTATTGAAGACTACTGGCATTCCATCTTCTCCTTGCTTCTAGTTCTTATGATTTGTATTAGGGATCATAAAAACAGAGGTGTAGTATGACCAGCGAACCAGACTGCAACTGCGGCAGTATTTATTTTCTTTATGGGTGTTCTTTACGGCTTCCCCCTGCAGTGAGATGTTGCCATTGGCACACCTAATGTTAGATGACATCTATGAAAGCAAGTTTATATCTTCTTCCAGCGATGATGATATTCTCCCAGATGGTCCACCTATTTATACGCGATCCTCAACATGGACTTTATGGGAGAATGAGAATGCAATGGTCTGAAAGTTACTTATTTTACTGTGAAACGGAGTTTAAAAAATATATTGCATTCAGCAAGATAAATAGGGTCTATTATTATGGTTGCCAAAGCAACACGGCTAAACAATTTTTACATGTCATGTTGCTAGAAGTCTTGAATACAGATAGTAACTAAAGTGAATATTTGCTCAAGTCTTTCTTTATTATGTTTTGTTGCTTATTTACTTAATTATTTGTAAATTAGATATGGCCCTGATATCAGGCCCATATTTCTACATTAGATTCAACTAGAAACAAAGATGAATGGGATCCCCCTTGTTCTAAAATAACTCTCTCTCTATATAAAGGCTTTGTCACCATAGGAATTGTCAGTCACGCTGCACTATGGCTGGATCATGTGCCACTCAGTGTGATGGACAATTCCCAAAGTACAAAACTTGTGTTGTGTGAAGTAATATAGAATGGCACGGCACAATGTGACTGGTCAGGGGTGGGTACATGAACGGCATATGGGAGGAATTAAGCAACAGGCATTGATGGTAAATTAGTAATCCCTAGGGCTGTTCCAATGAGATGTGGACATGTTTGTCCTAAAGCTGATGAGGGAGTGGAAGGGGGCAGAGGAGAGGCAGGAGTGCATGAAGAGAAGGAAAGAGGACCTTAAAAATGTATTGATTTTAAGTACATCATTGTAATGGTGGGCCACAATGTTAGTAGACAAAATCATTTAAAAAGACAAAGCCTTTTGGAGCAGTAAAAGAAATGAAATGAAAAAATATGTGAAAATGCCACTTTCAAGCCAAGGTTTAGGAGGTTAGCGGCATAATATGCCTCACAACGTTTGCAGAGAGGAGAGTTGTGGCGTGCAATGATATTCAAAGTTTTCCCAGGTATCTGCATTTTTTCACCAGTTCTAGCAGACCGGAACTCTGAGGAACACATGTGAAAATGGGTCTAGCTTGGACGAGCACACACAGAGGGAGGGTGGTGTCGGATGAGACTCATTAAATATTGTAAACATACACTTTAGTTTCAACCATGGGAAATCCACCCTGGTCATCAAAGGAGATCTAACAGCTTTTAGCATAACTAAATTAAATCATTAAGTGCACCTGTAGTGCATGTTTTTGTTTGTCACATGCTGTCATTGTTTTCAAGGAACTCTGGAGCAAACTAATATATGTTAAAACTCAGTGGGTTATTTGCTAATGAATGAGTTGATAATTTAGTTTCAACTCCTCAAATTTACGGTGCAGTATAAAGGGTCACCACCAGAACATTTCTCTGCAACAATGGCTGAGCTTAAAGCATAATTCAAGTGAGATGACCCAATAAATCTCATTGAAATATACAGGGCCATTGACGATATGCATGAGCCAATGTAAAGTAAATTCAGAGTAATGAAACTGCAACTCACCTGCTAGTTCTCCTGCCAACTCCATCTTTATTGAGTATAATATATATCCCAATAACTTGTAGCTCGATAGCTATCCTCCATCAGGCCTTGACAAATAAACATGGATTTGCAGCTGCAATGTGAAGTGTTAGTTGCCTCATGAAGATAATGTTGGATGGAGTACTGGAGCTGTGTCTCTACGTAGGTTTATGTTCAAGGTATGGAAGCCCAATTCACATTTTGAGATCAAATAAACCGATGTATAAATAAATGCCTAAGTTTACCTAACTTGCTCAAAAGTCCATTTCCAGGCTTGTGACGGTATCCAGGAGACAATCTCTCCACATTTTTGTTCACTAGTACTGTGATTTAATAAATTCTAAAAAGGATCATTTTTAGTTTACTATAAAAATATATTGATGTATCACTAAATGATTTCAATGTTATACATTAAAGGCTAGGGCATTCTCTCGTAACCAAGCAGGGATGCCAACCACTGGAAGTTATATTTCATTTCTAATACATTTAAATTGCTGACAGTAAAACTTTATGAAAAGGATTTAAGTGGTTAAAAAAACATGTTTATTTGCACAATGTATACACATATTGTCACTGTGCGATGATTAAGTTCCAATAATGAACTTGAATGCAAATCTATGTTGCATTTTTGGTGCCAACCGAAATTATTTTACTGACTTATAAAAAATAAAATAAAAAAATAAAAAAAATGTAGCCCCTAAATAGTTTTGGGTTGATCCAGCAAAAGCAGTAGTTAACACTAGGAGCAGAAAGCTCGTGGTAACTATCTATACTGCGGCCCCTTTTTCATTATCGCCTCATAAAAAATCCCAGACAAATCCCATAATCTTTTTAGCTTTGGGAATCACACCAACAGCTTTGAACATACCAGGCATGTATTTCCCCACCAAAAAAGAACAAAATTAGAAATCTAATATCTATGTCCAGATTCCAAAAATACTCCGCATTCCAATATCAAAATACTGAACACCTGGCCAGACACAGAAATGGATCCCAGGTTAAATCTCCAAATAAAACACAAACTATCATTTTTTACATTGTTATATTCCCCAAACTATGAACCCCAACCACACACGGGTTTAGTCTCAAGCTTAAAATGTTACTCTGGATCTCCATGTCTCAGACAGCGTTGCTTCTATATACCTAGTTTCATAATTACATAGATTGCATTTTTTGAAAAAATACAATTCATCAAAAAGAAATACAAATCAAGTTGAACTTTCTCATGCCTCCACTTGTATTATTTTAATAATAATGTATTATTTAGTATTGGGCCCGTATAGATAAACCTCTCACAGAACGTTTGGGGACTTCAGATGTCTCTTCTTCAAATTGGAAGAAAAAAAGAATGTTGTCTTTATTATTCAATTAAAAAAGGCTGCGGGAAACATACTTTCCTGTTGCATTAGAAGTCTGGGATTTCTTATTATTATTTTAATTATTAAAATAATAAATAACTTTTTTTTACTTACCAAAACATTTCATTTGTTAATTACATATTTTTTTTTAAATGTAAAAGTCTGACAACCTTTAGCTGGCGCCTATTATTATGTATTTATATTAGAAATACCATAGAACACCCAAAAAAATAAACATGACTCAACATTCAATAAGTAGCCCAGCTTGACTGTTGAGTGTAGGACTTCATATGTTTAGGATTTCAAGATAACACAAAGTTATTTATTATTCAGTATAAGGCTCCGGATCTCATTTATATTGTATATGAAAGCCAAATATACCTCTTTTGTGCTTTATTTGCCATTGAAATAGATGCCAAATTAAAAGTGCGGTTCCAACAAATTGTTATAGGTCGCCTGTATGTAAATCATGTAAAGCTTCGCATATATGTTATTGTATTCCTTCTTTTGATGGTTTAATCACATAAAAATAAGCATAAACATCCGACATCTCACGGCATCCGCAAGCAACCTTGAATCTAAGACCAAGTACTGATTAAAGTCTAAGCCTTTACATTAGGAAAATGGACAGACTTGATTCGCCAAATGGTTCTTATCTGCGGTCAGATTCTGTTTCTATATTTCTTTATTGCTCACGCAAATAATTTTTTGTGTTGTGACACTGACATCTAGTGGACAGAGCAGAATTTGCAAGACACATACACTGTATACAGTAGGACCTTCACTGTAAGGACACTTATAAATAAGGACATAATTACAGTTCAAACATTACCCTGTTTATATGTGCTTGCTTTTTGAGAACGGACACATAAAAGCATTATGAGTTTTCACGTTTTGTGGTGGAATTTACCAGACAATTGGAGTGCAGTAGAAATGAGTGGGAGCATCTGTATTGCTGCAGTCCAGCCGGTACTTTTACAGCTTGGAGATTTTCATGATCACTGGATCTATGTTTGAGTCTGGTTCCTATTGGCTTATGGCAGTGGACGCTCCCGCTGACATCACGGACAGCCCTGCTGATGTCAGTGGGTGGTCCCGACCAACAACGCGTGACACACACTATTTTTAATGGGAAAGTGGGTGGGGAGCGGGCCGTGCAGCAACCCCGTAGTAATGCGGACAAGAGTTCCCCGGTACACTGGTCTGTATGTAGCAAAAACATCAATAGTCTTCTAGGTCGCAGACAGCACTGTGTATAACTTAAAAGCAATGATTAGATATTTTTTTACCTTTATTTATTTAAAAGGAACGCTGGCGAACAGTCACAGCTTCTCCTCTTCTGACAATTGAAGTCTTGTGTGTACTCAAACATAAACGTCTTCCATAGTGGAAGGTAAAGGAAAGCTGCTCGTTATCAGCCTTACTAAGCTGCAGAAAAATATATTTTTTAGTTTTTATTTGAATTCAGTTATACTTTGCAACTTTTCAAACACTTATTAAGCAAATTATTTGTTAATGAGAATCCCATTATTAAAATGTCTTACACACGGATCTGCCATAACATTATGACCACCTGCCTAATATTGAATCCAGCCCTGACCCATTGAGACATGGACTCCACTAGACCTCTGAAGGTGTGCTGTGGTATCTGCACCAAGACGTTAGCAGCAGATCCTTTAAGTTGTTAGGTGGGGTCTCCATGGATGCATCCCGGTGCCATGTGTTCTCCGGCCAAGTGATGAACACGCACCCGGCCATCCCTGTGATGTAAAAGAAAACGTGATTCATCAGACCAGGCCACCTTCTTCCATTGCTTCGTGGTCCAGCAACAGGAAAGAGCCTGGGTTCAGATGGATCCCCTTTTTACAATGTCGTTACGCACTCTGGTGTTTATTCACTAAAGGAATAGTTGGAAGTTGAGTTTGCTGGTTTCAACTAATTTCAGTATTCCTTATGAAGGTCCGACACTGGAAAGAAGGGTTAATCTGGCCCTGTGCAATTGATAATTCAATAGGTGAGGAGATATGGATTACATTTCACTGATGTAGCAGAAACTCGCTGGGGTTGGACCTTGGTAATGTATAGTGATGACAACGCGCTAAACGTGAAAGTCTCCTGCCAACTCTGACATTCATGAATACAGACCCCTCTGTACAGTATGATAACCGGTTGAAAGGGGGTCTCTCAACGGCTGTTACTTCCGGTACCTCATTACAATGCATTTCATTTTTTAAGGCTTTTCTGGGTTTTGTAATATAATGTTTTCAGGCGGCTGCATATTAGTCAATGTTTTTGCCCAATCTGTTGGGTTTTTCCTTATAATGCATAGTGATGTAAGGCGGTTGAAATGCTGGTTGCTAAACCCTCCTTTTTTGGGGGCGAATCCTTAGGATTTCAAGACTTTGCTGGAATTTGCTTCTTATTTTATTGGTATATGAATAAAGGACCTCTGGGGTCCCTAAAGCTTTATGTGAGCCCCCGTCGTCATGGACGCTATTTGGGGTTCTCACACAGGGTGTGTGTCTGTCTCCCCCGGATCACGCTGCCCGGCCAGCCGTCTCGCACTACCCCCCTCCCCGACTCCTAGCCACATCCTCCGTGCCCCGTGCAACGCCGTCTGACCCGGATGTAGTGCGCCGCCGGCCTGTGTGTGACTGTGTGTGTAGCCGCACGCCTCCTGCACAGTGCGGGGGAGCCTGGGGAATACCTCATAGCAGGAGCCACATAGGCGGATTATGCATCGGGCTGTCTGGGGTGTGCGCTGAAGGAGCCCCGGCAGCCTGTGACAGTGAGGCACACACCGAACACACACAGTCCCGCCTCCTCTCAGACATGGCGCCCATGGGGATCCGTCTGTCCCCTTTGGGGATCGGCGTGTTTTGTTTGCTGGCACTCGGGGTGCTCTATCATGTGTACTCGGGCTTCCTGACCGGTCGCTTCTCCGCCTTCCTGCTGGGGGACCCAGAGGACTCCGGTGCTGACGGCTTTGTGGACTTGAGGGAGCTGCTGGCAGTGGCGGTAAAGGCAGCCGAGCTCGGCGGTGTGGAGGTGAAGAAAGTCCGGGAGAGTAACCTCCTTAACGAGAAGAAAAAGGGCAAGACGAAAGAGGGAGCAGACGACAAAATGACCCGCGGGGACCTGCTGTCCAACAAGAAAATGTTCCACCTCATCCAGAACGCCTTCCCCGGGGTGCAGGTAGGAGGCATGTTCTGTGGTGACGTTACCCACCTCCCGGTTATTGGAGTCCCGGTAACCACAAGGCCCGGCCCTGGGTGTTATCTACCTGGCAGCGTCTGGGTCAGGCCCGTCAGTGCTAACGGGTGACCGGGACTCGCATCTTGGACGATCCACCCCACGGCCACGTATTGCATGCCTGACGTGCATACAGCCGCGGGTGTCTGTGGTATTAGGCCCGGTTAGGACTGGCCTGTTTAGTGACGTTAATACTGAGCCTTAAGTATCAAGCTGGCTTTATTTTTAATACACAGAAGTTTGCAAGCGGCCCAGATCTGTGCAAAGTTGTTTTTGGCGGCAGTTCCACTTGTGGCCTCCATCCACATCGGCGTTAGGAGCCTGCAAAAAATCATTTGTGTCAATTTAACCTTTCGTGTGCCGAAAGCGTGAGAAATACATTTAAAACCCCTTGTGACGATAATCTCATGTCTGAGTACTATAGTCACTCCCAGGCTGAGATCTGAGAACTATATTACTTTGAGTCCTGTGACATGATGGGAAACCCCAAATTAACGTAGGATTTGACAGCAGATAAGAGCCATTCGGCCCAACTTGTCCGCTATTTTGTTCCTCGTGTAAAGTCTCAAGTCTTAATCAGTCCTTGATCTCATCTTAGATTCAGGATAGCTTTACCCCAATCACATGCATGTTTAAATTCCCATCACTGTATTAGCCAATACCACTTCTGCTGGGATCAGTTCCATTTATCTACCACTCAGTATTGTAAAACATTATCGCATTCCTTTAATTCCAAATGTTTTCAACCCTTCAGCTGCACAATGCATTATATATAGCATCTATTGTCTGTTGTATGGTTGATTTAAACCAGACTCCCTATGTAATGAGATGCTTAACACCCCATGTGTTGATGATAATGCTACAGGTACTCATGAACACAAATATTAAACAAAACTAGGATGAAAACAATGTGTATCTTTCTCTTTTCCTCAAACTTCCAACGCAGTCTCTGCTTCGGATCTCTTTTCGAAGGAACTCTTCGGGTTTGATGGTAATTTTAGTAATGGGTGGTTTTGCAGGATACTTTGACAAAATCTTGCTGCGTTTTTGAAAGGGTGTTTTGTTTTCTCTCTCCATGTATGATCTCAAACTACTTTTGTGAACGTATATGAAACATTTAAACAGCGCGGGGCTTGTATGTGAACAGAATCCATTCCCCCAGGGACCTACAAACCACACTTGTCTGTGGATTTGTGCAAACCTTACTCTTGTACAATAAAGACTCTTTTCATAGATACGAAAGCTGTGTTTTTTGGGTTTTTTTGTATGAAATTAAATAGCATTCTGACCATACTGTTTATATTACTAAGGGATCTGAAAGCCCGTGTTAATAGTCGCACTCATTTCACTCATATCATTGGGTCGCCACACAAGGAGCCACTGAATTGGTGTCCAAACTCACATAGTAGTCTACATACTATTTTAAACTTTACTTGTGGAGACTAATAGTATGGAACCTTTGTCTTATTGTATATTAATGGCTTAGCAGGTGTACTGAATTTCTAAACGGAGGAAGACTCATATGTGCATATGCTGTCTTTAATAATCAGGTTTATTTTCTACTAAGCTTCGCTGCATCATTATGGTAACTAATTCCCTGTTTTTCCATTGATATCATCCTACACAGGTGAATACTGAAGAGGTTGTTGATGCAGATGACCAGGAAGCTGTTTCATGGGATCGTAAAATTCCTGATGATATAATGGATGTAATAAAGTCTTCCATTTCAGTTTCCACTGATAGCATCACCATTTGGATTGATCCATTGGATGCAACGTTTGAGTATACAGGTAAACTGTGGAAGCTGTAACATACACTCACTGGCCACTTTATTAGGTACACCTCTTCAATTGCTTGTTAACACAAATGGCTAATCAACCAATCACAAGGCAGCAGTCGGTGCATTTAGGCATGCAGATGTGGTCAAGACAGGTTATTTGGGGGAGAAAAAATAAATAAAAAAAAGTTTAAAAAAAAATGTCAACAATTGGCAAGGTACTCATAAGAAATCCGTTATAATGATTCAGATAATTGTATGCCTCTGGTTGAAACCTGCACAGCATGTTCATTGGCACTATAATCTTACCAAAAACGGGGCTATGTCTTATTTAGGTTGATATTTTTATAAAGCTCATTATACCAAACAGCATGTTTTTGCTAAGATTACAAAACCTGTGCATATATGTACATACACCTACACCATATACTTTCATTGTTATTCATTCTGATTATTTAAATTTGCTGTTTTGTTTCATATTTTTTCAGAGAATCTTGTCACTTACGTTACAACTATGGTATGTGTTGCTGTGAATGGAAAACCTGTAATTGGTGTAATACACAAACCTTTCTCAGGTTATACCGGTGAGTTTTACTTACAGTGCCTGAAATTTTTTGTTTTTGTTAAAGCTAATGGGGGCTTTATTTGTCAGCCGTGCTTCCACCTTGGATGAATCCGGCATGGTTAGAGCACTAGGTTATGTTAAATTTGTTGCCTTTACCCTTTTTGGTTGTAGTTCTGGGTTAGGGAGTAAGCTAAATTAAAACTACACTTATACTGCTATACTTGGGTTGGCTTCTGAAATTTCCATTCAAATACTCCAATTGATTTTTTGTAACGTTTAAAATTATTGGTTAGCGTCTATTTTACCTCCGGAAATCTGCTTTTTATGCTTGTCTGTGCTCTTAGAAAAGTTGCGTAATTACCGTATTTGCTCGATTATAAGACGAGGTTTTTTTCAGAGCAAATGCTCTGAAAAATACCCCTCGTCTTATAATCGAGGTCGTCTACTAATCAGACCTCAAAATGTCCGGTGGGGCCATGCTACTTACCGGGCTTTGGTCGCGAGCAGCAGGAGAACAAGAAGCTAGCAGCATGTCACAAAACTCTGCCTCCCCCCTCCTTCCTCTGGGGGCGGGGCCAGAGAAGTTGCACGCACAGCGGGCCCCTGCAGAAGTCTTGAGTGAGAGATCAGCAGTTCAGGTAAGGGGGTGGGGGGCTGGGGGGTTTGAGCGTGTGTGTGTATATGTGATTAATGGAATGAATGAGTATTTAAATGTTTGTGAATGAGTGTGTGTTAGTATGGATGTGTAAGGGTGGTGGTGGTAGCATGGCATAGGGAGGCTGTACTCACACTCCTATCATCCTAGGTTCCAGCATGTACTGGCTGCCTTGGCTTGATAGGGGTGTGATTGCTGTTAGCAGTTATATATATATCTCCAGAAATGCCTTTTAACCCCCTATATGCCACTCTGCCCCATGATATGCCTTTTAACCCCCTATATGCCACTCTGGCATATAGGGGATTAAAAGGCATATCATGGGGCAGAGTGGCAAATAGGGGGTATAAGGCATTTCTGGGGGCAGAGTGGCAACCCTGGGGGCAGATGTGCATAACTGGGGGGGGCAGGTTGGCAAATAAAAGGAAATAAAAAAATATATATTTTTCTCAATCATAGCTTTTATTAAATATGAAAATATTGTTTACATGAATTAATATTTACTAGTAAAACTTTTTTTCCTATAGGGTAGTCTTATATTCAGGCTTTTTGTTTTTTTCCTAAATTAATATTTAGATTTTGGGGGGTCGTCTTATAATCAGGGTCGTCTTATAATCGAGCAAATACGGTATTTGCTGATCTGCCACCTTGTCCCTCCGTGAAGTTGCAAACACACCATATGAGTCATAAACTAAACATCTGTGTCAGGTTATGATGCGTGTTAAGCACGGAAGCCACGTTGTTGACAGAAATGCTATATAACATGTACTGTTTTCTATTACTTTTGATAACTTAATCCCCTTAAATTTCATTCCATGTCTATTATAGTCCCCTAATACTGTCCACGAGAGATTAGTGCACTGTTAGGGAATTTCAGAGTATTATCATTTGTCATTTTTACTGTCGTTATTTTTTTTTTTAAGTTAAGCTATATAACTTAAATCTGCATTATTTTTTTCCTCAGCATGGGCGATGGTGGACAGTGGCTCAAATGTAAAAAAACGAAGTTCTTACAATGACAAAACACCAACCATCATTGTATCCCGTTCTCATTCTGGGGTAGTTAAAGATGTAACCCGTGAAACATTTGGGAACCAGACTACAATAATATCTGCTGGAGGATCAGGTATGACCTTCCTGTAGGAGGTAGACTTTACCGTGATATGCATTGACTTGTCAGAAACAAAATATAATACACAAGTCTATTTGTATATTTATACATAATATAATTGAATTCAAACTCCTTGCACCAACACTTAAAATTGAGCATTGAAGTCCACAGTGAAACCCTTAATGACTGTTGAGGTGATTGGCCTGTCACAGGGTTAAATGAGCTTAGAAAGCGCTAATAAATGTGTAGAATAAAAGTTCAAGTGCGCATTTCAGTTTTTCAACTTGTTGCTTGTTGGAGAGATATTCGCTTGCCCTGGGCAATAATTCTTTAAATCAACTCACCTGATTAACTGGATATACATTTAATCTCAATAAGTGAATAACTATAAATTCTATATTTAACTCGACATCCATAGTCTAGCAATAATATGAACATGAAAAAATAAGAACTTAAACCAGACAGGCTTAAACGATATACAAAAAGTGCATAACACACAGTATTAAGTAGGTGCTCAGCAAAAGTGTTACGTAGAGTAGGATTGCATCTATCTTGCAGCTCTAATATCCTAGTTATAGTCTTCTAAGGCCATAGAAAAAAAAACCCATGGAATTTTTTGGAATGTTGTAGATGTATTTAACTAATAGGGTCTACACTTCTACAGTATTATTAACTCTCAAAAAGATGGATTACACTTATCTAGCTCATATATTTAACCACACATTGTCCATAGGACACAGGCTGCACAACAGAAGTAGGTTAAGTACCTGTGGTGCATTAAATTGCCACAAATGTAAAGTTACTTAGCATGTGGATGCTGGCCATGATATGTTTCGTTGGCTGGAGTGTTTGAGAAAATTATTCCATAGCATGCTTTGTAAATCATTGAAAAATAGAATCTTTCAGCCAAGAAAAGTATGATGGATTCAGTGAATAACGGAATGGTAGTGTGAATGGACCCTTGCCTGCGAGAATGGCTGATCTTGATTAAATGTTGCACATTTCTTTTTCTAGGTTATAAAGTCCTCTCATTGCTTGATGTAACTGAAGAGGGACAGGAACATGCTGATGTTTATATACATGTGACCTTCATAAAGAAGTGGGATATTTGCGCTGGTAATGCAATATTGCGTGCTCTTGGTGGTCGCATGACTACGCTTAAAGGAGAAGACATTGTTTACACTGGGTCAGATGGGAATGAAGGTGGGCTGCTTGCTAGCATTGGCATGGACCATGATGCACTTGTTAAAAAATTAGCTGAAAAGCTGCCAGCCTTTGGAAAGAAATCACAAAAATAACAACAATTAACTGGCACAGTGACACTGAAATACTTTTGGCTCAATAAAGAAGAATGGATGCCGGCTAGTGCAGGTTACTGCACTGTGGTTCATGTATATTTCAGGACATAAACAGCCATTCTGTATTATATTGTTCATGAAAGTGCATGATACTAGGAGCCAACATGTATTGTAGATTTGGAAGACTAAACTTGATTAGTATTATATTCACCATATGTGTGAGTAAAGAAATATGTAAATCTGTAAAGATTACATTTAAATTAGATATAGAATTGGAAATTAAATAATTTGTATAGTTTAAGTATTCTGTTTCCAGCCAAGCCTTCCCATTAAAATGATGAAGACAATAAAAAACATAAAAAATTGTGCCTTCTATCTTCAGAAAACATCTGTGTGCGTGTATGTAAATATGAATGTTTGTGTGTATATGTAAACACACAAATTAGTAGCGTCATGGTGGAGAAAGGTACAATGTTTAAAATACTTTTAATGTATAGATAGACACATATACATATCCCTATATGGCTCTAAATATGACTACATTTTTCTTATTGAGAGCATCAAATTTTGTGTAGTTAAACCAACTCACGTTTCATTAACATGTGCTGTTTAACTGTTACATTTGGATATACGTCGTCTCTGATGTCAATAAGCTATTAAAACTGTGTCTTGATGTTGCAGATACTTTATATTTTCTGTAACTCTAAAAAGAAATGAAATATGCTTTAAAATGTTATCAGATGTCATTTTTGTTTGTCAAATTCTGTATATAATGTTAGATCCCGTTTGTCAATTTGCCTTGGGACATAGAAAGGGATGTTTTTTTTGTTTTTTAAATATCTTTTGCTAAGTAAATTTCAGGGTAAATATTCGGGCACTGAACATATTTCTTCTATATTCTATAAGTTTTCCATATGTTTTTTATGTGCATTGTCTTTGTACTGCTCCATTAAATTATGACAGATTCCTTGTTTTTTTGTATTAATAATTCTGCTCTATATGACAATTGCAAATAATGATTTTGTATTTGTGGCTTACCAAACTAAATTTTTTTTATGGGAGGCCTTACAAAACCTGTGCAACAATGTTTAGTTTACAAATATGATTATATTCAACATATTAAAAGCAATATTTTGAGTGTTTCTTACACAAAGAGACCTTTTAATCATCTCATAGCTAATGGAGCAATTTGTCAGAATAATTACACTCAGTTCTTCTAGTATGTTTTTAGGATGCACAAATTCAGTGATTCGTACAAAGCCACCAAAACCAGACCCCCTCCCCCACGAATCGGGCAAAAAGCTCTGAAATTTGTGGGTCTGCATTCACTCACTCTTACTCGCTCTCTCACGGTTTCATTCTCATTTGCTCTCTGTTTCCCTACCTTCCCTGCTGACCACTTCCACTTCTGCCGACTGCTTCTGCATCTTCTCCCTTCCATCTTTATTCTATCTTCAATTTTTAATCTGGTATCTTCTTAGTCTGCATAACCCGGCAACTTCCACCAAAATGATGGCGCATGGTGATGTCCTCCCTGATCCTCCAATTAACGAAGAGGATGTCATGCCATCAGGAATTTGTGTGTCAACGTATGGTGGTGTAGTGTCAGAGGTGAGCCTAGGGTTAGGACCGCCTGGGAGGATGAGAGAGGGAGCCAGAGAAAGAATGTGTGTGTGTGTAAGTGTACAGTGGTAGAGTTTTTGGGTAATACAGTGAGTTGTATGTATGTGTGTTAGTTATAGGAGGGCCTTAAACATATACTGTACCAAAGTGCCACTATCTCTAGGCTTGCCCCTGTTCTCATAAGGTGTGGTTATGGCAGGATCCTAAGGCAGAGTGATGGCTGAAGCAATAGGACAGTGGCATGGAAATGGGGCAGGCTCATGGGATGGGCACGGGGGCCCAGGCTTAAGCATGTACTGGGCCCCAAGATTTCTGATGGTGACCCTGTTAGAAGTCGGACACAAGTGACCAGTTTCTGAGCAAACATCAGAAAACCCTTGATGACATCATTGTATTCAACGTTAAAGGGCATTCCTTCTGTTATGACAGCATACACTACACTATTTGTAAGACTTGTGCCTTGGGAATCGATACTGTAAAGAGCCCTCCAAATTTAATCTGAATTGAAAGGACAGGAAACAAAATGCATTGTCCGTAAATTTATGGACCAAAAACGAAATGAAAGATTAATCCAAATTGTTTTTGGTTCCCACTGTTATTTGTGTGGGAAACTTTACTCCTCCATGCCATACCTGGAAATTCTCTGTGTTTAACCCCGAGTCTTCAGGCGAAGAGCTGCTTTCCCTGGTCTCCAGGTCACTCTTTCTCCAGGCAGAGGATGGTTTTTGGCCGTACCCACTTAAGGTTGTGTGGGGATAGCCCTTGCAAGGTGACAATAATGGCTGAAATCATTCAGCATGATAAAAATAGCCTTTGGCACATTTTGAGAACCCTGTGTTAATCAAGCCAGCCACTTTTCATTATTATATTTATGCATGTCTTCAACGAAGTACCAATATTTAAGTTATTAATTCTAATTAGACTGATCAAAGACATTTCTATGAATTGGGAAAAAACCCTCTGGACTTAATTTTTTCAAATTAAAATACTGGTAAAAGTACTATGATAAATTATTCATTTTCTGCTAGGAAATTTAGCAGTCAAGATGATGCAAGTTTGTTCTTTTCTTTAGAAAAATGTTTAGTCAAAATTGATAAAATGCTAAAAAAAATGTAAAAGAATCTTATGTATGAACCATTTAAGACGTTTTTTAGCATAGTGACCATAAATCATATATGTAATTATTTGCAAGAATATGAAACATGTTAGTGTTAGTGTAATATTTGTCAAACTGTCCCATTTGGAAACAGAAACAATAATAATTATTCACTAAAAAGTCGAGTGTTCAGCCAACTTTAGGAGTAACTCCCGACAGAGGTTGCATGCTCTTGTACGTTAGCACTCATAAAACCACTCACTTGCTCGCAATACAATTTATGAACCATATTTGTGTTAACCAGATTGTATAATGTCCAAAGAGTGTTCGTTACTTGTAAAGCATTATGGGCTTCTCGATAAGAAAGCTGATTAGTTGATGGGAGTACAGAAGCCCTGGGTCACTGATGAGGCTCAAGTAGGAGATGATGGTCTAAATATAGGCCTGGTTCACCCATCAGGACAAGATAAAAAAAACAAACCATATGCACTGCATCTTGAGAGAAGAATAGTGCAAACAAAAACCATAATACTAGCGAGAGAGAATTCCTTAAAGATCTAACCTGCAGCTCACGATAATTCTTCCAACCATAATCCAGACAGGAACACTTACAAGGAAGGAACATAATGTGAAGAAGCTTGAATTTCTTGTGGGATTATTAACTACAACCTACACTCTCATGTGAGCTGTCTTTGGGCCTAGCTTAGCCAGTTGTTTGTACCCTAGTGGTTTAAGGACCCAATTAAGGCCAATCACGAATGGGAATCTCATGGAGACTTAAGATGTGTAGGTCAGCCATAAAGTCTGCTGGGGTAGTCAGGGTAACCTTTTCATCACCAATTCCCACCATGAGCCAGAAGGGGAAGCCTCATCTATATAGAATGTCCTTGGAATGCAGCGCTTCTGTCAGTGGGCGAAGGGTCCTTCTCTGCAGCATGAACCAAAAACATCAGCGGACTTACTAAATCATGGACGCTTGGATTATATCCCTTGAATGGGAACAGGGTGGGCATTTAGGTGGAAGGGCTTAATGTGGGGGAATTCTGCTGGATCCTCCAAGATATATTTTCCCCTTCCAAATTCTTTAGTTATTTGTGTGTGTGTGTAGAATCCATCAAATATTCAGAGCATGGTGTCATTGTAGAGACCTAGGAAAATCGGTCAGGGTTTCATTCATTTCTGAAGAAATTCCATCCCTATATTTACCCTTTATTTATCTTCACTCAGTTCCCTGATTATTATTCCTCCTTCTAGTACACCTTAACTAGGCATCATGCATTCCACTTATAATTTAAATCAAAGGTTTACTAAAATGACATTGTTTTTTGTTGCACCAAGATAAGAAATATATCTGACTGCTATGTAGTGGCATATACAATGTTTAAAATATTGCTAGATCATTTCTGCCATTTTGTTTTTATCTTTTTATGATTTTTGTCTGTTAAAACTGTGTTTAAAAGTTTATTGAAATACTAAATTTGCCCTGTAACAAAGTCCTGTCGTTCCTCCAAGGCCCTCGCCTACATATTACGTCACAGCAGTCTGACCACCAGCAGCTGCTCTGCCATTTCATGCTCCTTTACAGATCCATGGTTACAGAGATGGCCAGTGAGTGTGATTGCGTAAAGTGTTCTGCGTAATAGGTGTGATGAGAGTTATTAGATGAGCTTAAAGGCAACACCCCTTCTGTTATGTCAGAGATGGGCAAGATTAGCAATGAAGACAGACAGGATTGAGAGGCCCAGCTGAAATGTTTTAACAAGAAAATACAGCAAAATGATATGTTACCTAAAAAAAAGTAATGAGCTTGCTTAAGATAAATTCCATATTAGGAAAAAATAATATAACAATCTAGGAATGTTTGTAAACAAGTCGGGTAAACTGTTACATATGCATAGCAGTATTGCATACTTAATAGTTGCTTCAACAGTTAGAAACATTCACACTCTGTTTTGTCAATGTTAAGAAACATTCTAATTTTAATCAGGAATGAAATTTGTATTTTCACTATAATTTCCTTGAAGAAATAGCTAAACTTTGATTTCTAAAGGTGTATGAAACATATCAGAAATTACCTAGTTAAGTACCTTTTAATTATAGTTGGTTTATAAATTGTAACAATACCATCAGTCACCACCAGGGGGCAAAAGCGTATTAATTTTAGCTCTTTTAATTTGCTCGTATAGAATAATGACTTGCTGAAGAATTTCTGACACAAAACTTTTCAAACGGAAGAAAAAGTATCAACCTTTTTTTAACATTTCGTGTATAAACATGCATTAATATCATTACATATGCTCACGTGCATTTGAGAGAAGATTTTTTTGTATGAAGATGCCAAAATGTCTGAAAAAATTAAACGCAGGAAACGTTTGTTTAAAATTAAAGGTTGAGTTCCACTTTTTTGGGAAGAATAAGGCAAAATTTGACTTGATTATTTTTTTCCTTGAAGAGTTTTTGCATTCAGCAATACTAGTAATGATGTTTGTAATGATGCATTTAGTTTTACAAGACTTACATTAAGCAAAGTAGGATGAACAGCACCGTCAATCTTGTTTGTGTTAATATTAAGTATAACATGTAGTGTACAAGTACACGTATTTCTTGGGTACTGCGTGGTGTTCCAGCGATGTAGAACAGTGACATTGGAAATCACTCCCACGTTATTTTTTTGTTTTATTCTCTATAGCAGTCTCCAGGTCTCTGTGGAAAAGCATATATATTTACCTTATTATCCTAGCATTGTCTCGTAACATATAATTACCAAGATGCTGTTCTGACTCAGTAGTCTTCTGATAGATATATGCAGGTTTTTAACGACTGGAATACATTATCATATGGGTATATGTATGTAGAGGTGTACTTATATACAGTCACACAAGGTATGCAAAGAAATAGATAAAAATGAAAAGGGACAGAAAGAAACACGTTCAGTATTATAGCCTATAGCATTACTTCTCAAAATGTTAATGTCCAATGTGTTTCTCAAAGGTGCAGTACCTCAACCACCTTCCTTCAACCGTGCCAAAAAATGAATATTCATAATATTACACCAACATTTGCTGCAAAGCGTAACATTCTAGTTAATAAATTACCCTCTGCTTCCCCCACTCCCTGACTTCTGCTCATATTTTCTTCTTAAAACACATACCTTCTTTCTCGTTATTGTAAGGAAAATCCAAAAAGGGTCATCACGGTTTGAAAACCTCATAATAATATTAATATACTCCCATAAATGCAATGCATTTCTTATATTTCTATTAGTGAGGGTATTTAAACATGCATGGAATTGGCTACTCTGAATCTAATAAAAGAGACAAGGGACTGATTAACGTCTCAGTCTTTACACCAGGACAAATGGGCAGACTAGATGTGCCATCAAATTCTATGTTTCTATATTTCCATTAGTATCAATGTGCAATCTTTTTCAACTCAGATAATCTTTAATAACAACCCTCTTTATATAAGTAATTTAGGAAGCTTTGTGCCATGGGCTGTTATTATTAGTATTAGTTTTGTGCATTCAGGTTTGTACGAATTGCAAATTTACAGAATTTTTTATAAATTCAGCGCTTTGCATAGAGCCCCGAAAACTAGGCCAGGCCTCCAACGAATCAGACGAAAAAAAAGAAATAAAAAAAAACTTGTGGGTCCACATTCACTCACACTGCCTACCTTCTCTGCCAACCACTGCTTCTGCTGGCCACTTCCGCTTCCACATCTTCGTCTTCATCTTCTAACCACTGCTTCTACTGACCTCTTCTGCTTCCACATCCTCGTCTTCATCTTCTAACCACTGCTTCTACTGACCTCTTCTGCTTCCACATCCTCGTCTTCATCTTCTAACCACTGCTTCTACTGACCTCTTCTGCTTCCACATCCTCGTCTTCATCTTCTAACCACTGCTTCTGCTGGCCACTTCCATTTCCACACCTTCATCTTCATCTTCTAACCACTTCTTCTGCTGACCACTTCTGCTTCCATATCTTTATCTTCTAACCATACCTGGGATCTTCTAAATTGTCCCTTCTCGTCTATCTTCAATCCTTAATCTGCTATCTTCTTTCTTCGTCTGCATCTCTGCAGACATAACCCAGCGCCAACTTCGAAAAAAAGCCACCGTTCGGTGCCACTGATTGTAAGTTAAAGTGCATTTCAGTGAAACAGCAACAGAACTTCTTGGAATGGTAAAACGACATTGACGCATGCCTTATTTTATCTCTGATAACTATGTAATCCCTGAAAAATAGTGTATCCATTATGGAAGTACTCCACTGGCCTATTATGTTATTATTACTATTTCCATTGATGTTCAAGTATCCTATTGTTTATAGTATACTCATTTTATCCAATAATAACAGATATACTACATAGATAAAACTACTAAATCAATATTGATACAAAATTTAAACTGGTTTGAAAATAACACATTTTAAAATATCCCCTGTCATATGTAATAGACATACTGTTTAGATCATAAACGCATTCTTACAAAGCATGTTGGATTATGTGTTTTGTGTAATGGAAACGTCCAAGGAAAAAAATAATAGCCTTTCTAATTCAGAGAATTAAAAGTGATAAACAAATTCTTATACTGCGTGTCTCAAATATACCTTTCAGAAACAAAAGTGATAGGCTTTATTATTTCTGTGCATGTGCCAAAGTAAATATAATCATATATCGCCCATGTTTTTTTGCAATGCTTGTGCTCCTGTATTATTCTGTAGGCAGAACTAATAATATAAAGTACAAATGCCAATAGTTGGAAAATTGCTCTGACCTGAGTGAGAAAGTACAAACTAAAGCTAGGACAAACAGGGTATTTAGTAAATACATTTCAATATCACATCTAATTATACATTACAAAAAATGCTAAAAGTATGTTATAACCTTATAATGCTTTGCTGACATCGGTCATTCAAAGAGTTAGCCCTACTGAAAAACAATCTCTCTTGTGTAGATCCCCCTTTTTGCTGCTAAAACAGCCCTGACCCTTCGAGGCATGGACTCCACTAGACCTCTGAAGGTGTGCTGTGGTAGCAGCAGTTCTTTTAAGTCCTGTAAGTTGCGAGGTGGGGCCTCCATGGATGCATCCTGGTGCCATGTGTTCTCCAGGTAAGCAACACACCCAGACATCCACGTGATGTTAAAGAAAACATTATTCACCAGACCAGGCCATCTTCCTCTATTGCTCCGTGGTCCAGTTCTTATGCTCATGTGCCCATTGTAGGTGCTTTCGGCAGTGGACAGGGGTCAGCATGTGCACCCTGACTGGTCTGTGGCTACGCAGCCCCATATGCAACAAACTGCGATGCACTGTTTGCTCTGACACCTTTCTATCAGAACCAACACTTCATTTCAGCAATTTGAGCCACCGTAGCTCATCTGTTGGATCACATATGCCAGCCTTCACCCCCACGTTCACCTCTTTCCCTTTCTTGGACCACTTTTGATAGGTACTGAGCACTGCAGACTGGGAATACACAACAAGAGCTGCGGTTTTGGAGATGTTCTGACCCAGTTGTCTAGCCATCACAATTTGGCCCTTGTCAAAGTCGCTCGGATTCTTACACTTCTTACATTTTTCCTGCTTCTAAAACATCAACTTTAAAGACAAAATCTTCACTTGCTGCCTAATATATACATGATAACAAGATTGTCAGTGTTGTTCACCTGTCAGTGCTCATAATGTTATGGCTGATCAGCGCATGCACACAAAGCCTACCCACTGGCAGAGGTAGACAAGGAAGTATAGAAGTACATAGAAGTCCTCTTTAAATTTCATTAAGGTCTGTTTACTATTTTGTAATTAAAAAAACAGTGTAAAACAATTGTACTGTCGTATTATTTAAAATAATGGCTTTAAATATTAAAGCAGAATTCAACATAGTCATCAGGAGTGGTGCTGTATATTGCACGCGGTACCTCATTGCTTTTATTGGACAAGATATTTACAAAGTCACGCTTTGCTCTAGAAATTATTCTACTGCACTGGTTATATGCGAAGGAAAGATACTAATATCTCTTGCAAAGGAAAAATATTGATTAAGAACCCTTTCCTTGCATTCAGAGTGCATATAGATTTATTACTGGGTTAGGAAACAGGTGTTCCTGAAGGCTAATAATCTATTTCATGAATAAATTGTTTTTTCTGTCTATAGAAATGTAGGTGCATCCATTGTCAAAGCACCAAAGGGCCGCTTGTCATTGTCTCTGACACCAGCACTTCACGATGGAATCATTAAATGTGAAGCAGCGACTTCGCATAGAAGACAAAACAAGATGTGCAACACATCAAAACAGCATGACTAAAATAACAATACAAATATCTTTCAATACTAGCTCCGACATCTTTTAGAAATAACTAAAAGGGGAGGAACATAGTCCATTTTTTTTTCTTTTCTGTTATACATTCATTTTTTTTGTTTCCATGCTCTTTGTTTTCTTTATCTATTGATTGACTTTTGTGAGCAGCTTGTCTTCTTATCAAAGGAGAAATACAATTTCTTAGAATTCATGTCAAATATGCAACAAGTGATCTAGAGGATGTAATAATGCTTTTGGAAATCAAATGATTTCATCGGATCTTAATCTACCTACATCTCTATCTTTCTCCCTCTCTTTCATTATATATATATATACAGTATATACAGTATATATAGAATGATCTGGTCGATATATACCTCACTATTATATCTAAATGTTGGATACTATTCTCAGCAAGTAATAATATAATTATATAATTTATGTAATCTGTAAAGGAGAAAGTAGATCAGTTAGCAGAAGAAGGGAGAGAGAGAGAGAGAATAGCACAAATCTAAACTGTTAGACCATCACTAAAAAGACAAATTTTTATGTGTTTTGTATTTTTAGCGCGGACGATAAAATGTACGTGCCATGCATGACCAGTCAGATGAAAGTTGACGTTCCTGAGTTTTGTATAAGTGAGAATTCACACAGTTCTTTGCATTCCTGTGCATTGGTGTAATCCCAGTGTTCCAATTATTTACATACAGTATAGAAAGGCAATTCAATATAATGAAAATTGTGCTCTAACCTAAGCAGCAGAGATCCGTGGAGATCCCTTGCGCTGAATCGGCAGTATGATCGATGTGTAAGTCGTGATGACAGGGAGATGTGTAAGACACCTCTGGGGGTGTTAATTTACCTATATGCCTAAGGCGGCAGTGACTCTTGGGTCTACCGTTACGAAACCTGTGATTATTAAAGCAGCCCTTAATGTTTTATAGCAGGATTTGCAGAAAGCCAGTCACATTAGCACTGATAATAAATTCTCTCCAGCACGTTGCACTTTTGGTAATACAAGGAATATATTTAAAGTATTTGGCTTCTAAAAGATCTTGTTAAAAATTCAATGCTAATATAACCGTTTCCAAGCTGTTGCTTTAGAATACAAGTTTTGTTTTCGTGGTATGACACACGCCATCTGCTTTGGGGTAGATGTTAGCAATCCCATGTCATAAAAGTTGGATGAAAATGGATCGGATTGAAACTGGCAATCAGCACTGCGCTCACTTTTGGCTCAGGGGATTTTTTTCTCTTTTTTTCTAGCAATTTACAGTTATGTCTCACAGCCTAACAATGAATGCCAAATAAAACAATGATACTGCATGTGGATGTAACGGGTGCATACAGTGATATATATATATATATATATATATATATATATATATATATATATATATATATATATACCAACCCCATAAAACCTGTACTTCTTAAGCGGGTCAAAGGTACATGCCAAATAATTTTCTTTAAAGAAGCATTTTGTGTAATTTTGGTTTGGTGTTTCTCAATTATTAAAGATGACATATGTGTTATTCACTGCAAGCGCAATCTGTGATGTTTCATAATCTAAATTTATGCCCTGTGTAGGTGACTCGCTTTACATTATTGGCAGATTAAAGAGCTTTCTAGTAGAATACAATAAAAAGCAAACGACTGAATTTTCAGTACCGTATTTGCTCGATTATAAGACGAGGTTTTTTTCAGAGCAAATGCTCTGAAAAATACCCCTCGTCTTATAATCGGGGTCGTCTTCTAATCAGACCTCAAATAGAGGTCTGATTAGGAGACTAAGATCCAGATCCCTCGCACCGCTGCAGGGGACCTGGATCCTCCTATCGTCGCCCCCCCCCGCACGCACGCACGCACGCACGCACTTACCGGTGCTTCCGGAGGTGAAGTTGGCAGCGGGGGTTTGTATGCGTCCGTCGCAAATACCTTCCCCGACTGTCAGAGATCAGAGTTCCAGAGTTCCTGATCGCTGACAGCCGGGGAAGGTATTTGCGACGGACGCATACAAACCCCCGCTGCCAACTCCACCTCCTTCCGGCTGCCGCGGAATGAGACGTCAACCCGCTGCCCCGGCAATACAGCAGGAAATTGGAAGCACCGGTAAGTAAGTGTGTGTGTGTGTGTGTGTGTGTGTGTGTGTGTGTGTAGGGCATTTCTGGAATGCCTTACACCCCTATATGCCACTCTGGCACTTAGGGGGTTAAAAGGCATATTATGGGGCAGAGTGGCATATAGGGAGGTATAAGGCATTTCAGGAGGCAGAGTGGCGTTAAGGGGGCATTTAATAGAGCACTCTGCCTCCTGAAATGCCTTATACCTCCCTATATGCCACTCTGCCCCATAATATGCCTTTTAACCCCCTAAATGCCAGAGTGGCATATAGGGGTATAAGGCATTTCTGGAGGCAGAGTGCTCTATATAATGCCTTTTAACTCCCTTAATGCCACTCTGCCTCCTGGAATGCCTTATACCTCCCTATATGCCACTCTGCCCCATAATATGCATTTTAACCCCCTAAATGCCAGAATGGGATATAGGGGTATAAGGCATTTCTGGAGGCAGAGTGGCACATAGGGGGTCAAAAGGCATACCATGGGGCACAGTGGCATATAGAGGGTTAAAAGGCATATCATGGGCCACAGTGCCATATTGGTGTGGCAAGCCTGGGGGCAGATGTGCGTAACTGGGGGCAGGTTGGAAAATACAAGGAAATAAAAACAAAAAAAATATTTTTCTCAATCATAGCTTTTATTAAAAAAAATAGTTTACATGAATTAACATTTACTGGTAAAACTTTTTTCCTTTAGGGTCGTCTTATATTCAGGCTTTTTTTCCTAAGTTAATATTCAGATTTTGGGGGGTCGTCTTATAATCAGGGTCGTCTTATAATCGAGCAAATACGGTATATACAAGGCCACATAGAGGTTTTTTTTTTTTTTTAAAGAACATTACTGAAATATCTTGAAAGTAAAATACATAATATATGTTAAATTAACTTATTAAGAGAAACACAAAAGTATGAGAGGAAATGTTTCCTTGTAGCAATGCAATGGTATTTTTGTACGCCTTGGTAGATTTAGGTTGCTTGACTTGATCCTCTAAAGAGGGCTCCATAAAGCAATGGGAACCCTACGCCCCTGCCTAAGCATCTTATGATAGTAGATATCATCTTTTGATTATATCTGCCCTTCATTGGTTGATGGCAGAGGAGGCCCCGCCGGTGACCAATAGAGTTGCTCGTACGGACGTTTAAAATCCTGACGCCAAAGCTGCTGCGTACTGTTAACGCGTTAACCCCGTATTAACCTCTTCTAGAAAAACGGCGAAAAACAAAGAACAAAACAAACACTAAGCATGTTCACGAATATTCACCCGAACTGAAGACAGAAACGGGCGAATATTCGCGGAATACGAAGATTTTTCCCCCCGCTAAGACGAACAGGAAGAGTTGGCTGATGCCCAAGTCTAGTTATTATTTCCAAACACCAGGTAAGTACTGAAAAGCTATATTGCAGCACATCTACAGCTAGCCGTTCACATGCTTAAAAAGACATTCCCTCCTGCTGCCAGAAGGGAGACAAAAACACCCATGAGGTACCAAAAATGACCTTAATCTTACTAAAGGCACATGGGCAGGAAAAATATCAGTTTACGCAGTTGTTACATCTTATTTTTTGCTTAATCTGTTTGTTTAAAAACACATGAGTAGATTTATTGGGAATTTAAAGGTCAGATGCATTTGTGTGCATGCTAGTAATTCATCTGAAAAAAAATATGTTAATCTTTAGCAAACTTTTGTTTAAGTCATTAAAATGATCAACTACCCTGGGACTCGTGGTTTATACCGGCGTTAATAGCAGACATTAAGCAAAGACAGCTGAAGTTATTGTATTTAAAATTCAAATTCTAGTTTATAAAACTATATCTCTTTTCAATCTAAGTTCCCACAGAACATCCACAAATCCACTGTGCCCCACAGAATCTGACAATGGGGAGTTTCATAAACAAGGATCCTGTTGGAGAACCAGTTCTGGGAAATATTTATCCAGAGAGGTCGGACCTGGATGAGGTATAATCTTGGGGAGATCCTCATCTTGGCGAGACATTTTATTGTCCACTAGGATGGATAATTAGTTTTACTAACGGGAAATTTAACACCACTCCTGGATGTAAGATACTTTGTCAGTTCATAAACTGAGATTTTGTTATGACTTTTAATCAAGGTTGCAAATAAATAGAGCTATCACATTGACAGTGACATTTATTGTGATATCTCTATTGGAGTGCTGAGTGAAATCCTGATTTGCAGGTTTGTGTTCGGATCGGGTGGGAACCCACTGTGGCACCTGGAGTGTGAGTGCTGCCTGAGACCAGTTATTTATACTTTCAATCACAAATTTACTACAGTTTAGTTTCCAAAATTAAGTAATGTATTATTAGTTACTCATCGGTAGTCTGGGACACACTCCAAATATGAGCTAATTTTATTTTATATTCATCAGTTGTAAAATCAAAAGAGACAGCTGGCAAGAAATACTACACACTATATTGAAGTAGTTAAATTGCTCTTAAATAAACCGGTAGACATGCTTTTCAGATTGGTGGGACGCGTTAGATGTACCTGTAGTTTGGAACATTTTTGTAGAGAAGCCACCGCTCAACAAGGCAACCTTAATGAAGATCAGAAACCACTACATATGGAAAAGTAGAACATGGACAAGGTAAACTGGCACTAAGGGTCTGAAGCAGGTCACACTCATAGCCCTCACAGTATCATTCCTCCTGTACATAAATACCAGGAGCTCCAGGTACAGTTTGATCAAAGAGTCCTTCAACAGGCTGAGCAAATCTTACTTTGGTTACTAGTGATTGCTGAAGGTTTCACCACTTGTGAACCAGAAGAAGATGGTAATTTACCTGGACTGCTGGGGACCAACCAAGGCATTTTGTATTTGCTAATACTAGGAAGGCAGGACTGTGTCTTGTTCTCCTGTCCGTTACTTGGTCATTATTTCAGCAAGGTCACCATTGTTAACTCAGATAACAACAGTAGACCTGCATCCAGTATACTGTAGGAGTCAAGTTGATCATTCAACATGCTTTGCAGATGCAAGTTTGAACTATGTAAACTCCTCAACTTCTTAGTGAATATAACCAATACTCAATAACATCCAATGTGATAAATTAGATATAACCTGATATCCTAGTGCTTAAATGACACACACGTAGGGTTGCACTGGGGCAGTGTTTTGACAACCTGTGGCAGATGCATACATGCAGAAATATGCATACATGCAGTATATCGACAAATAGCTGCATAAAGTGAAACATTGCAAAAATCTACAATTCTGTAGCCGAGGCAGAAAAATTAAAATGAACTACAAACTAGAAAGTTCTCCAGTATACAGTATTACAAATTTGTACATAACTCTAAATTATTAAAAAGTGACACTTGTGTAATTTTTGTAAAGCCACGTGAGCCAGCAGGACTGACAGAGTCTGTAATTGAATGTCGAGATCGCACTTGTGAATGAATGACATGACCACAGGACAAGTAATTTAACTGAGACTTTTCAGAGGTACATAAAATTTAACAAACCCTAATTTACTTTTTTGAAACCAGAGAAAAGAATTAAAATGGTGTTCTGAACATCTAGCCATATATTATTTCTTAGTATCCCTATGGTGACGCAAGATGCAGGAAAACATGTTTTATTTACAAATTAACACCTGCATGTTGTTCAGTTAACGTAAAATGGGATTTATTGTCAATGAATACAAAATTGTCACAGCTGGGCTTATATGGTCCATGTGTACAACCCTTTGCTGAATATGATATTATTAGAAGTGCCAGAATCGTAATGTGTTAGACTATTAAGAATTCAATAATGTAAATGAGCTTTTCCAAGTTGAGGATGGCATTATCTTTGACATGGTCTTTTGCATTCCTACTGTTACAGCTGATTAGGTGTTTATCCCCTGTTGTCTGATCACGCAAGCAGTTCTTTTCTGAGAAATTGTGCTCTTACCTTCTGGAAGCAGAAAGTAGAAAATAAGCATATTCAATGCATTACACGTTAACAACAAATATGCCATTCTCTTTAAAACCATATACAAGTTCTAAGAGTTATCAGGGCTGGACTGGGAATTAAAACCAGCCCTGGACATAATTGAATACCAGCTCCATTTTTCATGGTGCTATTTTTTGGCATACTGCACATGTCGGGTTCTGGCCCCAATATTTTTTTGTTTAGAATAGAAACAAACCCTGCATTTTAAAGTATATTTGAAAACACATTAGTCTTAAATAAGATATACAAGAAAACACATAATTCCTAATATCACTGTGGACCATGGCATCATGTAATGGGCCTTGAACACCTGCATAGTTCATATAATGCAAAAAAAAAGTCTTAAGTGTGACATTAACTGTTTGCAATTTAAATAAATTATTCAAAACAAAGTTATTTAACTACTTTCACAGTAGGTAATAAACATTTCAAAAAACATGTTGCTCTCCTAAAAAATAAATTTGAGCTTGAGTGCCCTGCATTGCTTATCAGGGAGAGGGCATGTGTGTATGTATTTATGTATACAGTGACAGTACACCCTCTTTAAATTCTATTGTTTTACATATTGGGGCATAATAACAATTACCTGTTACTTAGCAGGTCTAAAAATTAAGTAAATACAAGCTCAGATGAACAACAAAACATAACATACTACACGGTATCATGATTTATTCAACAAAAAATAAAGCCAAAATGGAGAAGCCATGTGTGAAAAAAAGTACACTCTTACTGCTTCCATAGGAATTAACATGCCAAGTAGCAGACATGTGCTGCTAATCAATTGCCCTTGATTAATTGACCATCGGCAAATGTGACTACCTCTATACGTGCAGTGAGAGTAAAATGTATTTTGCACCTGCAGCTTCGTTGGCCGCAGCAGACACATATATAATTAGATAGCCAGCCTCAAGACCGGCCTGGATGTCCCTGTAGGCCAGTCCGGCTCTGAGTGTTATTATTTTTTTTACCGAAGAATTAAAGGATATATTTACTTAATATAATCAGTAAACAATTATATTTTAATTATAAATATCCACAGTAGTAAATAGGGGTTCATTTATGAAGGGAGAATTGGAAGGAGAACTTGCAGGAGGGTTGTATTTTCAACTCCTTGACTTCATTATGCATGATTGGTAGGTTTCTCCAGTAAGAATGGCTAAGGCGGACCTATATAATACAAATTCAATGTGTAAGGAGACTTTGAATCAATCTCACCATTTTAACTATACATTATTCAGGGTCAGACAAGCTCTTGTGTATAACCCAGAAAGACTAGTGACTCACCTTGTGAGTGGTGGACATTTTTGTGTACACATTTACAAAGTGTGAATTAAATGCCAATAACCATAGCATTTTTCTGTTGTAAAATAACAATATCGTTTGTGAAGGAACTTATGTGAAATATAAACACACAAGTGGGAACTTGTAGAAATTGCTCACCCTGTGACGTAAAAAAAATAGTAACCCCTTTCCGTACTGAGCTTCTGTTTTGGCCCAGAGTGCTCTAGTTTGCATTTCTGTTCAGTCTCTGCAAAGAATCACCTTGGGTAATGCTTCTGGAGGAGAAATGTTATAACGAGATGTATAATACTCTAAAACAATAGGGTCTGAGACTTATATGTACTATAAGGAAGTTTAACTTCACTGCGAGGGTGGTAGATAAGCATTCCTGGGAACTCTCCGGGTTTGATCCGAAGCTTGCCAGGTAAGTGCTGCTCCTCCGGTTCTCCGGGTCAAGACACGCCCCCGATCCCCGCCCATTTTGTCCTTTAGATGGGGTGTTTCCCGCTGCTGTCAGTGGGAACGCCCATGACGTCAGCGGGAACGTCGCCGACATAGGTGGGACTGCCCACCGACGCCAGCGGATGAACAAAAACTATTACATTGTAAGTTTCAGGATTTTAAAATGGTAATTTGTTTCATCTAAATATGCCAGACATGTAACAAGAATTGTTTTGATACATTTAATAAAAATACTAAAGTAAACTTGAAGCTGTGTACTAGATGTCTCAGGAGAGATAAGAAAGATGATAGCAATCATTAAGACCATTGCACAAACTTTATATTAATGTAATATCTTTAAATTACGCAATTATCTGTGCTAAATACTTGTGTGACATTTAGTGGTAATTATGATCAAATTTGCTAGTTTCAATTTAGACGTTACAAACATAATTTATCAAACATGAATAAACACGGAGTGCTTCCCAGTGAATTCAAATGGATCTGGATAACATTGCTGCAGAGAGAAAAAAATCCCCACATCTGTTGGGAATATCCAAGTATATCCGTTTGTTAATGGTTACACCACTGTGATGGCACCATTATAATCTATTAAGAACATGTAACATGTACATACACACTAGCCAATGTGGTCTTCCATCAGTCAATAAATTAACAAAAAAATTAAAAGGGAAACACTAGGGCCTCTCAAGCGTTGTTTGATTTGAACCCAGTTTATAGACAGATACAATGATAATTTGAATACATTGGCCCACAAAATGCCCACACATGTTAGAAGGGGAATCCTTTTTCCTGGACTCATGTTTTTTTGTGTTTTTCCATTAGAAAAAATAAAAACAACATTGTCCAAGTCTTTTAGTCCAAGATTTTAACCCCTTTAGTCCCAGGGGTTTTTGGTACCTCAAAGCCCGGAGCAATTGTGCCATTTTTGTGGTATGTCGGTATTTTCCTTTTCTGCAAATAGTGTACTCATGTAAGTTATATATTGTTTTTTCAAGGCGAGATAGAGCTTTCCTTTTGATACCATAGTTAGATTATTAGCAGAAAATTTAGGATGAGAAATTTAGTAAAAACTAGCAAAAATGAGAAAAAAACCTAATTTTTGATATATTTTCCCTCTGAATCCTCACAAAATTAGGTAAAGTGATGCAAAATCCACTCCAAATTTATCAATTCAGGTGTCCTGATTTTAGAAATACCTAATTCATATAGAATTTCCATACTTTCCCAGCACTTATAGGGAACAGACTATAAGGTATACATTATTCGTAGAATTTTTACATTAGGTATGATGAGATTGCAACTCTAATTTTAAACAAATAAACCAAAAATACCCACAAAAGGATATATTTCTGCAAAGCAGACAACACAGGCTATCAGGGGTATTTTGGCACTCTAAATGCAGCTATTTGGCCACCAATAACAGTCAAAGTTGGCCATAGAAATTATTTCCTGCACTTTTTTTCACCAACACTTTTTTTTGCACAGGGTATGTTTTACAGCAGAGAAACCCGGCTAAAATTGTTTAGCTGCATCCCCTGGTTACAGAAATACCCCACATCCTTAGTTTTTTCTTTCTAGAGGGCCATATCCATCCCTTACATATAGTACCCTATAGGGTAGTTATTTTTAATACTTATGGCTTAACGGGTTTGAGAGTTGTGAACGGGGGCATGGAGGTTATAGTTTTTAGATGTTGTGTTAGGGAAATGGGATGTAAGGGTTTTTTTTTTGATAAATTCTTTTTTATGTTTTTTACATTTTTTATTTATTTATTTTAAAAAATGCACTGTTATCTTGAACATGTTATTAATGCCAGCGATGTCACAATGACATTACTTAGCTCACTTTATTGTTTTTCTTAAATTATTATTTATTGTATTATTTTAGTGATTTTCTTATTGTTAAAAAAAACATTTTTTATGTTTCATGTTTCAGTATGTGAGACGAGTGAGAAACATGGTTTCTCACTCTCCTCCCTGCGATCCCCCTGCACTGATCCCACTGTGATCTCTATGCAAGTTTGCCTCATTGGAGCGAAATCCCTGCAGGGGATATCCTGTCCTCCGATGACCTTCCGGGTGACGTCAGCAGTGACGTGACCCGGAATGGAATGCCCGATCGCGCATTTAAAACTGTTCGCGCCGGAAGCTGTTACAGGAGATCGGGCAGCACTGCACTTACAAAAGAGATCTAGATCTCTAACCATGCCCTTCCCAAGTCACCTATGGTATAGTGCCCAGATGGATGTGGAGAAATATAACAGTCAGTGGCAATCAAAACAAATGTCAACATTTATTTAATAATTATAACAAGAAGGAATATTTTACTGAAATGAGCTTGAACTCCTGGAAAAAGGAGCACAGTCATAGCATTTTAGTTAATGACTTATGTCCAATAACTTCAGCTGGTCTGTAAGTTGTCTTGTATGTTTCTGGAGTTGATTAGAAGGCTACTTTTAATGCAGCAGGCTTTTGTTCGTCTGTGATATCTTGGACACACATTACCACTTGTACTAATAGACTCTTCTATGAAACTACTAAAAGTTTGACTCTTAAGAACTGCCGTTCACAGTCTTCTATACTGCATGGTATGTCTTAGATCTTCAGAACAATGCTTCAAAGGAGTGTGAGAATAGGAAATGCATGGTGATTTTAAATTTGACATTATTTTATATATGAAAATGTGCACTGAATAACCACTTGTTTGTTTCTTTCAGCTATGGAAACAGCTGCACATCTTACATGAGAAAACACCCCAACAATATCGATTGTATTATGCAGAATTAGAAGAAACATGGAAACAGAAATTCCTATGACCTAGTTAAATAGGACTTCAGTAAAAAGTGTTGGAGTATTTATTTTCACAACCTAAGCAGGCACAACACTAAGTGTTACCGTTAGAATGTATATCTTCATTGTAAATAATAATATTTGTATTTTTTTATTGATTTTGAGAGCTCTGCTCTAATATAGAATTATCCTTGTAGGTTTTAGTTCATAGGATGCCACCTTTGAAATCAGCGCGTGAAATGTCATCCCTGCTAGATGTTCCATGGTCAACTGCAAGTAGTATTATTGGGAAGTGGAAGCATTTAGGAACAGCAGCAACACGAAGTGGAAGTCCACGTAAAGTCAGAGAGCTGGGGCACTGAGTGCAGAGGTACATGGTCCGTAAAAGTCGCCAATGCTTTAAGATATGGTTGGATGATTTTTGTGTGGCAGAACTTGACTGGCCTGCACAGAGCCCTGATCTAAACGCCACCGAACACCTTTGGGATGAACTGAAACGGAGATTGCGAACCAGGCCGTCTCGTCCAACATCAGTGCCTGACCTCACAAATGCTCTACTGGATGAATGGGCGAAAATTCCCACTCAAAAATATTGTGAAAAGCCTTCCTAGAAGAGTGGAAGCTGTTATAGCTGCAAAGGGGGAGAACAACTACATATTAATGTCTATGCATTTAGAATGTGATGTCATAAAAGTCCTTGTTGGTGTCATGGTCAGGGGTCCCAATACATTTGTCTATATAGTGTATGTGCCCTAAAACTGCTTGAAAAGTATTAAAATTATTTACAACTGAGATATTTCCAAAATCAGGACACTTGAGTAGTTTCATTTTGGGGGTATTTAATGTCAATTTAATTTAGTTAGGATCTACATAAGAAAATATGTGTTTATTACTCATAATAAATATTTGACTAAACATGTAAATATGGTATCAAAAGAAAGCTTGATCTCTCCTTGAAAAAAACAATATATAGTTTACATATGTTCACCCTACACAAAAAAGGAATTAACCAAGTCAATTAGAGTTGGCCTTATTCACCATTTAACTTTATCCTACAGTATGAAGTTGCTACAACGAACTTATCTTGTGAATCACAAGACTAAGAAGAAAAAGTGTTTCTGAGAAAGAAATCACGCCTGTACTTCTAGATCATTTGTCTTGATGAATCTGAAGATACGTGATGTTGAATTGTTCAGTGTTGATCAAAAAGTTGGTTATCATCTCAAATGATATGTTGTAGTAGGTTCTAAAGCTTGTGTAGGCAGAAAAATGTCTGATTTTTTTATTTTTGATAGAGCTGTTTTTTGTTTAAGCTTTTCATATCTGCCGTTAGTTACTGATTCATGTTCTTGGCTGCGTACAAAGATAAATACATGTTTAGTTGGTTCTTTGACAATGAAGGTGGATTCCATATATATCTTCATTTATATACAAGTACAAGGAATAAAAGTCACCATTTGCTAAGACAGGAAAGTGTAAATAATTATCTACAAAACAAATTCATACAAATAATATACATGTGCTCTATTTCAACAAAGTTATTTGCTGTTCTATAATAGAAGACTAGGCTTTTACATTTAAAGTTCATTAAGGAATAGGACCTTTACATAGATGATATGGGCATGAGGGCTAGCGAATTAAATTTGTGTACTAAAGTCTAAGATTAATTTAAGCGAATCTTATTGAAATTTGGCCGTATTCTGAACTACTAGAGGCTATCACAGGAAGTTGACTTCATACATTGAGAGAGAGAGAGGTCAGTGGTAGGTCCACCAATCCTTCAACTGGGAAAAGGACGTCACCAGAAGCTCCGCCATTTTTCCATCGGGAGGTCATGCAGAGGAAGAAAGAAGAAGGAGACAGAACACAGACCAGTGAAGAACCAGAAGAGAAAGAAGATGTTAGAAAAGAAGCAGAGCTGCAAGACACGGAAGCGGTCAATAGAGTAGGCAGGGAGACATTAAGAGAGCTTGAGGGTGAGTGAATGAAAGTGTGAGAGAGTCAGTGAAAATGTGAGTGAAAGTGAATGTGGGTATTGGACAACAAATTTCATTTCTGAATTTAAACATCCCCCCCGATTTTTTTTCAAAACAAATAGGCAGGAAATGGAATTCTATAGTAATAGTGATTAAGGTGCCTGATTCCCTAACAAAGTGCAGCAAAGATAATAAGTGCTCTTCCCTCTTTTGAAAATGCACTTACATGTATGAGCCTGTGAATACCGGCTCAAGTATTACTGGTGCTGTTTTTCTCCAAATTAAGACCGTTCAGAGTCAGGTACTTTGATGTAGCTAATGTAAAACACAAGAGATAATGCCAGATGTAGCGTAACAAGTATAATAAGCAATTTTGTTTGGCCCCTTTACAATAATCATAAAAACGAGTGTCTCATTTAACTTGCGTGTCGGATCCGTTCATGATAAGGAGACAGCTGTCCTGCTACAAATCTAACAATTCGCTTGAGCTGTCTCTGTACTGTGACAGTTAATGAGATACTCCCACAACACGTTTGTGTTATATATAACATTTTCAGAGTCACGCATTGCTTTTATTTGTATTTTTTACATGTTTATGCATGAGTCATCTTAAATTAGTTTGTAGAAATAAGTATCTTTATATTTATTTTATATACTTTTGCGCAACACATTTTTTCACTAAAGGAAATAGAATTTGTTGTCCAAAAAGAAATGGGCCAAAAAGAATCCAAAAAAATAATCTTTGACACGTCTCATGTATGTACACTCAAATCATTCAAAAGTCCTTGTTTTTGAAAGAAAAGCATATTTTGTCCGTTAATGTAACACCAAATAGATCAGAAATACAATGAAGACATTTTTGACGTAAATGTCTATTTTAGCTGAAAACGGCTTATTTTTTAATGGAATATCTTCATAGTCACATGGAGGTCCTTTATCAGTAACCATCACTCCCATGTTTACACAGCATGTTGTGTAAATCAAAGTTTATGTTTAAAAGTTGATCATTAGAAAAGCCTTTTATAATTATGTCAGCACAGCTGGAAATTCCCTTGGTTTCCACAAGAACAGCTAAGGGACCCCAAACTTTTGAATGGTAGCATATATATGGGTACTTTTCTCCCGTATTGATTATTTTCAGAATGATTTTTGAACTGAAGAACATACAATTATTGGTTGACCTAGAATAGGTACTGACAGACATAGCACCTTTTGACTAAAAAAATACAATTGCTTTCATAGTATTTAATGTGACTTTCCAACCATTTAGTTAATTTCTCTCTCTCATTACACAACAGAGAATATGCATTTAGAAGACTCTGACAATAAGATGAAACTGACGATAGAGAGAAAATTAAACTTTGGAGAACTAGATGGGAAATATATATAGCCCCTTCCTCCCACCCTTCGGCTATAAGGAACAGAAAAATATTTTCATTAAAGTGCACGATGATGAAATGGGGAATGCAATCTCAACTTCAGACCTTTTAATCCCTTATATTAAGTTTACTGATATACTGAGTGTCATCACATATAAATTACATTTTGGTTTGTATTAGAACTTCTCAGTGCTAAAAAGTGTCCTGAAAAGGCCACAAGGCCAGATTGTATGATTATAGGCAAAGTCCTCAACTCCTGGTGTACATCTCTTTCTTTGTGAATCTATGGGCATTATTGTGGCCTCTCTGCACTTCTGCAAAATTACGGAACCACAGGTATAGCCTCTTCCCCTTTCCTCCAATGAGGAGAGAGGGTGAGCCTGGAAACTCCGCCCTTTTGCAAAGTGCCCCAGGAGGACAGAAGAGCAAGAAAATGCGCATCTGCGGGAAAGAAGAAGCAGTTGGCAAAGAAGGTAGGAAGACATTGAGAAAGAGTGTGAATAAGCAGAAAAAAGGAGGGGGGCTCTCTCCCTCCATTTCCTCGAGAGTGCCTCCCAGGACACCTGGACACCCAAAAAAGCCAGAACCATTACAACTGTAATAGTTGTACCCCTGATGGTAGCTTTGAAAAGAGTATAACTAATCTCTTTTTCCTATTTAATGTTTTACTACAGCCTTACATACATCTATAGGTTGTGAGCCTTCATATAGAATCCTAATGTACCTAGCAGTACTGTTACCGCCCTTTAAGTTCAATCTGGCCATGCACCCCTGTTCATGAGAGTTTCTGTACCTCTGTCTCTCACAGTCTCACAACATCCCCTTTATTGTCACACATTCCCACTATGTAAAATGTATCTTATTTGGTGCATTTTAAAGCAAAAATATTCTACTTCTAGCATCCTTAATCCCACAGCGTAATATAACAAATTAACTGTTTGAGAGTCATAGCAGAAGGCAGTAAACACATAAAAAACCCACAGGACAGAAATATTAAACTTTTTTTTCTCTAGAAAAAGACCCATCTGACCCCCCCTTAACTGCAGATAAGGCATACTTCTGAGGTCAGATGTCTTAGAATTCTGACGCGCTTTTAAATGCATGAGCATTTTTATGAATTCACATCATTGCTGATGTCATTGAGCCGTTGGATGGAGGACTGGATGCGGCACCAACATTTGTGGGTTAAAACCTATGCCCATGTTCAAATATACATCTTCAGTTATGTCTGTGGGAAATATAAAAATGTGTATATCTGGGGTGAAAAAGTACAAATACGTGTGTCTGACCAATGTTTCTGAGGTTTTAGATATGGGCACCAGATCTGCCTTACACCAGTCTATTGGCACTATACCTGAATTGAAAGATCCTTAAAGATTAAAAATGGTGGTCTAGCAAGAATTAGGCTCAGCTCCTTAAGTACCATTGGGTGTATACCAGTCGACCATAGAGCCCCATGTACTTGAACAGTGTTTAATTGCTTAATTTCCTGTGTCACCCAATCCCCAATCAAGTTTTTTACAACAGTTCCATAAAATCAGCCAGCAGGGGCTCAGCCATCAGGTTTTATTTGGCGTAAACAGAAGAAGAATATTTAAAATTATAATTTCTTCTATTTCTTTCCTTTTTTTCCCTCTTGCTTTCCAATTTTATTGTCCTCCGTGTACAGCAATCAGGGAAATCTCTGATTCTTGTTTGCAGACCGTGACTGCTCTATGTGATCAGTCAGTGAGGTATCATGGCAAAAGACCTGATCAGAAGTCTTTGCTTTATAGACCATGCGAGTCTCTGCCTTCATGTTCTCTTTTAGGTATCTGACTTATGATTTTGGGTCACTGCAAGTCCCTGTTGCATGACTGATTCCCTTGAATTCACTGGCAGAAAACCCCTAGCTTCTGGTGGGCAGCTTTGAAAAACAGTGTAGAGCCTTGGTCAAAAGTGACAAGCAGAGCAGCGTGCAGTGGCAGAAAATGGCGGAGAGCAGCAGACAACAGACAGACACCCAGGAGAAAGCAGAGGTTATTGGGAGAGGAGCAATACATAGAAATCCCTTGTCACTATCCGAGTGCATCTTTCAGCCCTGCCCAGCATGAAAGACAATTCCTACAGTGGCAACGCCATTATATATATATATATATATATATATATATATATATATATATATATATATATTAGATGATAAACAGATAGATGATAAGTTGAAGTGTGCTTGTTTACCTTTTGATGATATATACATGTAACCCAGTGCAGTTATTTTGTCTAATAACATTACAGCTGGTTTGTCATGGATACTGACCTTTCCTTCCAGCACCAGGTTACTTGTCTCCTCTGAGCCAATCAGTATCTCTATGGGACATATGTCAGTTTTCCTAAGCTAGGGAATGTTTCTCAGCCTATCAGAGGAGAGGGTCTAGGAAGAAACTTCTGGAAGAGCAGAGCTAAGCAGGGGAGTGAAGGAGGAAGAGAGACAGACTGTCCTCCCTGTAAGTAGGCCTGAAATAAGCCTGCTGCCTTTAGTGTGTGTACTGCTGACATCCAAGCAGTATATTGAAGTAGAAGTGTGCAGAGAATACAGCATGGTGCTGTATGCTTCCTGAGTGAGAATGAGAGACTGCAAGTACCCAGAGCGTCCAAGTCCTGCATCCTGTACCAGTGAGGTGAAAGCAGAGCTGCAGACAGACATCTGTGTGGGAAGACAGTTATGCTCTCAGCCAGGAGCTTAAAGGGGCAGCATCCCAGAGCTGCCTGAAGACACTAAGGAGAGGTACTTAACTAATATATATCACCATATATATATCCTTTTCTCCCGGGTAGCGCTACCTGCATCAAGGGCCCCAACAGTGCACCAACACTGGGACATCTGGGTGGGAAGAACACCCACATTTGGGGTGGGGGAGCGGGTGTTGGCAGATATCTGTGTTAAATATATATATTCTCAGGACTGTGCACCCACTGCTAGAACTGAACTGCATAGGCACAGCAGCTGGGTCCTTATATTATAATACCTGTTTATTTCAATATAGTCTATAAATAATTTGCATTTTAGTTGTGTGTGTTATTTTCTTGTGTGAAAGGGGCCATTTCTCAGTGGGTGGGTTCCCCTACTCAACATAGTACAAATCACTGAGTGGAGGCACTGCATAAAGAAAGAAGATGTCCCTCAGGCTCAGGTTTCCTGTCACCAGCGTCACTGAAATATGTAACTACCAGCCTGACAGCGGAGGAAGGTAAAAAAAGGGTTACATACATATATACTATTACTGACCATTACAGCAACAGGGACTTTTAGGACATTGCCCTCTAAACACGTAGACATTAATATGTAGTTGGTCCCCCTTTGGAGCTATAACAGCTTCAGCTTGCTTTGTGCACAGGGGAACATCCATGCTGGAATAGAAAAAGGCCTTCCCCCCCACACAAAGATGGAAGCACAACATTGTCCAACATTTCTGAAAATGCTATGATACTAATATATACCGTATTGGCTCGGATATAGGCCGCCCCCGTATATAGGCCGCACCCTAAAAGTTTGGTGCTTTTTTAAAGAAAAAGTTTTTTTTCTTTAAAAAAGCACCAAAAAAAACATGCTGCCACTGTCCTCCCCCCCGAGATATGCTGCCACTGTCCTCCCTCCCCGAGATATGCTACCACTGTCCTCCCTCCCCGCGATACGCTGCCGCTGTCCTCCCTCCCCGCGATCCGCTGCGCTCCCTCCCCGCGATCCGCTGCCCTCCCTCCCCGAGATCCGCTGCCCTCCCTCCCCGCGATACGCTGCCCTCCCTCCCCGCGATACGCTGCCCTCCCTCCCCGCGATACGCTGCCCTCCCTCCCCGCGATACGCTGCCCTCCCTCCCCGCGATACGCTGCCGCTGTCCTCCCTCCCCGCGATACGCTGCCGCTGTCCTCCCTCCCCGCGATACGCTGCCGCTGTCCTCCTCTGCCCCCCCTCCTCGACTTACCGGAGCAGACTCCCGGGTGTCTTCAGGGCCGGCGAGGGACATCTACGCAATACGCGTATGCAACTTCCGGTACCGTTACCGGAAGTTGCATTTGCGTATTGCGTAAATGTCTCCCGCCGGCCCCGCAAGACACCCGGGAGTCTGCTCCGGTAAGTCGGGGGTGGGCAGAGGTAAAACGCTTAGATAACCTCCCGTGCCGGCACCCCCCCCCGTGGGAAGTGCTGGCAGGGGAGGCTGTCTGAGCGTATCGGGGAGAAGGATGCAGGTCCCCTGCACCGCTGCGGGGGATCTGTATCCTAACCCCGCTGCCTGCCTGGCGCCCGGGACTGCATGTCCCGGGCGTCGGGCGCTAGACCCCGAATATAGGCCGCACCCCCACTTTAAAAACTTAAAGTGGGGGAAAAAAGTGCGGCCTATATTCGAGCCAATACGGTATATATATATATATATATATATATATATATATATATATATATATAATATATATATATAATATATATTATTGTTTTGTAGTCTACAAGCCAATCTACCATGATACTGCAACTATAGTATATATATGGAAGATGGAACAGGCACAAACAATACAACGGACATAATTATCAACATAAATGCTTGGATTTGCACTTACTATTCTCGTTACTACACATATTTGTTGAAAAGTACACACTGCATTAATATTTACACTGTAATGTTTATGTAGCTGATAAAGTACTAAATGTAACTGGCCATTACACATATTTGGAAACATTAGGCAATAAAAATAATTGTAGTCTGCATCAATCTACTCCAAGATGCTAACAGTTTGTTACACTGTACAGTGTTTATTATTTTGAATGCAGAATAAATACTGCATTAACAGTTAATGGCTTAGTTGCTGTTTTTTAAACCACTAGATAATTTATTTATTTTGCCATTAAACTATCTACGAATCTGCTTACAGCTTGTCATCCATAATGGGGTTTATCTACCAAAGTGGAAGTTTTCATGATGTTGCAGTTTCCACTACCCTTTTCACTAAGCATTATCACGAGGTAGCCCCGATGAGTTCTCATGGAAGAAAGGCTGGGGTGGCCCCCCATAAAATAGTATCACTTCTGTTTGTTAAAGTTACCTTCTCATATGAACTTTGTATAACGCAGCTAACTTTGTATTATCCAGTTCAACTCACTTATATTAAAGATGATGATGCTGACAGTTCACATTTAACTTGTTTAGTTTTATAATAAACTCTCGCTGGCTGGCAATAGAATTGTGTTTGTATTTCGATTGAATTTCTATTACACATTAATTTGCAATATTTTGTCAGCTTTCACTGTATTGCTTGACAAAACCCCAATAATTCCGATATACGGTATGTCAGCCAGCGCTGTGGTTTTGTATGTACAGTATACTTATAGTTTGTGTTTTCTGTGTTTAACTCTTTTCCAATTATAATATTTGTGGATTACATTTTATGATTTATGTTGGATTACATTTTATGATTTATTGGACATAAACAGGATATTTTTTTAAGATTCACAAATACATAAATTAAAGTTTCAATTTCAAACATACATTGTTACAATGCTATTAGTCCTTAATGATAAAAAAGGGGGAACTTTATTTTTTTGCTGTATGTATATATATATATATATATAGTAAAACTGAAGTAAATCAAAGACTGTCTCCCTCAAATTCTTATTGTTTCTGCTTAGTGATGGTTGGATCGAATCAATACATCTAACAATACACTAACCCTGCAGGCAACTAAAATTAATTTAATGGGTAAGCATTTAACTGTTCTTCCCTTTAAGAGAAAGTCAATAAAAATCAAAGAGATGCATTTAATCTGGACATACACGTATCTCTTTTTGCCCCAGGGTGGTGGATTCCTATTGGAAAATAGTGCCAATTTAAATGTCAGCACAACATTCTTCATCCCACCCTCTGGGTTTCGGCACAGCTATTAAAGTCTTGAGACAGATTAAAAAAAAATCATGAAAGAGAATGATAGGATATTGGAAACATAAACGACTAATGACACTTTCTTGATATGTTTTATTCTTTGGTGACTTACATATTCAATTGTTACAGTTAGTAACAAATTGCTCCAAGTGCCTCTAAACTCTTAGGGTTCAATATTTATTTTATGCAGCTGCATACAACCTTTTATTATAACCGAGATGATAAATACACATGAGAGCTCTACAATTTTAGGTTTGTAGCCGATACATTGAAAGTGCATAGAATAAAAAAGTTTATACTGAAATGTTTGTTTAATGCTGAATATTTAATATAATTAATGCTGCTAATAAATCATGTGTTTGACATAACGCTTTTTTAATGTTTATCATATTTCAGAATTGCTCATCAATCAGTACACTATATTGTTCATTCATGTTAAATACAGTATGTTCATCTTACTGCACAATTTCCTGCCAAAAAGCAAAATGTATACAATTTTTGGAGAGGGTTGTCAAATATATGCTAAAGATATTATAAAAAATTGACAAAACAATGTGTAAAATATATTGTGGCTGAAAACATGGTCTTTATTTGCCACTTTACTGAAAAGGGGACATGCAAAACAGGCAAAACACCGCCCTTGGGAATTCCCATCAACTGTCCATTGGGTGGGAATTTGATGACTAGAAGAATTCCCCGAAAGCAAACCTGGGAGATGTAGCAGGATCCAAGAGTTGACCCCGGGGTCCCTGGCCGTTGCTGCCACCTTCCTCGTAGAGTTGGCCACAGATGGGTAGCAGCTCTAGGTCTCAGAGTAAGTGTGCTCCTGCAGGGAAAAGTCTCCATAAAAAACCATTACAACCAGTAACGATAACACACCAGTCAGGAAACAAAAGAACAGGTACTGGTTATTGTGAGAAAACACAGGGTTTTTAAGGACACAGGACAAAGGTGAAGCCTGGGTAAATGTACAGGACACAAATCGGTTCAGTCGTTGTTAACCCCGGTCATTAGGATAATGTTCATTAAAGTGGTTAATAAATGTGTACCTGGGAAGGAGAGACATGAGGACCAACTAGAAAGATGGCTACAATTTGAACGTGGTCAGATAGGCGCTTATGAGACTCATGGGAGTTCGGAGAATGACTATAGGGTAATTGTGTCTACTTACTGTTCATAATTACAGAAAATAAGGCTTTTTATATAAAGATGCTGCTTTGCCACGATTTTGTTACCAAAGGGAGTGTCATCGTTCTAATACCATCAGTTTTTCTTAAACATATGTGAACTGTGGCATGGGGTGAACGGTGTCCTAAAGTACTGTAAAAGTACACCTTGTGGTGACTGCAGGATCTCCCTGCAGGATTCTATGTATTTGAACTCTTCAGCAAGCCCTAGAAAGTCACTGAGACCAAGAGCCAATCAACAAAGAGCCAAGGCTCCCAAACAGCCAATCAGAAAGTTGTTGCTTACAGTTATTGAATAATACACAAACATATTTTGCATGTTGGGATTTTGTTTACATTTTACAAGGTCTGGTCATTCCACTCTAATTTTTTGCTTTTCTCGTTATCATTTAACACATTTTTTTGAAGCTTTTACTTGAAAAATGATTAACGTAATGCTAATGCTAATATTAACCTTGGTATTTTTTTTTTGTTCCCATTAGCTTGAAAATAGACTTGCTTTTATGGTGTTGTTTTGGACAGTATATAGTATCCACCTATATGACAAATGCTGATCACTATGGTAGTCTGCCACAAATGCACAGCAAGCTTATTTTGATTTTTTCTATCCTATACCTTTTTTTTTACATTTTCCTGTCCATATCCCCTACCCTATTATGAATAAAAAATATATAAAAAAATCAACCATCACATTGTTAAATCATAGACAATGGACCATATAAAAAATATACAAGTCTACATTATATGATATTTGAGGATAGACAAAAGTAAACCGCCAAAATACTCAAAGACTAAGCACTTGGATATGTATAGCACAGACATAGAGCAATCACCATAGTGACCAAATAAAAAGTTGGTCTTTATACAAATACTTGAATATTTGCCTGTTCATACCTAATTTAAGAAGTGGACTTTAATATTATTCTCTGCTAAAACAAACACCTGCACAAATACTTCTTTCTGTGCCCTTATTTGCTTTATGTGTTTAATTAGAATAAAAGCTAAAACTGCTTGATTCAGTTTTATGCTACAGTGAACAAAATTGTAATATTGGTGAATTAATAAATGCTGTGGCCTGTTTTCACCATAGAATTTGTATGTCTCCGTTACTTAAGGACTGGTTGGCATGGTGTTGTTTGAGTCTCTTTATTATTATTATTTATTGTTTTATATGGCGCCATCAAATTCTGTAGCGCTATACACAGTGTATAGCGCTACGGAATTTGATGGCGCCATATAAAACAATAAATAATAATAATAAAGAGACTTTAGTGTGTACAGTACACACTACCCTCACACATGTCATGCACGTCTTACATTGTGTTTATTGTTCTTAACTTTTTTTTTCCTAGTACCAGCAATGTATGCAGGCAAGACTAAAAATAAGAAAAAAACAATATATTAGGTAAAGAGGCCATAATAGCAACCTTACAATTTATTTCTATTCTTTTATATATTATCCACTTGAAAGCATTGTTGAAAAATATCTTCATTACCTTCATTAATATCGTCTTTGAGAAGATATTAAATCATGTTGCCTCTCCGCACAATAACCTTACGTCCTCACTCAATTAACTTTTGCAGATTGCATTGCCCCATGGCTCTTTAGACCTCCATCACTAACGCATCATGTGTTTTTCAAAGCTAAGACCAATCCAATATATCACAAATGACTCTGCGTATAGCTAACATTTAACTAACCAGCTGGTCTTGAACTAATGCTCCCTTTAGTGGCGTCTTGTTTCCTCTTCTGGACAATACATGAGGATCTATTCACTAAGATGCCAAGTGATGCCAGTCAAGTCAACTGCCCACACTTAACCCAAGCTGCTTTCCTTTGTATCCTAACACTCACAACACAACTGTACATTCATCAATTAAAGAACTCCTTGTGATTACACATGAATCATATAATCAACCCAACATTTGCAAACATGAAACAAGTTATTATTTAATAATTTTACCTACTAATATTTGTTAAAATTCTTCTGAAATTTTGGTTGAAACAAATGTTTTTTCTCTTAATACACATTTTAGTGGACTGCAAATAAAGTCTATGTTTTATAGTTTACATTGTGTAACCTATCTCTACTTATCTTCCTTCTAAGAACAGCAGCTGTTAATTAAGCTTATCTGACTTCCCCTTCAACCTTATTTAATTGCAGACAGGTTAATAGATAGCATATGATGTTTTAATATATATTTTTTCTGCAGGGCAATGGCAAGCTTGATGTGTGCATATTTAATAGTATCCCTAGAATAAAACAGCTCTGCCATCTCTTAACCATCGCTAACATGCTAATCCACTGTCAGTTTGATGGGTCCATTATGCTCTATGGAGATGAAATTGTGCAGCCAAAATCAAATGATAATACCATATATACATACATCTATTTGGTGCTTACTTTCTTATAAATGACATTCGCTTTTATAAGGGTATTTCATATTCTCCTGCTAACATAGAGGTAACAGTGTTGTTTCTTTCCTTTCATAAGATACTATTGAATATATTAGGATTATATCTTCAACAATTTGATCACATTGATAAGTGTAGAATGAAGGGAACTTCACATGTCTGGATTAATGTAGTAAAATCTCCAAATGGCCAAGGACAGCTAGAAATTATTTTGCATAGTGAGGTACAAGACACGGGGGATTTAGTCTTGAGGGTGATGTGAATGGCAAGTTAACACCGAGCCACAATTTGATGGTAATCTTGGCCCATTACATTGAGGCAGCTGGCAATCATAGGTGCTAGCAGAACTTTTGTTAAAAATAACACAATGCCAAGCGACATACTATTTTTTAAGCAGCGTCAGAAATGTGTGGCTTGTTCATCTCTACGTATGGGAACTAAATTTGTAAAGCCAGATTATAAATGATGGGTTTTTTTTCAAAGCTTGTCTGAAAACATGAACAACAGAGCCTTACAATAACAATATACTAATATATGCAGGCAGGTCCGGAATGGTCATCTGCCACAACTGGAAAATGCCTAGTGGGCCACTGGTCGAGTCTGTCACACAATCACCTGATCTGGTGCTCCAGCAGCTGATACAGTGCTGTTGCGTTGAGGCCACTGGCTGGATGTGTCCGGCCACAATCTATGTGAGCATAAAAATGTGGCTTCGTTTATGCAGGCGGCGCCACACTGACATCATCAGGCGACCACTGGCCTTAAGGTGCCAGGGCCACCTTATCATTGTCAGTCTAACCATGTTTGTAAGACCAGTCTGGAGAGCTTTTCATTCACAGCATGGTACACATAACACAAGGATATCCTCTAAGGTTAGTATTAAAGAGATTTCATGTTAACCAAAAGTGAAATGGACTGCCAGGTGAAAATGTTTAATTAGTTATTACTTTAAAAAAAGGTTGGGTATATATAAATGCTTAGCAAATATCTGTGTATATATATATATATATATATATATCTATATATATATATATATATATAGATATATATATATAGATATATATATATATAGAGGAACTGCCTGTTTATGATGTCATAGCCAACTAGGCCTTGAATGAGTCTCTACTCAGAGAAGAGGAGAAGAGGCCTTAGCTGGTAAACACGCAGAATGTAGGATGACAAGGGGCTGACTGATCCAGACCAAGTCCCTGACCTCTATGGTACATCCCTGCCCATCACATAATATCACTCTTTTAATGATATATCATGGGAATCCTTTAGCGTTCTTGCCTGGGACACATGGTATATAACTGTAATGTGTCATTAATCAGAAACCCACCCAAACATCTCTGCCGACAGGTCAACATCTTACCTGGCATAATAGTGAAATGGTTCAAGTAACATAACAGTTGTGCAAATGTTTAGCACACATACGTACTCATATATAGCACCATGGATTTCTTATTGCAAGGAAGCTTTAGAGTCTTTGAATTATGAGCTTCTTACATTGCCATGTTTTTAAAAATAATAACATAAATATGTTTTTTTGTGTAATTCAAAGCTCAGGAGGTTATTATATAGCATCTATACTGTTTCCACGGCAAATGACTGTCACCTGGTACAGATGAGTGAAGCAGCTCACGCAGTTAAGCGTATAAGATTTAGGGAAATATGAATAGAAATGCTTTTCCTGCTCCCACAAACTGCTTAGCATTTCAATTGCATAACATAATAATTATTCACATTGATATGAGTCATTCTTAGTTTTCAATTTTAACATAATACTTTTGTTTGATATTATTTTAAAGAGACTCTGTTCTTATGGTAATGTATTAACCCAATCATTTTAGAACAATGCATGCTGGCGATAAATCTGTAAAGGGCTCAAAACAACATTTTCTATAATATGACTGTTGTGAACAGACTTCAACAAGAGTCCTGCAAAAAAAAAAAAGCTATTTCAGGTTAGGGACATAAACCATCAACATGCAAAATAAACCCCCAAACATTGGGTGCTCTGTATTATTTATCACAAGAAATGAGTCTTACTCAGCAACCGTGCACTTAAAAGTTACTCCTGTTTGTTGTTTACTGCACATGCAAGCAATTTTCCATTTTTTTTAAATCTTTCTAAAGCAAGCGTATTTCTTTTGACATTTAGTGTTATTGCATTCAGTGAGTAATTATTAGCTACTGGTCACCAAAGTGGTATGCTTGAAGAAAGGGTAAAAACAAACCTTGTATTTGGTGTTGGACTGTGTATTGTTACAATGCATATACATTTAGTTACATTTTGCTGATATATAGTAATACATTCCATGGCATTGTCAATGAAAACCGCCAGACGATATAACAATGGGACAGCAAAATCAATGCTTACCCATAACCACTGTGATCAGCAGCCATAATTTAACCCCTTTGCACCGAACATTGCATTATACCCTAATGCTGCTGGAACAGGGTGACTTTAGTGTTCATAGTAAGATGTGATTGGTGATCATAGTGATCACATGGCATAAAAAGAATGCAATTTGTTTCCAGGCTTGAAATGGAGCCCCCAACACCAGAAACCAGTGGGTAACAGTGGGTGCAGAAGAGTTCTTTGCTGCTTTCTATGATGTGCCATATCAGCGTAGTATAAGCTAGCATAAGCTGTTTTAGAAATGGATAAGGCTATCATTAAGCCAACCCCACTTTGTCTCTCCAAGCAATTAAACCAGCGTGTACTTTAGGTACATGTGTGTCATGTATAGTAGAAATCTATCCTTCCTTCTGCTTTTTTTATATTCTAGGAATCAATAAAGGAGAGATGTCATACTCCAGCGACCAAGGGCTTCTGTTACACTGAAATATCAGGATATTACACAGCAGTAATATAGACTTAAATGTAGCTTGAGGACCATGACACTCCTGAGAGTTTTACTTTTATTTTATGTAAGGATGCCTGTTAGTTGTTTAATCTTTGTGGTCAAGCAAGGATACTACTGTATTTTGGGGCAGCTGAGTGCGGCTATATTAGTTTTCTATTCAATCCACTGTTTTCTTATTTTTAGAGACTTTTGTGCTGCTCCTTCAGCAGTAGCACAGACTAAAATTTCAAAACTAGTATCTTGAGGTTCACAGATCCCTGTAGAGTTTTACATTTATTTTATGTGTAAGAAAGTTTTACTTAATGTCAGGAAGATTTACTTTACTGAGAGGGTGGTAGATAAATGGAAAAGTGGTAGAGGCTGATATAGTAAGGGGAATTTAAACATGCTTGGGATAGGATATATAGATACTGTTGCTCAGGCTTTCTCATTATTCTGTGACATTGTGTCACATCCCTACTAATTGTGATTGGGATCAGGGTCAGACTGGGAATAGAAACTAGAACCCCTTAAATAATAACACACCTGTTGCAAATCTCATTGTGGCATTATTATATGTTACATATGTGTGGGGTCCTAGACCATAATAAATACCCAACACCACCATCATGCTGTTGACACCATTACCATGTCATACAAACTCTTACCAAGATACTTACTCATATTGCCTATGTTTTGTCACACCAATGCAAGCACACTGATCACTCTCAGCCATGCTGACAAAATACAAACAGTGATGATAACATTTTATAAAACTAGTGTGTGTTCAAGTGAATGGGGTGAGCATAATATGTCTGTTCAATGTATCACTCTAGAAGTACACGTTTTTTGGTCTCCTATCATTTCAGACCAACGCCAAATAAACTTGATAATCTTGGTAATCTTATGTTTCTAAAACATGAACACATTCTGTAGCAGCTGTTGTATTATCCTCCACTTCATTTGTTAGTATGTAGAAAAGATTCTGTAAGTACTACAAATTATTAATTTATGAGCAATAAAACATTTGCACTCAAGCATTAAAAAGATTACTTTCACACACAAAACATTTTGCACTCCAGCATTAAAGAGGTGAAATAATCACACAAACCTCACCCCTTCCTCTTGAGTCAGTTTACCATTTTACAGCCCTCCTCTTCCTGCTCTCACTAGCCGTGTAGATCTCTACAGCTAGCCATAGATCAGTTTGGGTTGTAGGGTTCCAGACCTGACTCAAGGCATTTGGCCTATCAAGAAATTTCCCAGTAGCTTGATAGACCAGTCCGGTCCTTAAGAAAGGTTGTAATGTGTAATAGGTTTTGATTTTTAACTTTTTTAACTTAGTCAGCTATATTTTTACAGAAACGGACAGTATTCAACACAAGTCTAAACTCAATCCATTTTCAATAACAATGATGTGGAGTTTCAAATATGTTCAGCTTCCCATCTTTAGACAATGTTACTTTTGCTACAGTTCCGTGGGAATACATGTTCTGCGTTTGCCTGAAGCATATGGGTAACTCTTATTTCCTTTGATAACACTACTGGGACTGTGTAGAGTTATAACTTCTACTGTAGTTTTCTTTTCTCTGCAGTTTATTTATTGGAAAATTCGAAACACCATATTGTTGGTGCAATATTATTATCTACCTGCATTTCCAGTTGTCTCTTTGTGTGCATAACTTTTATTACTTTTATTATTCTCCATGCTGAATGTACTGTCTGCGTTTCATAGCAAATTACTATAAAAATAAATACAGACTGACCAAATAAATAGTTTCAACAAGACAAAAATTAAAAAAAAATGCTAATAGGGCTGAAGTGAATCTAAGGAAAGCCCAGAACCTGCTAGGTTATCAATATGGGAGAGTGCACAAGGTACAGAGGAGGTCTTACGCTATATACATGAGATGAGTAATGTGTGTATGTACGGTTGTACATACACACATTAACTCTTAACATGCTTCCTGCTTCTCATCTATCATTGTTTCTCTCCTTCTCTCTTCTGTAGTCGTTCTGTCATCTTTTTAGCATTCACATTAACCTTATTATTCACCCCAAAAAGCCTAGCCCTTCTTTATTTTTCTTGGCATTTTTCTTATCTCTTATCATTTGTCTATCCTGTTTTAGCGATCTTGTACTATTTCCAGTTTTACTTTTCCTTGCCTTATTTTATCTCCCTCCACACCAGATTTACCCACATTTTACATTAGAATGTTATCATATTCTTTCCCAGTGATTCATAGAGTTTTTCCCCCAAAACACCACCTCTGTTGTCCATCTCCCCTAATTTAATTTCAACCTCAACCCCCGCGATCACCCTTCAGACATTCCTCCATTTCAATTTTCTCCAAATACTTAGTGTATGCTACCAGTCTTTATTTAGTTCCCTGTGTAAATCATTTGTATATTATAACCCTCCCGTTTGCATTTGCTTGTTATCAGAAAAGAGGATAGAGTGGTGGTCCAGGTTCCCCCTACCAGCTCAGTGTCCTATAGCAGTTGCCTAGTTGACCTACTATGGTAAATTGGACAAATCTCAATAACTTCCTGGATAATATTGCTACCCCTATTTCTAAGTGTAGGGAACGACCCATACTTTTTGGATTGTTGTATAAACAGGTCACAACTTTAAGTAAAAGGTAAAAAAAGCTAAATCCTACTATATCTCAAATATAATCTTTCATATCAAAAGACTTATGTTAACGTCTACCTTTTATCATTTCCTCTAAATGTAAAATGCAAAGCTGATCTAAAGCAATCTAAATTCAACAGACATACTTATAGAAATTGAGATTATTCAGCTTTTTGAAATTCTCTGGCTTTTTATATTTTTTATACATCTTCTGACTGGTTTTAAATTTGACTCACCCTAGCATATGAAATTTATTAATATACTTCATTATACTCTTCAGAAATTACTTTGCTTTTCATGAAATTCTGTGACTGTTTGCTTTTTAGTTAATCTACCTTCACATTTCAGCAACAATACAGTTATTTGTGGCAGAATAATCACTATTTCAGCCTGTCATTTTTCATATATTTAATACTTGAAAAAGCTGTCCATTTTCATATTACAACCAGCAAAGTCAATTTGAGAGTGTGAGCAAAGTTAATAGTTTTATGTGTTTCACAATTTAATCTCAACTTTTGAAATATTTTACAGATATTTATGTTTTTAATGTCTATTCGCGTTTTGGGGGTATGGTCCAGTTAAACCTAATCTCTCTAGATCTAAAAAAAGTTAAGCATGTTATAAATTTACATATAGGAAGTATTGTCTGTTGGGGAGGGCAGGCAACATTCCAGTCCAGCTAAATGGCCTAATAATAAAGACGTCAAGTACATTTTACACAAAACATGCTCAATATCCACTATCCAGTCCAACCCAGCCCACCTCCAACAAACATTGTGCTTAGCTACCTGTAGGACAACATCTTCATATCAGACAGTCCAAGAGGCAAATGTCCTCCTTTCATCTGTCACATACCACCAATGAGTGTACTCTCAACTCCCTCACAACAGGTGCTCCATCCCACCGCCTCCCAGGAAAGAAATACTTTGATCCACTCTGTAGCACAAATAGATTGAATCATAAAATTAACCAAATAGTCCAAGGGCAGATAATCCTGATTGACAACCCCTTGGAGTACAATTTGATTGACTGTCTGGAATCACACAAGCAGGAACATACTTTTAAGGGTTCCCAATTAAAAAGGGAAACCTAAGAACCCAGTATGCTACTATTCTGGGTGCAGCCTTTAGGTGTGACTTGTTTGTGATTTGGCTCAACTTTACATCCCACTTTACCCCCATGGACTTTGGTGCTTTGACCTAAGTCTTACATTTCACTATGTTTTGTGTGTTGCCCACTAACAAATTATCTAACTACAAATATAATTCAGCACCCCCCTTGTCAGCTTGCTAGAGATTTTATCACACCTACAGTATGAAAGCACCAGTACAAACATTTTTCTATTAATTTACATACAATAAATTGCTTTGGGTATGCTTATTTAAAAAAGAAAACCTTTTTTCCCCAAAACAGCACCAAGTAAGGAAAATGCCCGTTCCAATAAACCATTCCCAGAATCCAGATGGCTAACATTTTACTGTTGCAGGTCCATTTTTTTATTCATCTCCATAGATTCTTTTGTTCCTGGGTGTAAAAAACAAAATAAAAATATTTTCTCACTGGTCAATAAATTGTATATAGATTTAGCAATTGCCGCCTTTCCATTGCCAGCCAACATTTAATTCTTCTTAACAAATACATCCACTAAAAACTAAAGCTAACGGAGTAGTTTCCATAAAGCTCTTTATACCCTCCATTTTTATAGTGGGCAGTTTCTAGGAGGTTATACAAACTATGTATATTGAGCTTGTAGCAGTATTATAGACAGCCAATATAGTTTTGCCATCATTACTCCTCGCTGAAAAAGACAACAGTATTTTAATAATGGCCTTTGGGTTAAAGTTCTGTGGTATGGGTTTTGAAAATATGTATAGATATGAGACATTTACAAGGCGGAAATACTTCTTGTAAAATAATGATCCGGGTGAAAACAAGATGCATGAAGATATTTGAGTTCTATGCAGACGTTTAAGACATTGTTTGTTTTGAGTAACTTCATAATTCTTAAAACGGTAGGGTAGAGTTATGATTGCCGAGTTTTCATTATGAATTTATTGTGATAAAAAGTTTTTCTTACATTTCGCATAAGCCCTATAATGATTTGGGAAAAAATGTTTCTTAAAATATTGCTTCTCGTAATGTACGTTATTAATGTGGCCGATATCCCAGATAGCTCAGTGATCAGTCAGATTGCAATAAACAAAGTCATCATTTAGGTGCTACACACTGTGCCTCGGTATTTAAATGCTGTATGAGATACCTCAAGACAAATGTTTCCGCATAGACTGTAAGTCATGAAAGTGAAGACACCAAATAAATACCCTCCTAAATGTTTTATTTCATCTAAGTTACAGTGGAGTATCGTAAAATATATATCTTTCCTTTTTTATACTTTCCTGTATGACATTCTCAAGATACACAATTCCATTGGAGACTGCATGTGAAGAATTGGATGTTTAACTCCTTAATCACTGAAAATATATGAAGTCTTCATAGCAATCTGAATCTAAAAGTGCTTTAGTTGAATGCTTTCTTTGGCTTAGTCATACATTAGCACTCTTCATGGGCTTGGTGCGGTTTAGCTGGTGGCCTTGAAGTTATGTAAAATACACAAACTCTACATTGGGCCAGTTTCATAGATTTATTTTATGTAACTGTCCCATCAAGGTATGTACTGCTGGCATTTGTGAAGGACTTTTGACTTAATTACCATTTAGGCACACATTACTTGACTTCTACTAGCTCAAGCATGGTCAAAGGTGATACTCTGTGGACCCTTTACCTATCCCTGGGTTACTAGGGGATGAAAAGGGTGAGATCACTAAATGATTCCCATGTTGCTGCCAAATGGGTATTTTACATAATTGTCAGTTCTACATCATGTTTCTTATGTATGTCTTAACAAATTAAATAATATAATAAACTTCTCTTCACATGCAGAATTTCAGGCAAAATTAACTTCACTTAAGTGACACACCACTTATTGTATGGGTTCAGTATGTAGGAAAACACATTATAAAGGGTGGCATGTATGTAATTATAATTCTCAGGACAAAGTATTGCTTTTATATATACCATTTTCTCCTAATCTGCAGATCAGTTTGTTGAGAAATACTAATCATATCCTAACATCGAAATGGCTTAGAACTCCACATCTTCTTGGAAGTGGCAGCTGTCATGGTCGTGGAGTAGTCACAAGCATGCGAGAGAAGTTTTTTAAAGGGGCAATAGAAAACATATTAAAATATGCTTAAAGGTATACACCTTATATATAAATACTGTATTTTTAATACACTGATCCTCACCAGAATTCATACTACCTTTTTTTATGCCTATATTTTATATGATCTAGGCTGTTGTCATTTGATGACAGAAGATTATAGATCTAACAATAACAAACCAGCTTAATTTGATTGTGCTCAGGGGTGCACTGACCCAAATCGGGCTGGCCCACTCAGGATGGTGGAGCTCACCATGGTCACGTAACTCATCCCTGGCCTGCAGTACTAGCATGGCAGCTTTCACCATGCAAGTGACCCTGAACATAAGATCATGCTTCGCATGAGGTGTTTGTGTGTTAAAGCGAGAGTGTTAGTTTCTGTGTCTGTTAGCCATGTTGGGGGAGCAGCTGGGGAGCCACTTGTCCTTAAATCCCTCCCGGTTCAGAATGTGCCAGCAGCCCTGATTTTATGTGAAATGTTGTGATGGCTGTGAGAATCTCTATGGAGGGACAGGTTCCGGCAGGTATAGATGTGCCTGCAGAGGCTTTTGGCTTCTTCGTGGGCGCCATCTACAGGAACAAGCCTGATAATCTGAGGAACTAGCATATGGCAGAGTCTGTAGACTTGCAGAAGAACTGAGAAAACTGGCAGCGGAGTCTAGGGAGAATGGTAGATGAGGTCAGGCAACCCAAGGTCATACACGGTAAGGTCAAATCGTGGTACACTGGGATGCGACGGGGGCATAAACTAAGAAGAGTCCAAGGTCAAATAGCCAGATGATCAATAATACAAACGGAGTGCCAAATCAACAGACAGGGACAAAACTGAGTCCGGAGCCAGGGGTCGAAACCAGAATGCTTGGATCAAGCAACAACATAAACAATACTGCAGGGCCGTGAAGTGCAATGTTTCAGCAAGGCAAGCTGGGAGGAACGCTGGTTTATAACGGCCACTGATAACAAGATGTGTGTGTGACAGGTGTGTGTCAGGAACCTGAACAAGGATAGCAGGAGGGCATGAGGAGACAGAAATCCCGGCAACCACAGAGCCTCTTCTTCCTATATGGGAATGAGAATGGTCTCCCATTCTCGGGGTTGTGGGTTCTAATCCTGAGGTTCCTGATACGTGTGGGGTAGCAGGATGGCCAGTGCTTTCAAAAACAAAAGTTAAATGTTATAAATAGTAACAATTCTACAGATTCCACCAGAATACCACACAGTACTCATTCCACGGTATTAGGGTTTAAGGCTAGCTGACCGCCTTCTCTATACTCCAAATGCCTTCCGAGACTGTCTTTTAAACTGTCCCAGTGTTGTTTAATTATACCCATCGAAACAAAGCTGTATTCAGTTTGTTTACCCTATGATACCAGGAATAAAGAGCCCTTCAATCTGCTACTCATAAAATGCGTCTTTAACTCTGCCACACATTAGGACTCCCAGTTAAAAATGTGTGTAGGTGGATAAGATCTTTTATTGTATCAGGGCATAAAGCAATTTATTTAAATACTCTAAAGGTAAGTGACACGCGTTCCTATAAAATATTTCATCAAGATTTGTATACCCAAACATATATCGCATGGTACTTTGGTATATGATCACTGTAACTCACACATGCAGAATAAAGTACAATTATTTGATGATTTAGACAGCGTGGAACATACAAAATACAAAATCAAAATCCTGAGCTTAACTCTACCACGCTTTGAAACAATTAATTTGATTTCATCTTTGAATCCCACAGGGATAAAATAAAAGCTTTCCCTGCAAACGGAAACCTCATCATTTTAAGCATCTCACTAGATTATTTGAGCTGAATTAAACAGGGTACTCGAGTTTAAGTACAAATGTGATATTTCTGCAAAATATATGCATGTTTATCTGTTTTGTTGAATATTTTTTGTTAGGAACACCGTAGGCACATTTTAACATTTGACTGGAAGCATATTTTTCTAAAATAGCTCAGAAGTCATTAATATTGTTATTTTATGCAGTGTCAGAATGTTTTGTGAGACAGTACGTGTTGTGTACGTTCAATATCAGTCACTAGACTTCATTTTACTTATTTTAAAATATATGCCCAAAATGTATATTTACCTTTCTGTAGCTATGATGGCGTTTGTGAATGTTATCAATATCACATATGCAACAGTATAGTTTACAACAAAAACAATTACCCTTGGGATTTCGGCAAACAGGCATAGTGGGGTTTTGACTGAACACATTGACTGGGATTTATTCATTAAACATAATAAACTGTAGGTGGAGTGAGCTGAGATGAACCATTTCCAAACAAACCAAGCACTATGAAAGGCCAGCACAGCACAGTGACTAAAGTGTTTGAAGAAATAAAGTCAAACTAATTCTGTATGTAGAACGTGGCGGGTTTCACACCTCTTCAATACATGATATCTCAAAAGCTCTGGTTATTCGTTTAGAATTTTGACATTAAGAGTTAAATATTTTGAAGGTTCTTTATTTCCCATCATATAAGGAACATACACCTTTAGGAGAGCCTTACATGTCTTTGATGTGGTTTCAGTAGAAAATTGCTGTGCTATTTACACAAATTAGCTAAAAGGAGTCTAGTGAATAGGGTTGTGTTAAATTATCTACAGAATAACTCCAACAATATACCTTATCCGACAATCTCCTTTCATCTTATGTTACTCATAACACAAAGGCACATTTTACCACAAGGCTAAAGGGCTGTGTTGATAGGATGTCATAATTAGTGAAAGTGCTGGTAATTTATGCTGGAATTCATTTAATGTATCCCTTGCTCCTAATTCAGTGCACAGTAAATAAGACAAAACAATTATTGATCCCATTATTGAAGATCCCTCATGATAAGTAATAGGTGAAAATCTCTCATGAAAGCCAACGGCTGAATTATTAATCTCTAACAAACTGTTAATCGTTTGTGGATATTTGGGAAAGAGATATGTTAGAATAAATGGGAATTTTGTTGAGAAATATATATATATAGATATATATATATGATTTTGCTTGTGTTAACTCACTTTGTATTTTGATAAAAATAAACTATTAACACGTCTATTAGCATTCAGCCTGAGGTTCATCGTTTTTGCTTTTAATTAACTAAGTTAGAACTTCGACATGAGCACGTGATATTGACAATTTAAAGCATAAATACAGCAAATATGCTTATTATTCACCTCTTTACTAATGCTTGACTTGCTTATACAATACCAACTTACTTTACATTACGTTCACGTAGTGAGGAAGCTAGGTGAGGTGGTAAGACTGCTGTGTGAGCACGCGGGCCTCACACTGAAGTCCAGCGGCCCCTGACCTAGGCGCCAGGACAAAATTTGTCGAGCCTTGACCTAATTATTAGCTCTTTGACACAACATTACAATAATTGTCTGAAAATCCAATTTATCTTGAAACTGACTCCAGGTTTTTGTACCATCCTTTCAAGTACTTCCTTCAAGTTAATAATGTACTAATTCACCATATATTATCTTAACAATACCAGATCATCAGATATCCAGGAAGAGAGATAGAAATAGATAGATCGATAGATAGATAGATAGATAGATAGATAGATAGATAGATAGATCGATAGATAGATATAGATATAGATAGGATTAGGGTTCCATATGGGGGGAAAGGTTCAGGTATACTCCCACACTAAAGAAATAAAGGGTGTGGGGCTAAGCTATATTTGGTCACTGCTAATAACGGTATCAAGAGAGAAGCAGGGCTTTGTACCGATGATATTAACAACCTTTTTGTACGAATGCCAAAATCTTTGCTGCTTTTAATACTGGGTTTTTAAGGTTTCTTGGTTGAAATTACAAAATTAGACAAGCTGTTATTGTGTTAATTATTAAAATGTCTAGCTCATGCAAGCTTACCAATTCTCTGTATACCAAAAAGTCATTGCCCTTAACAAGTAAGATTTTCATATCATTTCACTTGATAAAATCATATCACCTCACTAATAACATTTTATCAATAACATTTGAACTTGCAATGAAATAGTTTGTGTCTCATTAAAAAATGTCATCACCATTAAAACCAAGGTGTATGAGTAATTTCAACGATGCTTTGGAATTATCGAACGTGTATCTAATAGAATAATTGCTATTAAGCGAATATGCACTAAGATGGATACTGTGTAACATAGTATGACTCACAATCAATAGATGTGAAATTTCCATCAAGCCGAAGGTCCGTAAATGAATTGTTAATATTTTGTCTATAGATAGCGCATGAACATTTTGTCCAAAATATATATAGAGGCTTACACGTTGTGTCAATGATTCATTTGTGGCACTGATAAAATAAATGAGAAGAAATGCAAGACATCACAAAACAAGGAAAAAATATTTTACGCATTAAAACAATTGATGATCTTTTTATTTTATGAGGATTTGTTTCACTTGGTTTTATTATCTACAAAAGTGTGATTGATTCAGGACCACCGGGCTGTTGACACCGAAACAAATGATATGAAAGAGCTTCCAGTGATCGGCAAAGATGGATTTGCGTTATATTCAGTCTGGCTTCTTCCAAGCAGTAGGCCCTAGACAGTTGCCTAGGTTGCCTTATGGATTATCCAGGTCTGGTGATACGAGTTTCTACTCACCAACTGTGCATCATGAAGTGGGCCTGTCCTTCAAAAAAAAAAACTGGCCCTAATTAATTCACAATTGAATAGGTGATGTGTATTTCAAGAAACCTCATTAATTTAAATAAGCAGTTTATTCAAACAAGTATTTCTTGCAATTAAAATGTATTTCATGATGACCCATCTGTATTAGAGCAAAAACCTTCCAATATTTTCTGTTTTCTTTAAATTTGTTACTGGTTAAGTTAGTGTGCAAAAAAATGTAATTATACAGCCCGTGTCAGTCATAAAATATGGTAATTACTAATTGTAGTAGACACTGCTGATAGGTCGTTTCTTTCTACGACTTTCCCCGTTTGTTGTTACAAATAATTTATTCATTCTCTTTATTGCTCAAATGTGTGACCTCTCTTATAGATGGAATGTGTAGTAATGGCAAGAGTATAAAAATTTGAAATTATTTAAATACGTTAATAAAATTAATCACTGGAAACAATGTATCGAAACATACACTATATGGACAAGAGTATTAGGACATCAGACCATTACACCAACAGGGACTTTTATGACATTGCATTCTAAATACCTAGACATTTAATATGAAGTTGCCCCCCCCCCTTTCCAGCTATTACAGCATACCAAGCATTTTGGTCAATGCTATGCTTTCAACTTTGTGGGAACAGTTTGAGGAAGGCCCTTTTTCTATTCCAGCTTGACTGTGCCCAGTACACAAAGCAAGGTCCATAAAGACATGATTGGATGAGTTTGGTATGGAAGAACTTGGCTGGCCCGCACAGAGCCCTGACCTCAACCCCATCGAACACCTTTGGGGTAAACTGGAACAGGGATTGCAAGCCAGGCCTTCTCGTCCAACATCAGCACCTGACCTCATAAATGCTCTACTGGATGAATGGGCAAAAATCCCCCCAGAAACTCCAAAATCTTATGGAAAGCCTTCCCAGAAGAGTGGAAGCTGTTATGACTAACTACACATTAATATCTATGAATTTAGAATAAAATGTCATTAAAGTCCCTGTTGCTGTAATGGTCATGTGTGCCAATACTTTTGGCCATTTATTGTATATTAGAGGAAAGAAACAATGGATAGAAACTATTTTGATTATAAAAATGGTTCTTTAAGTGGCAATTTTTTCATACATACTGTTGATATTAATTCAATCTTTCCTGTAGGAAATTAATTTGAATTCAATTGGATCAATGCAAAACCAATACGTTCTACAAAAATACTCTGGACAAAGTAAGAAAATATGGTGATAGACTTACTATACATCTGAGAGTGTTTATATCAGTGTAGAAAAAAAGCATGAATGTTTTATAAAAACAACAAAAAGCATATGGTTAGTGCTTCTGACATATGGTTAGCAAAACTAGCATAAAAAATGTCCTATAAACAGTTTCAGTATTGTATAAATGAAAACAATGATCTATCCTGACCTCTTTTCCATTAAATTATGTAATATAATTACAATCTCAGTGAGTGCTTTTAAACAAGCTTCGCATACAGTCACAATGTCCCTTTTTTAATAATGCAGCAAACAAAACAGTTGCATTGTTCTCATTGTTGTGTTAAGCATAGAATTATGTACTTATGATATAAATGTTGTATATTTACATTTCCTGAAATGTGCAATTTTTGCTTAGATATAATATTGAATTACATTTCTCTTTGATATTTTGCCTGGGTGCCAAATATGTGTGTCTTATAACTGTTTAGATGGAATTCTGAGGGCTTTTTTGATTGGGAAATTAGATTTGTTGTTACTCACGCTCTCTCCCACTCTAATTCACTCTCACTCAATGTCTTCTCCGTCGACTGCCTCCGTGTCACTGTCTCCTTTTCCATGGCTTATCTTCCTCTCTTGCCTCTTCTTGTTCTTCTGTCTTCTTTCATCATCTGCTTCTCCCTGGAATCACCTCCATTAATCAGTCCTCTCTAAGCGCTTCCACAAAAGGACAGAGCCTTCACTCATACCCTCTCCCCCGATTGGAGAACTGTGGGAAAGGCTGTCCCCATAGGGAGTGTCACGGCAAAAAAAGCCAGAATAATGCAGGCGGATTTGTGAAGAAAGATAGCTGCAGAAACTTCTCTTTCTCCGTGAATCTGTTTGCAATATTCTGGCCTCTTGGAGTACTCGCAAAAGGGCGAAGCCACGGCATGTCCCACAAAGAAAGTCTCTCCGCCATTCCAATTGGAGGCTTTTTTGGACATATATTTGGGCTCATTCTCCACTATAGCTCTTACTGCTTTAATAAGCATATCTTCATCGTTAAACACTGTTAAATCCTCATGATCTGCCTCACTTTCTAAAGTAGAATCAATTGTAACATATTCTACTTCCCAACTTTCATTATTTATTTGAATTAATTATTAATTATTAAGTGTTTGATGTGCTTAAGCCTTAAATTCCTGCAGTGTTTGCTGCAAAAATTTATTTTTTTCTACCAGGACATGAATTAGTTTGGATTTTCTTGTTAATTTTCAGCTACCATCCAGAGGCAACAAATGCATACTATTTCAAATTATAATTTATCTGGCATTTGCTATACACAAGCTATACATATACGGTGTTATGTGTTTGATCTGCGCTTCTCTTTTACACTTGGTTATCAGGCATGTTAAACATTGGGTGAAAATAATATATAAAATACAATTGTTACACATGACATATCACACATAAGAATTTACCATTAATTAAAGGTTTAAGACATACATGTTATTGCTATCCTCAGTATATCAAGTGTTCCATCTCTTTTAATGGTTCCTCTAACACCAATGTGCCTCTATACGTAAAACTACCAATGGCAGCAGTTACCAATAACCCTCACAGAGAGTTATCCTCACATGGAGTTTCTCAGCTCACGAAGGGAAAGCGCCTTACCAATAGGGTGCAGCACACATAGCCCCTAATGTAACCCAGGACCAAGGGCAGCTACTCATTTTGAAGGACATTAAAGAAGGACCTGGATGGTGGAGAATTGAGGGAAGGAATCTGGAGTGAGAGCAGAAAAAGAAGACTGAAGGACAAGTGAAATAGTGAAGAGATTTCAAAGTATGAAGTAAACACAAAAGGGCTAGGGGAAAGAAGGCTGTCATCTTCCTTGTAAATGGCTATATTGAATAATCGGGGGACTATGGGCATAGAAAAAAAAAAAGCATTACATCACAGGGCATTTGGCTTTTCAAGACAGGAGTGGTGTTAGGATTGAAATTAGATTTTTTTCTAAAAGTTTTTTAGAATGAAAGCATAAGCATTTTTTTTTCTTTTTTTTCATTTTATACAATAAAATGTCCCATAACACATTTAGAATTTTCATATACCTACTGAATTCACAGTAATCTACAATTTAACCTAAGTGGTGCACCCTTAGACCTTTATGCTGTTACATCCAAACACGCATGTCTGTATTAGCCATCAGGTAGCCACACTAGGCAAACGCGTCTTTCCTTTGTTGCCGGTTTTCTGACTGACCCACTGCTTTAGCTGCAAAAATGTAAGAGTGTGGCTTACATCTATACTTGTCCAGGAGGTGGTTGCACACATGCCATTTACCTGCTCATAACTTGGCAGGGTCAATCTTCATCCCCAGTCTGTTCATGAAAACAACGCCCTGCCAGCCATCCAGCTACTTGGTTTGCAGGAGATATGTTCATCTAAACACTAGCAAGTAAATACTGGTTTGATCAGGTTAAACATATATTGTGTAGAGAACCAACTTTGGACAATCTCCCCCTTTCCCTTCCCCTCCCCACCACTGCCACAATTACCAGAGAGCTATTTCCAATCCTAAATGCTAACAAGTGAGTGGAGAGATCCATATGCGTAACAAGCCTCTAAGATGGGAAATCATTTAAGTACATAACTACATAATCTGTCCATTGGCTGATGGGCTAGTGCCTGATGGAGCCTCACACATAGCTTTATTGCGGCTCGTTTGGAAGATCCAGTGCCAAATGTATGGCTGCAAAAGCGTAAGAATAATGTACAACCATGGATAGTCAGCAGGCAGCCACACTATTTATTTATCGATCATGAGACTTAGAGTGTCTGGGTTATTTTTTTACCCCTGTCTATTCTGTGGTCCACAATGTATCTACTGTTTTACACATAGAAATGTTTTACACATATAAGAGTTGTATAACATCTTAGGATACATGTATGCATCCCCTCTGTTATATTTTTCCAGTTGCATTGTAACTGTTTTATACACAAATGTGACATTAGTATTTAGTGTAAATAATCAATAGTCGCGAAAGTAACACAGAGTTAGGGTGTATTCTTATTGCTCAGGTGTAAAGGTTTTAAAAATCCTTTGTTCCGTCCACTATATGATAATTGCAGAGCTTGTAATCTGGCTGGAAAGCTGTTTCATGCACATAGATATCATAACCCATTAAGTCACATTACAAGGTAAAAATAGCAAACCCAAGATCTGAACAAGAAAATGAGTTTCTACAACATCAAAAAGGACAAAGGACATTGTGGAGATAATTACATGTATTTTAAATGAAAATACCACACTCATTAAACGAATGCTTTGTGATCTGTATTTCGGTAACATAAAATTGGGCTAATTAATTCTGAATATTACTAATTAAATGTCAGTAGAAATATACATAACGTTCTGGTTTGTAGAAAAGCTGTCGGAGAGGAGAAAATACACTAGGGGCAGGGCCGGACTGGGACTGAAAAGCAGCCCTGGAAAAATTTGGAGACCAGCCCCATATAGTTTATCTCACGGTGAAGCTCTTATACCCACACGCACCCCTTATACACACCCGAGTCACACTATGTGCCATTCTTTTTATCACATTATTTGTATTAAAATGCCAGAAAGCAAAAGTGTTAAAAGGCCCTAATAAATGAAATACATTACACATAATGGGATCAAAACATTTACTACTGCGAACATTTTTAGATGAAAGAGTTCCATTTTATTCAGTGGAACAAAACACTGATCACATTATTCTTCACGATATTCTGGTAAGAAACGTTTATTTCTTTATTAATTCATGTAGACTATTTTTTTTCCATATTTAATAAAAGCTATGATTGAGACATGTAGGGGGTTAAAAGGCATATCATGGGACAGAGTGGCATATAGTGGGTATAAGGCATTCATGGAGGCAGAGTGGCATGAAGGGGGTTAAAAGGCATATCATGGGGCACTCTGCCTCCAGAAAAGCCTTATGCCCCCTATATGCCACTCTGCCTCCCTGATATGCTTTATACCCTCCTATATGCCACTCTGCCCTGTAATATGCCTTTTAATCCCCTATATGCCACTCTGCCTCCAGAAATGCCTTTTACTCCCTATGTCACTCTGCCTCCAGAAATGCCTTATACCCCCATATGCCACTCTGCCTCCCTGATATGCCTCAACCCTCCTATATGCCCCTCTGCCCCGTGATATGCCTTTTAACCCCCTTTTTGCCACTCCACCTCCAGATATGCCTTTTGACCCCCTATATGTCACTCTGCATCCAGAAATGCCTTATACCCTATATGCCACTCTGTCCCATGATATGCCTTCCAACCTCCTATATGCCACTCTGCCTTATAGGGGGTTAAAAGGCATATCATGGGACAGAGTGGCATATAGGGGGGTATAAGGCATTTCTGGAGGCAGAGTGGCATAAAGGGGGTTAAAAGGCATATCATGGAGGACTCTGCCTACAGAAAAGCCTTATGCCCCCTATATGCCCCTCTGCCTCCCCAATATGCTTTATACCCTCCTATATGCCCCTCTGCCCCATGACATCCCTTTTAACTCCCTTTATGCCACTCTGCCTCCAGATATGCCATTGACCCCCTATATGTCACTCTGCATCCAGAAATGCCTTATACCCCTATATGCCACTCTGGCATATAGGGGGTTAAAAGGCATATCATGGGACAGAGTGGCATATAGGGGGGTATAAGGCATCTCTGGAGGCAGAGTGGCATAAAGGGGGTGAAAAGGCATATCATGGGGCACTCTGCCTCCAGAAAAGCCTTATACCCCCCTATATGCCACTCTGCCTCCCTGATATGCCTCAACCCTCCTATATGCCACTCTGTCCCATGATATGCCTTCTAACCCCCTATATGCCACTCTGCCATATAGGAGGTTAAAAGGCATATCATGGGACATTTTTGTTTACTTTATATGGCAAGCCGATCCAGCTTGCCATATTAAATAAAAAATAATATATGCCACTCTGTCCCATGATATGCCTTCTAACCCCCTATATGCCACTCTGCCATATAGGGGGTTAAAAGGCATATCATGGGACAGAGTGGCATATAGGGGGTATAAGGCATTTCTGGAGGCACAGTGGCATGAAGGGGGTTAAAAGGCATATCATGGGGCACTCTGCCTCCAGAAAAGCCTTATGCCCCCTATATGCCACTCTGCCTCCCCGATATGCTTTATACCCTCCTATATGCTCCTCTGCCCCATGATATACCTTTTAACCCCCTTTATGCCACTCTGCCTCCAGATATGCCTTTTGACCCCCTATGTCACTCTGCATCCAGAAATGCCTTATACCCCTATATGCAACTCTGGCATATAGGGGGTTAAAAGGCATATCATGGGACAGAGTGGCATATAGGGGGGTATAAGGCATTTCTGAGGCAGAGTGGCATATAGGGGGACACACTTACATACACACACACACACACATGCCGATTTTTTTTGTTCTTAACAAATACAAAAAACATACAGTACAAAAAATACATTATTTTACTCACCTTCTACTTCTCTTGACTTCTTGGCAGCTGCACACTGTTCTCTATGCTGACAGGAGGCCACTGACCTGACATCCGGTGCTGCAGCAGTCTGAGCGCGAGGGGGCGGAGCTTCCACCTCACGCTGCTCCCATCACTATGCAGCCATCAGGCTGCTGGGAATGTAATCTAAACGGCCGGTGCGTGCTGATGCCGCCGGCCGGAGCTACTTTAACACTTTTTTTTTTTTATTTATATGGTAAGCTGGATCGGCTCGCCATATAAAGTAAAAAAAAAAAGTATTAAAGCAGAGGCGGCCGGCGGCATCAGCACGCACCGGCCGTTCAGATTACATTCCCAGCAATCTGATGGCCGCATAGTGATGGGAGCAGCGTGAGGGGTGAAAGGTCAGTGCGAGGGGGCGGAGCTTTCACCCCTCACACTGCTCCCATCACCAGACGGCCATCGCACACGGCTGCTGGGTGCTGATGCCGGCCGACCGCATCAGCACCCAGCGGCCGCTTTGATTAGATTTTGGGCAGCCTGGGGGCAGCTCAGCGGCTGTCTTCATGGCCGCCCAGCCCCCGGACCTTCCGGCCCACCGGGAAATTTCCCGGTATCCCGGTGGGCCAGTCCGGCCCTGACTAGGGGCATTCACAGCAATAAAAGGCAGAAACAAATCCCTTTACCATGAAGTCTCCCTCCTCATTTCTTATATTGTGATCCACTTAAAAAGAAAAAGGAACACACTTCTGATCTAGTAGCCAAAACTCCTATCTTATCCTAATCGTTTGTACTCCATCATCTTTTTATATCTACCAGTGTCTGTCTTGAGAGACATTTGGCATATTTCCCAGGTAACCTAAAACTTAATTACGAATACAATCACTGAATATTACAGTATATAGTGGAATTACTGTAGCTATGAAATATGTATATATATAAATAAATAAATATATATATATATATATATATATATATTACAGACATTGGATTTCTTTTATTTTCTTCTGTATTTTTTGTCTTTTTTTATGCTTCCTTGATGTATTGACCACATACCACTATAGTAATCATTCATTTTTATCCTTCTCACATCATCCCTAAAGACAGGGTTAAAAGGAGTATCAATAAACAGGTTTCACTCCAATTTGTCTTCTTAGCTTTAAAAGCAATCATCTTACGGTACACTATGGTCTAAATATTTGGCGTCACAGCTGACAGTTCCCAATTTGAACTGTCAAAGAAGACATGTACACATTTTCTCCCCAGCATCTCAATTTATGTTGCCTATGTCATTATAAGTAACGTAATTACTGATGACTTAATAGCTACTAAACCCAAGCATTTCCACTCCTCTTTTCCCTAGCAGCTACAATCTAATTGGACATTTATCAAAGAGGCGCTCACTAAAGAAAACATTCATTTTTCAAAATCTGAGGAATGCCTCCAAGCAAATTAGATCACATTTATTGATACCATGTCACTAACGGTTAACCCTCTTCTTGAAAATTAAGAGATCTAAGGAACCAGTAGAGTAACTGAACAAGATTTAGAGAAAGAAGGGCATAATAATATTACTTAATTAACCGATAAAACTATGCTTTGTATGTATATATATATATATATATATATATATATATATATATATTTATATATTGTTGTATGACTTATAAGCTGTCCTCATAATTTTAAGGACATAGGAGTTAAAGATGTAAAAAACCGACATGCTTTTTGCACACAACTAGCTTTTTTCTGTGAGTGTGGTCTGAATAAGGCACTTGTAAGTCATTAATAGATGTCTGTGGTGCACAGCTGCATAGTCACAATGTAGACAATCAGTTTGGTTTGGTTCACCAGCAGGCCCCCCGATTGTTCTGTAAAAACAGCTTAAAGCAAAATAAATATCAATTTAGGGGGCTTGATTATTCCATAGAATAGTCAAAGTAAAGTCAAACAATGCAATAAATTGAGTTGAAACTGAAAAGCTACATCCACCCACTTTACCGTACTTCCAGCCGTTATTTTTCTTTTAGAATGGCACTTGTTCAAGAAATAAAGAAGTGCTTTTTAAGTATATGTGCATTATGCTTTTCAGCACGCACCTTGCAGTTGGTTGGATTTTTTTTTTCATTTTCGTAATTTGATGACTGATAATATTAGTCATGATATTAAGGTATCCATTATTTGGCATGATGGAAGAACAGATGGTGTTGGACACAGTGTTCTAGGGTGAAAATAATGGTCTATAATTCAGAACTACATAATACAAAGTGTGACCTCTTACAGCATTATGATATTTTTTCTACAATTAAAAAACTTTTGTACTGAAGCTTAATAAAACAAGAATTATTTTTTTTAGCTGCTGTATATAAAAGTATGTGTAAGACCTGATATGACATGATGGATTATTCAAAACATTTGTTTCATTGACCCTCATTTTATGCCCTTGTTTCTCTTCGTATTTTCTCCAGATGCTCCATGCTCTAAAATGACACAAAATACTGCTTCATGCTTTAACATTATGCAGAACTTATGGATAAACCTAGCAGTCCATGGGTCAAAATGGGTGGTACACAGCGTTACGGGTGAGATTAGTTGGTGTTATACTAGGTACACCCTATGGAAGACATGTTGGAGTTGGCATCTGTGCATCTCCTGCTTTCCAGCGCACATGTATAGTGTACTCACCACTCACCAGCGGCAGAACTGGCATGCATTAGATTTCCAGAGGATCAAACAAGACCCCCACATGCATGCACAGGAAGCACTCCCATTGATTTCTTTACTGCCAGCAGCTGACTGCATTATGCAGCCAAAACTGAAGCAACCACTGTAAAGAGGGGAGCAGTAGACTTCATCCTAGGAGCTTTATTTTTCCTTTCTTATTGATAGAACCATGAGGATTGAACCAAAAACCCTGGGCACAGCTGAACGTTCACCTACAAGTGTTGCTATCAGGAGGCTCTGTGGCCACTAGGATTCCTGTTTCCCTTATGTCCCTATCCAGTTCCGATCACACCTGATGCCTGTCAGGTGATTGATGGGGCGTTGTAATCCTTGGCCCTGTAGTATTGTGGAACCTGTTTGCCCTGTGTATTTCCTGGTTTTGACGATTGGTCTTTGACTCTGACTATGATTTTGTTTTTGCCCTTTGTACCTTGCCTGATTATCTAGATTTCGACCATTGGCTTGGAATGTTTTTTATTGTCTTGGATCATCCTTTGGCACCATGTACTTGCTCTCTTTTGTGTATGACCTTGGCTTGACTCACCTCGTCTGCTAGACTCTGCTGGAGGCTATCAGTTTTCCCTATCTCTGTTTTCATCGGACAGCCTCCAACCAGTTCCTTGTTCCATGGCTGTCTATGGCTCTGAAGAAGAAGGCCAAGGCTGCAGCAGACACTTCTACACCTGGCTGCCCTATGCCAAGCTCTAAGCGTGAATCTATCCCTGCACAGAGACCCTTACTCTTACAAGGATGCTTACAGATAAATTCATAATGGACATTGTAGTAAAGGTAGATGTGTACTGTTCCTTTTGTGCATTGTACTGGGGTTATTCTTTAATGGCTCACTTTATTGGTAGGTTTGTTAAAGCCACCATATTCATAGGTGGATTATTAGGGAAACTGAGGTGGAAGCAGGTTGGTTATGTGCTTTTACGCCTTACAATTACATTTGTGTTAATCTAATGGGCATTTGGGGCACTGTATTATGGGCAGGTTTTGATGGCTAAGTATGAATGGCCATGGAACCTCAGCTCATATAATTATATAATTTTTAGTGTCTTTATGGTGTAAAGGTAATTTAGCCCCAAGTCTCTGAAGACATGATCAGATACACTTGTAACGTGACAACCATGTTTTTTTCATAACATCATAGAAATAGCAACGTTTTGGCTACACTAAGCACTTTATGAAGCCTAATGTACACTACAAGTGTAATGCACTTTATAATGTATTTTCTTTTTGGGGAAATGAATCTTTTAAGAAATGAGCAGAATTGCTCACTTTGCTATAAATGGTGGAATGCCAACATTATTAGCATAGTTAATAATAATTAGCGTAGAAATCTATAAAAGTTATACAACTCTTAACTTTGAAATCTATGACAGAGTTTACTTTTTAAAGTACAATAAAGAGAACTTATTAATCTTCACACCTCTGTATCGTTAATTCTGATTTTATCATCATCGGTATTTTTTTGTCAGATTTTAATCATCAGCTGTATGTAAAACACTGGAACTAGAAATAGTACTTTGTGTTAAGCTTTTATCTTGTCACTTCGTACACTTTGAACAAAGAATTCTGTAAAACTTTGCCAGGAAGTCATATAAAATTATTGCATCATTTTACCTGATGGAGCTTTTAATAACTCTGTTCATCAAACTTTCCTAAACAGAGATTTTACAGACTGACAGTTAAAAACCTCTTTGGGAATAAAACTCAATGAAATACACAATATATATGCGATGTATTATATTCCCTCATCTTTATGAATGGTATAATAATTTAATTTAGGTTTCTTATATAACGTTCATTGTTTGCAATTGATTTCTGGAAATCTCATAAAGACAAATCATAGCAAAAAGTAAGACTGCATGTGGTATAAATACATGGAGCTTTGAACAAAAATCAAGAGGCATGAAGGTAGACGAATAAAGAAAAAATAGATCACAACAACTTAACACAGTAAAATATCTGGGGCATTACACAATAACCTGACACGGAAAGAAGGAAGCCCTGTTAAGACTGAAGTTAAGGCTGCTAATTATGGAAGAGCCTCATGCTCTTCTATTAGTTTCTTGACAGAATGTTGCTGTTTATAATTGGGTGCTGGCAGAAGCACAATTATAATCCGTGATGTAGTCTCATCAAGGCCTACGGTGGTAGATCTGGGGAAAAGCCTCTGGGACCTTTTACTAATGATCAATTGCCCACAGTAGCTCTCAATGGACCTGTTGAGGAGACCTGACATCTTCCTTGAAAAATGCTCATTTAGATCAGGGAGGTCTTTGCACAAAACAGAAGGACTGAGGAATGGGAAGCACCCCCTTAGTATCGTAAAATGGGGCTGCTGCCCTGCATCAAACCTAAGGTGGCAGATTTCTTACTATAATCTGTTATGTTTAGATAGCCCACAGATGCTCATCTTCTCACTTGCCTCTCTGTTCATTGTGAGGGACTCTTGTAAGAGTTGCTTTAACAGGTGACCTTTATAATTGCATATCCATGTGCCTGCTCCTCCATGTTCTTCTTGTTGATAAGGACTAGGTGTCCAGTGTCTGACACCCTACATCTTAATATGGCATCCATATTATTCATATTATTCCATATTATTGTACTTACTGGAGGAGTCAATAAACAAGAGATATGTATTGGCATAAAAAGAGTAACAGGGGCAACTGGGTGTATGTTTGCACATGTAAAGTGCGGACCTGCAGCATTTAAGATGTGTAAGCTTGCAAACGAGAACCAGCTATTTACTTATACATCCCACAAAATACAGGGCAACACTTTACATATGGTAGTCAGGGACATGTAAGATGTAAACAGTATGTGTCCCTTGGAAAATGGCCAGCATGGTAACCCTAGTTCATACTATCCTCTTAAACAGTTATAATGCCACCAGTGAAATACAGTCCTAAGGGTCACATCTAGTGGAATGGTCAATGGTCAGCTACCACCCCAACAAATTTTAGCCTAGGTTACAGAATCCAACTGAAAATGTTACCACACAGTAAAAACCCCTACTAGCTGTTACTTTCTTAACAAAAAAATGGCTAAAATCATTGTTGCAATGGATAATATCTTCTGTGGTATTAAGACGCTTATTTGTGAGATTGTTAATTATCCATTTTTCATGTGATATCTGTTCTTCAGAGAAGTATCTATGTTAGGATCTCAACTTGCATTCCCTTATTTCCAAGTATTAAATAATTGCTTCTGTTATGTTTACTTAAGCATTGTCTTGTATCTACCTAGATACGTACTGGATACATCACATAGGACTTAATGAAAACCAATACATCAATACCAAAAGAGTTAATAGAGTATGTAAAATGTATCTACAAATCATAATGTTATTTAAAAATAAAAAGCTATAAACCAATATCATATATATATATATATATATATATATATATATATATATATATTGTGTGTAGAATGTCATTAGATAGTTATGCATGCATGCACAATTAGTATGTTGCCATTATTCAAAGGCCACTGTAAAATAACATTTTTGAAGTTGGTTATTTATAATTATTTAGTTAAAAGTAAGGTCATGAACCGCCTGTTAAAATCTAATGAAATAATAGCAATTATATTTGTTTTTTCCATTATTCTTAAAGAAGTGCAGAAAATGGCATTTTAGAAGCATCATAAACTAATATGAACCCAATTAACAAGCTGAAATTGCCAGTCCTTTATTCCTTCTAAAAGCTATTTTGCTAATTTGATCAGCTTCAAATAAACTTAATTCAAGGCATTGACATGGTCTATTGTAGATATCTCTCGTTCAACAAAATAAATCACGTGTAAAACCTGAATCAATGAAGCTTGGAACTCAGGGGAAAAGTCCAACTAAGTGGCCCAGTGACAAAAAAAAACAGATTTAGCCATCAACATGCTCAGTGCACAATATTCAGCTCTGCCCATCACACACTGACCAAAAAGGACTGTCCATAAAATATACTCAAAGAGCACAGGAATGATCCAGTCAGTCTGTAAATGCTGTACAGACAATTAGATGGCTATGTGTGGAAATGTAAGGAAAAAAGCCCCAAAATCCCTGGGTAATGGCCCAAAATGTTCACATTAGTTCTGGGGTCAATTGTCCCTCTTGCCAGCCATTCCCTGAACAGTGTTTACTGCTTTCTTTGCCCATACATAATTTGTATGTAAAAATTTTTTTTAATAGTAAAACATTTGGTATGGTATTCTACATTGTTTTTAACCAAGGTGGCCATATGGACCTTGTGAAGTTTCCTTGCCATCATCACCATCATCATGCCTGATGGGTAGATCATCTATTTAACGAACACCTTTAAAATAATTAAAAACAAATTATAGTTATGCCTGGGGCAGCAATGGCTTACATATACACTGGTCACAAGTAAACTGATGGAGTTACACTGAATTACCAAGACATCCATCCATGGCTCATATTTCCTCCAACTTTGAACTTTCCAAGCTATTGACCTGTGCGCCGACCTCTGCATGTGACTTCTGCTTTAAATGATCCTAGTCTAATAGCTCTATGGAGTCTGCTGGCCATCTAATTGTTATTGTGTAATAATAATAATAAAGATAATAAAAACAACTCAATTATTCCTGTGGCTGGCTGCCAAATCTGCAACAGCAGTGGACTACAGTACTGGGGGATAGACAATAAAAGGGTGATCAGATGGTCCCTTAAACTGGAGAAACTAATAAATATCACATCACCTATATCAGCAAAGGATTCAAACTGTTAAGGATGTCAAGGCTACATTTATGCATCTTATGTTTTGAAGGAATGGAAGATAATTGACACCTGGCTTGAAGGGTTCATTCTAAAATATAGTAGACATTATTTATGGAAAACGGGTGACAATACAGTATTTACATAAATGATATTGTATTTAATAGAGTGCAGGGCAGCCAGCTGCTTAGCTGACCAGGTTACGAACATGAAAGGTGACTTGTTTAATGATCCATTTAGGTTATTTTTCACTGCCAGGTAAATTATACAAATATCTGGCAAGTCATCAGTTTAAATGAGGAGGCTATGATAAACATGTTTTGCATTTTTGCTATAAAATTAATGGCATCATGCCTTCGTTTGCAAGATTATATAACTCATATAACAACCATCCCAACTAAACCAGTTTGCTCTCACAATGACTAATAATTAACGGTTTGATTTTTTGGATTTTTTATATTCCAAATCCAGCTGTTCTGTTATAAATTGCATGAACATGAGTTTTCTGTGCAATAGAAATCCAGGATTTGTCATGCATTTATATATATTGTAAATAATTGACATTTATTTATACACTAAGGTCATATTTTTCATTCTTTGCTTATTGCAACAGCAAATAATTATTAATGCCATCATTCTGACAGACAGCATGCATAAAATATGTCTGGTAAATGTATTGTGTTTCTTCAAAACCTAATATAGTGTAGTCCAGATGGGATTTTATTTAATATAGTATGTATTAGAGACGAGAACTGTCTCTTAATTAAATAATCAGTATATTAGGAATATCAGTTCATCCTCAGTAAAATACACAGTACTGCTGACTCAAAGAAAAAAGAATTCCTTCATCTCATACACCTGTTCGATTAACTGTAGTTTTGGTCCCACTGTGATGGTGTGATGAGTGCAGCAACATGTCATCTGCCATCTTTAAAGGGAGATAGTATATGACACACTATACCATGTAAAGACACACTATACCATGTAAAGACACACTATACCATGTAAAGACACACTATACCATGTAAAGACACACTATACCATGTAAAGACACACTATACCATGTAAAGACACACTATACCATGTAAAGACACACTATACCATGTAAAGACACACTATACCATGTAAAGACACACTATACCATGTGAAGACACACTATACCATGTAAAGACACACTATACCATGTAAAAACACACTATACCATGTAAAAACACACTATACCATGTAAGAACACACTATACCATGTAAAAACACACTATACCATTTAAAAACACACTATACCATGTAAAAACACACTATACCATGTAAAGACACACTATACCATGTAAAATTATAGTGTAAAGACACACTATACCATGTAAAGACACACTATACCATGTAAAGACACACTATACCATGTAAAAACACACTATACCATGTAAAGACACACTATACCATGTAAAATTATAGTGTAAAGACACACTATACCATGTAAAGACACACCAGTCTTTATGGAGGGGCAAAAGGTGCCGTTGCCCAAGCACATAAAGCAATACACGGGATGCGATTATGTATTTAGACAATGTGAAAGAGAAGAATTGGAGCGCAGAGGTGGGGTGCTTAAGGAATTGGAATGGGTGGAAAGTAAAAATATTTTCCTCCTGTAAGCGAAATAGTGACTTTTCTGAAATAACTTTGGGAACAATGATGGATGCCAAGGCAGGGGCAGATGCACATGGAGCTTCATAGCTTCAAATGACCACAAACATGAAGCAAATGACATATGATTTTTAACTGCCTGAGTGCTACTAATATGACTACATGCACATATTTTCTTTTGCACTATTTTTATAGACACAGAGCTGTCACTATGGTGTAGCTTTGTTTTCTCCACAACTTAAATAACAGATGAAAATGTCAATTTAGCTGATTCACCAAAAACCATATAAATGGTAAACTCTGTAAAGTTATTTATTGAGAGATTGTCGAATGCATTTTAAGACTTTATAAGCAGCTTGAGAGCTTAACGGGTGGCCAAGAAATGTAGATACTTTTTTTTGCCTGTGGATTAATCTTCCATGACTCAGCTGTCAAATTCCATAGACAATGAACTTAATAGTGAGAAGGAGTGGAGCTAGCAGCCTGACAGGTAAGCTGATATGTGTGGGTGCCTTAAGTTCAATGTATGTTGTGGCTGGGTGTAGTGTTTATGTGTGTTGGTGAGCGTGGTGCGTGTGATTGAATGTGTTGTGTGTTTGGCTGAATGCGGTATGCCTGTGGCTCAATGTGGTATTTGTGGCTGTGGAGTGTGTACGTGTAACTGTGTGGATGGCTGTGCGTGCAAAATGAATTTGATTTGGAGGAGAGGAAAAAACTGTACCTCACCAACCGCAATGGCATATTAATATGTATTGCAAAGTGCACTATATTAAAAAAGTTGTTGTTTTTCCCATGAGTGGTAGTGACAGTTGCTTGACATTCTGGAGGTTTAAACCAAAATACTTTTTATGGTATGACAACTATGTTGCAAAGAGAACTTATAACCCAATATACAGTAAATGTGTGTGTGAATGTGGGTGAGTGGGGTGTGTGCTGCAGAGGTGTGTGAATACATGTGTTTGATTTTATGTTATTTGGTTGAGGATGCTATGTGTCTTAGATTGCTTGAGAGTGCACTATACGTTTATGCAGATAGCTTGCAGTTTAGTGAACAAACCATATTGACAGTAACAAATACATGGGACAAATTCTTTAAGCTGGTAGGTATCTTGACAGCAAATTAATCTACGAAAACTCATCTAATAGTGATATCCTGTAGGGCAATGACCAACATTGTTGCTAAGGAGTAACTAGCTTAAAGGTCTTGCAAATAAACAAATATAACGGGGAGTGGTGAGTTGGCAACAGTTTCAAGGTATGGGAGGTGTTTGCCTCCTATTCTACCATTTACTATCTACTGGATGGCATTGTCAACCAATGTGTGTTGAAGCAACCTCGTCTTCTGGTGGTATGAGGCAATTGTTGCTAGAGAATTTGGAAGAATAAGGGGCTGATAAAAATAATGAGATGTTGCTTGTAACAATTCCCATCTGGCTGATTGTCCATGTATGAAAGAGAAGGTGGATGAAAGGTCCATTAACAAGTCCTTTCTACAATTATTTTGAGAATGGTTCAGGGTCGTTGTATGGGATACTTAGACATTTTAGTGTTGATTCTTTGAGAGTAAGTACCCCTTTGTGAAAGATGAATCTGAGTCTTAATAATAAAAATGTAATTACATTGGGAGGATCGATGAAATACCAAGAATTCCCAAAAGTCTCCATTCACTGGAGTCATTGTCTCTGGAACATTTTCTCTTGGCACATAATCAATGCATGAGTTCTGTGACAGGCTGGACAGACATGCGGCCAAAGCTGTTGAGGTTGTTACAAATCTGGGATTTCCCTTGAAAAGTCAACTCAACCTGTCATGTGTCTTGGCTACCAATAAGTAAGGCCCAGAGGCACCAAATAATAGGACAGCAGGCCTGGCTTGGCTAATAGAAGGAATATGTACCGTGATGGGTAGAGGTTGATCATTGTGTGCTCTAAATTGACAGATTGAACGCTACAGGGCTTTAAGGCTTGCAAAATATTGACAAAATAATTCTATATTAACTTTGACCCAATTTGTTGTAAACTAAGCTAGAGCTAATGCTGCTTTACAGAAAAAGATTTAAAATAATCATAGACAGCAGATCAAGTCTTTTTCCCCCTGCTATAGTTTACCTTTAGATCAGCTGAATTTCCCAGCATCATATGAAGTTATAAGTAGTGCGACTAAACTGACATTCTTACTCTCCATCATATGTTTCCTAACATTTGTAAGAATAAAATGGCCTATAGTGATATGGTTTGATTTGTAATCTCCTTCATGGAATGAAGAAATGCTTTCACTGAATTGAGGGTCTATCAAGAAGCCCCTGCTGATAACAAGAAAGATGCTTCTAAAATGTTAGTCCAGAGTCTATCGTTGAGAATTAATAGCAATAAGCTAGGGTTTTTTTTTCTCCCACTTTCCTAAATTTGTTTCTTACTTGGAATGACATATCTACAGATATCTGGATGAAGAGTGTAACATTAACCAGCAGATTCAGACGTTTCAAAAAATCAGAACTAAGAAGAATTCCAAAATTACCGTATGTGTGGACTGTGTTTCTTTGCAAGAACAATACTGTCCGGTACATTTCCCTTTGAAATACCAACTAAGCCTCCCTCACAGTATCCTTGGTAATCGTCGTAAACATGCTAACCCTCCTGTTCATCTCTTGGGACCCCCCCGCATATCATTTTTTTTTAAAAACTTATAACAGTAATTAATAAATATATCAAAATAATTAAGATCAATGCGTTTATTACTAATGTTCTTTCCACCCCTAAAAAACTTTCTAAATGCATTTTTAAAGACATTTACATTTTTTTTTATATTCACTATCATATATGTTATTGCATATTTGAAAATCTATTTTGGTAAAGGAGTTTGTAATGGTAGAACTTTCCCTTTCTGCTTGGATTATTTTTTAATAATTGTTTTGTTTTGTGTAATCTCTTTCAACAGAAAAACAGATGGTACATCACGTTATGTATCATGTGAACAGTATGAAATCTCAAATGCCAGTACATGTAATCATGCGCGTTAATGAATCCCTGACATCACATTAACAAAAAAATGCTCATGCATGTTTATGTTCACTGGGTGTCTTTAATTGACTGTAAAATAAATTCTTCTTTAATAAAGCGTCAATTCTATTCTAATATGGCTACAACTGAGCTTAAAGTATTAGATGTCAACAATTTGAAAACAAATGTCAAAAAAACATCTTTTTTTGTTTTGATTTTATATATATATATATATATATATATATATATATATATATATATATACACACACACACACACACAATCACCCTTTTTCCAGTTTCTAATGGCAACCAGTGGAGTGAAGCCAGCTACGGCTAGCTTCCTCAATATTCAGTGACTCCTATGTAACATATTATTTTGGCAAAATAACTGTCCTAAATTTTTATTAGTGTTCTTATCATGTTTGTCTCTAACTATGATCCCTGATACTTTCATCTCCCAGTTTTAGTTTGTGTGTTAAGCAAATAAAATAATCATTGGTCTAAATTTTAAATGTGACTTCATAACTGCAGTAATCAACTGAATATCCCTTCTGATAATTACACTTTTACAAATTCACCCAAAATCAATGAAGATATTTAAGCCCAGAGGTTTTTATTTTTTCCTTTTAAAAATCCTAGAAGTCCTAGTGAATAATACAGAAATTTGGACTTTATACTGATTATTATTATTATGTTATGAATACCAAGTGGATTATTAGGAAATCTTGACTCTACGAAGATACAGTTAATTGAGTCAATAATATAGAAATAAAGGCCCAGAAAGTTTTTTTTTTAAATTATAATCTTTATTAGATTTTTCATTTTTTTTTTAAAAGACAAAGTTCTTATATACAGTTGTCGTGATAAGTTACTTAGTTTAAAAGATACTTCTTTGTACAGAAATAATATGACAAAAACCAAATACAGACATCTAGAAAAATGGCTGGATTTATACTTTGTATAATAATTCATGCGCAATTCAGAAGATTCATGGAAAATTGTATATATCTAGAATGTGTAAAAGCACGTGTGTTGGGAATGCTCAGGGCTAAACGTCTACGTCTTTCTATGTTTGTCCAATAAAAGTGCCCCCTTTAACGAAAGGCTCCTTCTATACACCTATATTAATTTTCCTTTTCAAGTGGATTTGTAACTACAAATAATTGACTGTAGCAACCTGGATGAGCTGAAATCTATTCATGTCTCCCAGTAGAAGTACATAGTTGGATTATAGCATACCTATACTTTCAAGGACAACCATTTTAAATAGCATACCTATGAATTATCTATGCCTTGACACAGTGTTTGATAAGCAGACCAGGGTAATATATAGGACTCTGACATTATTAAACTAATGTACAAATAGTGCATACATTTGTTTGGTGCTCATCAAGACTTGATTTTAATTTTGCAGCCTTACACATCTGCTTTCCTAAAACAGAAGAGAATATACAAATCAATCAAATGGTAAAAACAATAATTCAACAGCTTTCAACAGTATACACACTGTAGGTAGCACTTTGGATATAGTCATCATGTTGTCTTTTGTTGCTTCTGCTTCATATTTAGTTAGTGTTAGTGTGTCAGTAAGGGCTCCAAAAATGGCAGAGATGGAATTTGAAGAAATTAATCAGCATTAAACAGAAATTCTTTTTGAAGAACAAACATTCATATAGCCCTCCCAAGACCTTGTGGCAACCTAGATGAAGTACACGTCTGTTGCCCCTCCCCCAACAACAAAAAACATCTATGTACTTTTCATTACTTATTAATTTTTAATAAATATATGTAAAATGTTCCAAGCTACCAGAAAACTTCAAGAGTTAACTTGCTTACGCTGACTGGACTGCTCTTCCTGACCCAGCAGACAGTCTGTTAAAACCAAGTTAAGCCTGTACAACTGCTGCCCTTCAACGCATCCACCTCCCAGGTTGTACTACTGCCTCCCAGTTTGTACTACTGCCTTCCAGCTTCTACTACTGCCTTCCAGCTTGTACTACTGCCTCCCAGCTTGTACTAATGCTTCCCAGCCTACACTGCTGCTTCCCAGCTTGCACTACCGCTTCCCAGCTTGTACTACTGCTTTCCAGCCTACACTGCTGCTTCCCAGCTTGCACTACCGCTTCCCAGCTTGTACTACCGCTTCCCAGCCTACACTGCTGCTTCCCAGCTTGCACTACCGCTTCCCAGCTTGTACTACTGCTGAGCTGGCTGTGTAGACTTGTGGAGAGCCTGCAGTGCTCGATCAATGCAGCTTAGAAGGAGAAACACTGTGGAGAAAAAGGTTTGTTGGGACCTCCGGTCTGCTCGTCTGCAAGTGCTCTACTCAAGATTCACACAGCTGTCCCTGCATGTCCGCTGATGCTTTCCTAAAGTTTGATGCCGTAGGCAGCCACCTAGGTTCCCTATAATTTGGGGCAAGAATTACATCATCAACTTTAAACAAAATACTTGTTGCTCATAAAGTCACATATGTATTTTGTAGTAGCCGTAGGCTTATTGTTTAATAAGCTTGGGGTAGTACATGGTGACCTGGCTATTGTATCTCTTTCCCTGGCTTTAGTTAAAGGCTGTCAAGTACAGTGGACCTTTGCCCTAAAGGGACCCATGTATAAAGTGGATATAGATGAAAAAAGGTGATCATTGTTAATCGTGTTTAGCCAGACTCCCTTGCAGTTGTGATAGCACTACGAGATGTGTGTGGGAAAAGCGAGTCTTCTGGTGGATGTAGATTAGAGTTTGATGATACCTCTGCTATTTCTCAGTTCACACAGGAATAATAATATTTAAATCATGCGGATGCCTTTATTCCTATCAGAAACATGAATACAAATCTATATTAAATAAATCATAAAATAGCCATTTAGGTCTTTACAATGCCTTTGTTTCTAAAATGACTTCTGATTGATTGCATTATATAATTTTCCCATTAACTATCATGCTCTTGGGACACATTTTAAACAAAGGGCACGTACAAAACATCATTTTCTAGGAATACAAATATGATTTTTTTTAGTAATAAGAAAACCAAGAACATAATAAACAATGAAAAATATTACTCCCTCTGCCATCAATTTGCATTTTATTGTTTACATGGCAATTGCTGTTTAAAGTTTGATGGTTTACAAACTATATGCAACTGTTAAATAAGATCATTTTATATACAAATATATATGTTTCCCAGTCGGTTTGCATTGAAAGTATGTTTATGTTTAAAATGGTTGCATAAAACTATATTAGTGGCTGTATCTGCTCTGTGTTGCTCTGTGTCAAGTAGTCTACAGACCTTGTTTGATAATAGGTGCATATTAGTAATGAATACATTAGGAAGGGAGGTCCCTGTCCCATAGAGCTTACAGTCTAAATGGTAGTAGTGAGTGGATGGGGGCAGGTATACAGATACAGGGTAAGTATTGTAGCAGTTAATTTATAGTTGGTCTCTAACACACACATATATATATATATATATATATATATATACATTATACTGTATATATATATATATATATATATATATATTTATATATATCATGTTTTTATATGTGAGCAAGGTTACAAAGGGTAAAAAACTGAATGTAGAAATGAAGCAGATGCTTAAATTTAACCACTTATTTTAAAATGATAATACAACGTATAAAGGATTAACTTAAGCCAGGAGAGTACTTGAACCTTCCTTACAACAAATAAAGCAATGATCGAGATGACTTTCAAATTGCTTTGATCATCCTTTGCACACCAAACAGTTTTATGCCTCATTCTTTCTGAATCTTACAGACTAAGTTATTTAATGGTGGTAATAAACTGTTACAGAACTAAGGGCATTTGTTAAAAATGAGAAAATTCAATTTAGCAAATGTGAGATATGAAGCAAAGAAGGAAAAATTTTAATGCATAAGATGTTAATCATTCAAATTAATTTTCTGTAATGGAATCTCATTTCATTAATATTAATATTTCAGAATTAGCATTCGTAATCATGTTTTGTTTCATGAGGGGATCCTTATAATTATGTGATGCTTTATATTATTTAATTCTACAGTTTACAAAATACTCAGCATATACATGATTAGCAATTTGCCAGCGTTTAATCTAATCTACAAATCTGATTAAAAAAAAAGGCCCTTATCAAATTTCTCATTACAGGAATAGATACTTTTATAGGTGTTGTATTATAGAAATTTATACAGAGGTAGTCATTTTTTAATTATAGCAAAATATGAATTGGAATTATATTGCTTCCATTATTGCAAAGTTCATGATCGCTAATATAATATTACGTGATGGTCTACATGTGCTGGAGTTCATAAAAAGGATACCGAATTTTATGATCAGGATGACCATCCTTAACCATATAAAGAGACAAGAGTGATTTGAGGCCTGTGGAGTTATAGAAGATAGTTATAATAACCAACTTAGTTATAGGATATATTTTTATAGGGAGAGGAGACGAAGGATTTCCACTGTTTTCCATTAATGTTTTCTCTATCTTGAAATTGCAGAGGATGTACGCAACAGAAACATTGGGAAATAGGCAGGAGTTCCAGATTTCACCGTTCTGAGCAGAAATGAGGCCGCAGATGTTGTTACACTAAAATCGGAAGATTATTCCAGGGATTATTCAGTAGGTATGTGGGCTAGTTTTATAGAACTACCATGGGAAACTGAGAAGTTGGATGTGCAACTTAAACCCAAGTAAAACATGTGTTATCACCATACCTGGGAACCAGTGGCGACTCTAGAAACAATATATAGGGGGGCACACAAGATACCACAGTCAAACTGGGGGGGCATTCATGATTTCCAAAAGTAATGTGCTATGGAATTATACTTTTGTTGTTGGGCTAAAATAATACTTGATCATTCAACATGGGAAGCCTGAAGCCACAATTGAGTGCGACTAATCCTTCAAATAAATATTATAACACAATAAATAACTTTTCCACTAAATGATTTCAGGGCCTTGAACGTTTTGTCCCCTGAAGTCACTACAACTTCAGGAGGGCATTTTATCTCTGGGTAAATATAAATTAAATAATTCCTACTGTAAGTTAAGTGCCAGGAAACAGATGACCAAACACACACACCAACACAGGCTCTGTCACAACACCCAGACACACACATCAGTACAGGCTCTGCCACACCGACAACCAAACACACACACACACACACCAGGACAGGCTCTGCCACACAGACACCCACACACATCAGGACAGGCTCTGCCACACCCACATCCAAACACACACACACCAGGACAGGCTCTGACACACTGACACCCAAACACACACCCTAGGACAGGCTCTGCCACACTGACAACTGAACACACACACCAGGACAGGCTCTGCCACACCAACACCCAAACACACACCAGGACAGGCTCTGCCACACCAACACCCAAACACACACCAGGACAGGCTCTGCCACACCAACACCTATACACACACCCCCGAGGACAGGCTCTGCTACACTGATAACCAAAAACACACAAACAGCAGGACACAATCTACGTCACAGACGTCTACATCAGGATGGATTTTTCACACTGCATTGTCGTTTATACCCCCCTTAGTGTTTTTGCCCCTTGTGTATTGATGCCCCTGCTGCCCATATATATATTAATATTAGCCCCAGTTGCCGAAAGCAGGTATAGATCAACACATTAACACACAAACCAAGCTTTACATGTATAGATCAACTGATATTCACTTGTGATCTCAGCACTGAAGGTATATATCAAATAAACAGAATCAGACATACAAATCCTGTATTTGCAGGTATACAATAGTATATGAAAAGTAGAATTGCAGGTATAGATCAAATAAATACATGGAAACAGCATTGCAGGTATTAATCAACTGAATAAGACATACAAACACTATATTTGCAGGTATACATAAATAATGTATGGAAATATATAGATATGGCTCTACAGAATAACGCAAAAACCCAGCTTTGCAGGTATAGATCAAGTGGAATTCACATAAAAACACGTCATTAAAAGGTATATTTAAAACCTCCTAAATTACAGGCATAGATCACAGGTTGCGTCCACACTGCCCACACAGCAATCACACTCCTATCATACCCAGGCAACCAGTAAATGCTGTTACCTAGACAAGATGAGACTGTGCTTGCTGTGATTGCTGTTAGCAATCACACTCCTATCATGCCAGGTCAGCCAGTACATGATGGTACAGGGTGGCTGTAAGTGATGTGTAGACCCCATACTGCTGGCAGCATCAATACACAAGGGGGCAGCTAGCTAGGTTTCAGCATGTACTGGCTGACTTGGCATGATAGGAGTGTGATTGCTAACAGCAATTTAAGTCCCATTATGCCTAGGTTCCAGCATTTACACATCCAACCAGTAAATGCTGGAACCTAGGCATGATGGGACTGTGATTGCTGTTAGCAATCACACTCTTATCATGCCAAGTCAGCCACTACATGCTGGTACAGGGTGGCTGTAAGTGATGTGCAGACCCCATACTGCTGGCAGCATCAATACACAAGGGGGCAGCTAGCTAGGTTTCAGCATGTACTGGCTGACTTGGCATGATAGGAGTGTGATTGCTAACAGCAATTTAAGTCCCATTATGCCTAGGTTCCAGCATTTACACATCCAACCAGTAAATGCTGGAACCTAGGCATGATGGGACTGTGATTGCTGTTTCATTAATTCCCTCAATCACCGAAATTTAGATGGGGCGCAGGTACATATAAAAGGGGAAGAAATAATAATACAATATAGTGTAGATGATTTGTTCAATGTGAAACTTAAGTGATATAATGCACTCACAAATCAAAGAAGTGAATCCAACCCATCAATAGGACTGTATATAATCTTTAATGTTCTTCTTGAGAAAATCTAAAAAACAAACTTCAATGGTGCAGTATTCCAAAATCAAATATAGAAAAATGGAAAAAAATGCACTCACAATTGTATATGCACTACAAGTGCATATATAGGCGTAGAAAGTCCACCAGAATGTGGGGTATATCGAACTCCAATTGAAAATCGACGCGTTTCACCCGTAGGCTTCTTCAGGAAAATCAATTGAAGAATATGTCCATAAAAATTCAATATAAAATCAGCAGTCCGTAGGTATTTTCGTCTTCTTCATCTGTTCTTTTATATCCACTTCCGCATATCGCCGTTTGTTGACCTTTCCCCTTTGATGTCATCACGTTTTTTCAATGTTGTCATCACATTTGTCTGTCTTCTCGTTCATTGATAAAGTTTATACAGAGCAAAAAAACGGAAGACCTTTTCGCCTGTATCCGGGAAGATCTTTAAACTCCATTTATAGGTCGAGGGTGGACTCGGTCTCGAAGAGATAATGGAAACGTTAAAAACGGACTAAAAGGATATAAAGGAAGAAACGAAGGCCGAAATAGAAGACAAGCCGGAGAAAGAACGAAGAGAGAACGGAGAGAGAACAAGCGTGCCCGCCCTATATGTTAATTGTGTATATATTGTACGATTGAAGTGTATGGAAATCAAGACTGAAAATAATGTGACTAGTAATATCTTTTACCGGGAGAAGTATATTATTTTAATTAAATCAAAAGCAATATATTGTTTCTACTTCGTATTAAATAAGAATATATATATTTGTTCCGTAAGTGATTCTCATGTGTGTGTGTTGTGTTATATTCCTTTGTGTGACGTGCATATTTTTGAATCATGTATTTTGAGTTTTTAAATAAAGGTATTTTAACTGTGTCTCTAATAAATTAATTAACCCGTGGTGTGTCTATCGTTATCTCAAGTGCATGTGTGGTGAGTGAACGGATGAATAAATGTGTGTGCGTTAATAAATAAATAATGAGTGATGTGTGTCTGCATGGATGAGTGTATGTCCATTATATCATAAAATGAATGAATTCTGCATCCTAAAATAATTAAATAATTAAATAATAAGCTAGTGATATACAGTCCTATTGATGGGTTGGATTCACTTCTTTGATTTGTGAGTGCATTATATCACTTAAGTTTCACATTGAACAAATCATCTACACTATATTGTATTATTATTTCTTCCCCTTTTATATGTACCTGCGCCCCATCTAAATTTCGTTGGTTCTATATTTTAACACTTGGAGGAGAGTGTTGTTTGGGTGCTGCGGTCCAAATCAGGGAAGTATTACTTTTATTTTACTGTTCACTATAAGAGCACGTAATTTTATTGTTCACGGTGTTATTTATTTATTCCCTCAATCACCCATACTCATTCAAACACCCTCCCCACCCCCTTACCTGCACTGCAGCTCCTCGATGCCGCTCACAGACTTCAGCAGGGGGCGCGGCCTCCCTCTGCGTTCTCTGCTAGCTTCCGCTTCCTCTATGCAGTACAGAAGACCCTCCCACAGGTAAGTAGCAGGGCTCGAGGTGCGGCCCTAGTAAGATCGGTTGCCCTGGCTGCCGATCTTACGCGGGCCGCACCCTCTCTCTCCTCCACATTAAAAAAATAAATAAATAAAAAAAGACGGGATTTAAAGTCGCATTGCGACTTTATTCCAATTTTGGCAGGGGGGCAACAGGGGGGGGGCAAGGATTAACCTAGGGGGGGCAATTGCCCCCCTGTAGCGACGCCACTGCTGGTAACTCTCCGAGTTTGACCCTGAGATTGCCGGGTGAGCGCTGCTCCTCCGGTTCTCCGGGTCAAGACCCGTATCCTCCAGGTGGTGGGAGTGGGGTCTTGACACGCTCAGCTCCTCGCCCATTTCCCGCTGCAGTCAGCGGGAACGCCCCCAACATCAGTGGGACCGCCCGTTGACATCAGTGTGCAGTGCTGGCCGCATCCCGCATAGGAATCCCAGAAGTTCCCAGGTATGGTTATCACTAATCCTCTGATTAATAGCTTAATTATGTTTTGTCACTCTGGTTGTGAGCTGTATACAGGCTTGATATGTATAACTGTTTAACCGTGTGCATCGAGCACCCCCGGTACTGCAGCTTCTTTCCTGGACAGTGGGAATATACAACCTTAATGTCTATATTAAGTTAAAGAAAGAAATCCTTACAGATCTCATAGTTACCATTATACTCCTTTGTTTGACATTGATAGTTATTTCCTTTAAACCTATTATAATAGGTAAATATAGAAATTTTTATCACCAGACAGGGTTCCAATTGGCATTTTATATTATAATTTTGTTTTGGGGTGTTTGATTTATGCGCTTGCAAAAAAAAAAAAACACAGATTGCTGCAAACTGGTGTTCTTGAGCATGTGATTTATGGCCCTGGGTGTTGTCACAATATATATATATATATATATATATATATATTGTGACAAACCCTGTAGTATGAGGGCCACACATGTCACTTTTTAGGGGTCCTAAGCACAGTCCTCTAGGGCAATCAGAGTCAGGAACAGCAGCTTTGAACAAAATAGCGCTTTATTTTTAATCGCTCAAACCCCAAAACCAAATCATAAAACGAAAACCTAGCTCCCAATTGGAGCCCTCTCTAACTTAACTATGCTGGTCTAGACTGACCAGCCTAATCACCCACTACCTCAACCTCCCAGCCAGACCCAGCTACGCCAGGCTCTGGAAAACCTCCCCCAGACAGCACACAAAATGTCCAGGCAGGTATTGCCTCACTTGGCTCAGGGATGGTCTTCTTCAGGGCCTCTCCTTGCCCTGGGAGCACAGGGAACTTCCTCTTCCCCCAACAGTCTCCCTGAGTATCAGGCTCCAGGGGTTTTTAATGTCCAGCACGTGTGCCTGATGCCGGCCCCATAGGAATCCCGGACCGGATCCTGTGGACTTCTTGCCTCCTGGAAAACCCGGCATGGAATTTCCACAAAATGGGGAAATGGAGCATTGGCCCACCCTGCTCTCCAATTGCTCCACCCCAGGGACCCATATGTATAATCTGCATAGCAGCTGTACCCAGATGCCATGCCAATCAACTCCCTGGGGTTCACACTGTCACAATATATATATATATATATATATATATATATATATATATATGTTATTGTGAAAATTATACAACATCTTATACTATATAAACAGATGTAGATCATTGTGGCATCGTAGAATGTTAAAAAATGCATCTGTCAGGTCCCAATACACAGCATTGCCTCATGTCAAGGCTGTCCTTGAGTACCAAATAGCCGATGTCCTGCCTTGTGATCATGGTTATGAAAATCAAAGCAATCATGGCTCACACGTTAAAGCTAGTGTTTATAGGCATTATTCATTATATAAGATGTACTAATTATTTAACAGAAATCTGCCATTTTACATGACATTTTATCAATTTATTGAGCACCAGCAGATTCAATAGTGCTATTACGACATATAGGGGATAGTTCCAATGAACAATATACAAAACTGACAAAAACATTAGCACACATTAAAATATAATGGTAGAGAAGGAGAAGAGGGCCTTGCTATTGCAAGCTTATAGTCTATTATTTTCTTGTTTTAATGTTTTCATCATTCTCTTATTTGTCTTGCTTTCGTTACTTTTAAAGTAAATATAAAAAATCATTAATAAAAAAAAATTAAAAATAATAAAAAAAAATTATATATATATATATATATATATATATATATATGACATGATGATACACAAAAATATTGCTAGATAGGTAATACTCTGAATAAGATGTATTACAAACTAGTTTAAAATTCATTTCTATGAATTAATCCTCATATTTGATTAGTATTGAATTAGACATAGGAGAAAAGCGAGCATATAAAATGAATAACCATACGTTCTGCAATTAAATACATGAAATAAACCAGCTGGAAAAATATATTCATTCAGAGGTTTTTCAATACTTTGAGTATAAAATTATGGGTTGTCAAAAAATGCATATTTCCTTCTAGCAGGTAATTACCACTGATAACAAACACCAAAGGGTTTTCACTATGGCTTTCTTCAAGAAGTAATATGTTACAGTTTCAAGTCACCGTATTTGGAACGGAAGGCAATAACGTGTTGACCTGACTCATCATGTGCGATGTGAACATTTTTTGTTCATAGACATGCATGATAGTTTTCCTCTAGGTTTTCTAAGAAATATAATATACTTTGTGTGTCATACATTCTTCACTTACTTAAAAATAGTATATTACACTCTACACAGAACATTTTATGCTACTCTTGCAGTGCTCTAAACATGTCTGATTTTGATGGACTTTGGTTTTCTTGTCAGTATAGAATATATGTTTTGAGTTTATTTCTTTACATTCTATAACAGAACTTTACCAATTATTTTTTTAACTTATATTGTCTCTACAGTGACATGACTACTATAGTGGGGGCTACCATGCTACCATTAAACAGCTGCTTAGGACCCAATTGGTCTTAGAGGATATGTAAGGAAAGAGTCACACCGTAATTTTACTATAAAGTATATTTTACAAAAGTATTGCATTTGTTATTTAATTCATCATTGGTATTTGAGATAGGGTCTTTTAAAATCTAGAACAAACCTACAAGAATAAAACCTTTTAACAAACACATTTGATTGATGCAAGAAGGTACATTCTTTTGTTAACAGCAATATGCACATTTTGTAGAGGGGGGCTTTAGAGCCACTAAGTGGCAATACCCCTGCACCCCCTACCACTTCCAGAAATGTATGTGACATCAGTGAGGGGTACGACCTCCAACCCTGCCCCAGGCGCAAAGAGCCCTATTTACGGTTGTGTCCTGTAAAAAAGATAGTAAAGTGTGAACAAAGTCCTTTTATATGTGTCAATACCTAATTGTAAGCTTGCATGAGCAAATGTCTACAGTATAGTTAGGCCATTAAATGAGGTTAACATGTGGTTGCAACTTTTTATTATTACAAGTATATGCATTTAGTGAACAGGGAGTCTTAGGGACAAGCTTCAATTGAACAAGGTATGTTCAACATGAGGGTAAAAAGGTCACCCCTATTACTATTTACCCATGAAAGTATCCTTTGGCCCTTGTAATGCCTAAATGTAAATTCAAATTCAAAATAATTTATTTGCTTTAAATACCATAAAATCCTTTAACCAATGTTGTAACAAAAATCCAAATCAAACAATTAACTTTATTTAATGACTTCTATCATTAAATAACAACATTATGATAAGTTACATATTTAAGTAATTCATAGACAAAAGAAGTTTATTCTCACTGACACTAGAATTACTACTCCTTTGTAAGTAACTATTGAATTGGTTTACATAAAACATAATAATTGTGCTTTATAAGCTTCATTAAAATTGTATGCATACTAATATTAAAAAAAAATATGTGCACCCGCATGGCTGTGGTTTAACATCATGGGACAAAGAGTGCAATTAAAATAATACATCATCAGCTTTAAAATTACAAGAGACTTTAATTAAAAATATAATGCACTGGTTGAAGGTTCTCTTTAGAACCACTGGGATTATAATCATTAAAAGGCGTATTTACAATTGACGTGTTTTCTGCGTTAATAACAAACATATTACATTAAAATCCTTGATACACTTGGAAAAATCTACATAACTGATCATGTTTGTGCTTACTTTCTACATTTTCTCTTAATTTATATTAGATTGCACTCAGACTAGTATAAACAAGTTTAAAATGTTTTTCCTAATTTGTGCATTCATATGAATCTCTGAAAAAAGAGACAATAAAACTATAGCCCCATATTAAATTTTCAAATGAAACAAACCCTCCAAATTTCATCTGAAATCGAACGGTCAGGAAACAAAATGAATTGTCTGATACCAAACACAGCAAAAACAAAATAAAAAATGTATCTGAATTGTTTTTGCTTGACATGCAAAAGTCTAATTTCAATTTTGACTTTGTGATGTGGTTTATTCTTGTTACGCTTTCTGTGACATAAGAAATATCCATGACAAAAAGCATAATTATTCTCCATTACTTTAGTTTATCGTTTGAAATGTCCGGTGTAAGCAAACACTAAAAAAACTATTACCAAGAATCATGCAGGTTGCGATAACAAACTTGTTTTTCCAAGTGGAACACTCTCTGCTCTCGGAAAGACTGCACGGACCCCATCCATGGTATGACGATTCAGACCACTGATTGGGTGCTCACTAGATCCCCTACAGCACTCGCCAAGCCAGTGCTGGAGCTGACCAATAACAAGTACAGCCCATGCTGGGAGATATGACCGGCCAAATGCACCTCTTGAATAGCTACAGGGTGGGGAAAGGAGCAAATAAATATGGCAAATTGTGCAGAAGTCTCCAATATATTTGCTAACATATAACATATAACAGCTAACATATGAATTAAAGTGCATATGATTGCTGGAGTGTCAAGACATACTGGTACAGAATGAGAAATGGGGTCCAGGTCTTGCAAGCTTCCATTATGTTTGGAAGTTGAGGAAGAAACACACTAGTTATCAACTGTCTTTATTTACTATGGGATTAGAAATGTAACTTTGTTGAACAAACCTGCAATATTAAGTGAAAACCACCAATGTGTTTTTATCTTTTTGTTCCAATTAGTGTTTTATAAGGCTTTCAAATAAGGTGAATTATACATAGTCAATTCAAATTATAGAGGTGTAAAAATGAAATATTAACAGAGCAGTGTAGCAGATGAGATTCCTAATGACATTTTAAAAACTATTCTACAGAGCAATACTGACAGTTTTACTAATTAAAAACAAGCTAAACGGGTGCTTTATACGATGTCATGTGACACTGTTTTACCAAAATGTACAAATTCCCATGTAAATCTTTCTTTTGGGAATTATAAAATGTGTGATACAAAGACATATAAATAATATTGACTTTCCTCCGGAAAAATAATTACTGTTTCACAAAGCAGCAGCATGAAAGACTTCAAATAAATATATAAACCAGAAACTTGTGACTTGAACTGACTTGAGATTACATTTTGAACTGGATGGTCTCCCCATACCTAATAAGTGATCACATATGTTCTACTCCATATAGAAGAAATTATTGTGTTTAAAAACTATTTGCCGTAATACAGGAGGAGAGCTTTAAACTATATTATTTTTGTTAACTTGATGAGTTGTGAGCGCAAAGAAATCCTTTTAATTTGAACTGCAGAATATGTTGCTATTTTCTGGAGCATGCCCTATCTTTGGCCAACTTCAACACACCAGGGAATAGCTTAGTCAATGCAAGTTAATAGTGTTGATTCCAGAAGAATATTGTTGACTTGTTTCCTTCCAGTATTTTAAAAAAAATATCAAATATCTGTATCAGTTCTGCACTAGTGTTGTCTCTCATGTGTACAGAACATAACGGTACTGTCAATATCTATGTATCTGTGAATCTATGATGAAAAAATGCATTGGTGCCAATCAGTCTTCCCCTCCATCCATGGAAAATGTCATGTGTCCTCACCATGCCACATTTAATGAACATAGCTGGTAATAGAGTAATCATTTCCTTCTAACAACAGGAAACAGGCCACAATGACACATGGTTCTCTGGAGTCGTAAAACTAATTAGTAAAGAGAAAACAACAAATTAAATTTTAATCAGTACGGGCAGTAAACAAAATCACTGTGTATCCTTCTCAGTCTTATCAGTATATCCACTGGGAATTAAACAAATCGAAAGTAAATCAAATTGTTCAGGAAAAGACAGATAAAACACTGAAGCACTGAAGAACACATAGATAGATAGATGGATAGATGGATAGATGGATAGATAGATGGATAGATAGCACAGGGCCTTATTATATTTTGTTCTATAAAGTTTTCCAAAGATTCCCCATGGAATAACACAGTACAGCATCAGATAGTTTTTTATTAGCTTGTAGAAAGAAGTATGATTCAGTTAGCTAACAAGCCAAAATGACACAAACTAGAATTGCAGTATAAGCCCTGCTGTTCCATAGAGGATATAAGTATAACTGTTAATTGTGCTGAGAAAAAGGCAATAATGAATGAGATCAACACTGGACATGTTAGAAAAAATAAGTATAAAATGGGAATATACCAAAGTTGTTATAGAGACATTTGATGAAGTGGTGTAATTTGCCATATGAATAACATTTTGAGCGTATTTATCTTATTATCTGAGAAGCGCTGAGATGACTACTCAAAGTCTTTATGAGTAAAATTCTTTCATGTGGTTATAATCAGTACATAAATTAATTGCAATCATGACAGCGGCAACAATTACGGTTTGGACAGTAGGTGTGAAGATGGGAGATAGGGCACATTTTAAATGTAATACTCTACTATTATTTAACTAAAAGTAGACAGATAATTATGAGGTTTTAAGTATGTAGCTGATTTGCTTACAAAATGACTTTGTAATACTCATAGTGTCTATGCACATGATGCATGCCAGAAAATATCTAGTTAACATTATTAGAGTATAAGTCTACTTTGTCCATGGAAGTTTGAAAAAGACAAAGGGAAAGTTGCAAATGTGTTTATTTTATTATGTCTCTTGTGCATGGAAATACTAAGTCTAAAATAAAATAAATAATGGAATTACATAACTTGTTTGTAAATTGTTTATAGCTTTGAAACAAGAAACTGCGGTGTTAAGCATTTGCGTTAAAAAAGCAAAAGAAACCCCCCCAAAAAAAACAAGTAGTCCCCATTTTACTATGATCCCCAAAATATACATAGTATTCGGTAGACTTGTGCATTCGGATTTATACAAACTTCTTTTTTAACCTATGAATCTCTGGTAATAATTAATGACCCCAACAAAAAATGTGGGTAAGGTTGAAAGTGGGTACACATGTTTAGCATTCATAGTCCAATAAATCTAACAGGTACTATTATTAAGTATTAGCAAATGCAGACTTCACAGGAAACAATGAAGGATAAGGTGCAAGAGGTTACATCCGGCAGAAGGACAACAGGCTATAGTTAACAGTTTGAATGCCAGATATATCTATACTGGAAAACTCCTACATCAGTTACTCTAAAACTACACTTTTAATAAAAACTTTAAACATATCAACCAAAACACCTAGAGAGGTGGACAGGAAAATAAAAATAGAAATCTCAGGGGTTCTGTGGATCTCAAGCTTCTTCTGCAGGGAGGCTGCTCCACACATCCATCACCCCTCAGTAAAGTAAATATTCATTACATTTAGTGTGACTTTATTAGATTAAATAAAAAGTAAAATTTCAGGCAGTCTGTGGATCTCAAGTTTCTTCTGCTGTGAAGATGTTCCACATATCCACCCCCCCCCTCAGTAAAGTAAATCTTACTTACATTAAACATGCTCTGGGTAAGCATGTTCTATGCGTCTGCAGAGAAATCAGAGGAGATCAGAAAATAGCTGGAGAAGGTAAGTGAGCAGGTGGGGGGCAATTACAAGGTATGAGGAGAGTGCATGGGGCAGAAACAAGACTGAGGGACACAGAGAAAGAGAGACTTTTTTTGGGCAAGAAAAAATATCCCCCCCCATTTTTTTGTCTGAACCAAAAGGGCAATAATTGTCCAAAAGAATGAGCCAAAAACAAAATAAAACATTTCTCCCAAATGATTTTGTGCCTCGTCCACAAGTCTGAAGATTGAGGAAAAAAAAACAAGAATAACAACGGTCGGCTATGAGAGATATGGAAGGGAAATAATGGGAGATCTATATGCAAAATAAACTCTAAACCCATTAAGTGCAGTATTTATTCTCTTTTTTTTTATTTACGTCTAGAGTGCACATGTAGGGATGGCATTTTAACAAAAAACAATGCTTATGAAATACGAGCATTAAAAACTAAATAGTGTTGAACCTAGAAGCCATATGCTCATATATACATATTTATTTCCTAGTTTTTATTCACTGTAGGTTCACAAGTTCTGCATGATGATTTTTTACCACAAAACAATGAGTACGAAAACAGTCCTTTAGGCTCACTAAGTCAATAAAAAACCAGACAGTATTGCGGTATATTAGTTAATCTCTTCGTGCAGGTGACTCAAATCACCGCAGGAAAAAACATGTAAAAAGCCAAGATGATAAACCCAAGAAAAAGCAAACAGACATTACAACAAATACATACGAACTGAGGTGGATGCACATAACACTAGTTTTAATAAAGGGTAATTATCTTATGTATACTGCTTTATTTGACATATTGTGCAAAACAACTTGTATGCTACTTATGTTTTTATCAACATAAATGACACATCTGTGCATATCAATCAGGAAAATATATTATCCTTCTGAAACAACTGTGTTCATGTTATTAATTAGCTGTTTGTCTGGGTTTTCGTAGAACATCTTGCTAGACACTAATGAAATTAGTGAAGATAGAGAAATGAGTCAACTGAAATTAGGGGAGATTGGCAACCTTCAGCGCAGAGCATAAAGCCCGACCAATGGCCCAGTAATATAGCAGGCCAAAAGGAGGCAATGTGCTCCACGTACATTAACTAATTTGTTCAATAAACGTTTACCAAAAGAGACTGCGGATAAAAGAAAAGAGGCACAGAAAGGTGAAAGTGTAAATGCTGCCTAAAGGTCCTTTAGTTGTAGACCCCTTGATGTTGAACAGCTTAAAGAGAAAAACAAGCTTGTGGTAGTTCTTCAATATCTTCAAATCAGAGTAACACCCTAAATTGACTGCCCTATCCTGCCTAAAGCAAAAAACAGAATGTTTCATCCTTTTTCATGTAATCTGAAAATAACTCACAGATGAGCACTGCATCGCTCAAAACTAGGCCTGTGACAAGTTCTGCTAAGGAGCCTTGATTATGTATCAGGAAAAAATATTGCTGGAGTCAAGGGTGGATTATGAGACTTTAGGAGCCCTTCTCTGGTTTTTCTAACTTTAGAAACTTGTTTTTTCCCATTTTCCTCTGCTTTCTGCCTCTTGCTGCAGTTTTTCCATTCTAATGTTAGGTACAAATTGAATTTTTGGGTTCCCATATTACAAGCTTTCACTGCTCCATTATTAAAAATGTCAACGGTGTACCATGTTTTTGGCATCTGAAGTTCTTCTCTTTGAGTAAAGCAGAGAATTGGAAATATTGCATTATATTTTCTAGTGCAGGCTGCTAATCAGACAACTATGAACGCACACTTTATATCTACTTATACAGAGAGTAGGGCCAGTAAGCATTAATCAGGAAGCGACTGAGACACCAGATTTCCAAAATACATAAAATCTATAATTTTTATTTGTATCAACTGTTCTGAAATGGAGAAAATAGGGGACAGTAGAATGCTATTTGGTTACTTGGCCAGCTCTGTGTTCCTCTAATTGTCCACAAAACTAATTGCAGAATACTGGTACTGTACAGCCTCTCCCTGAAGACCGTTCCAATGTAAGGAAGTTCCACTCTATAGCTTTTGTTTTTTATGTCTAAATCAATACTGATATGTTTACAGTTTGACAGGAGGTGGGTGTCTCTGGCATTCATTGGAATGATTAGGAAAGAAATCGAAAGGAGAGAAACACAACTACTCCTGACAGATTATATAGTAAAAGGCATAGAGAGAAAGCTGTGAATGAGAGGCTTAGAATTAGATATTTACCAGAACTATTTCTACAAGGAATAGCAGGTCTATTTTATAATATGACCAGCAATATAAAAAGATTATTTAGTGGTGGCTATTTTGTACAGGGGCATATACAACAACATGTATCATTTTTAATAAGTGGGATACTAGAAATTCTGTAAATACATTTTCCTTTTGAGTCATGATTTATTTTATATGATTACTGGTTTTACAGATGCTAAGATATTTTACATAAGACATGCTTAAAGGATAACAATGCATGTAATCACAGTCACACTTTGAACCATATTGAGTATAATGTATTATGGATATATAGGTGTTTTGAAAATTTCTATAACATTCTATGTAGTCTTGTAGATTCTAGGAACCTTCCCTTTTCATATTTATCTACAGATATCTTCTAAAATGTACTGTGTGTAGATATGGGTCAGTAGACAATTGTCCATAGAGCAGGTGAAAATGTCTTTATGCTTTATTCTTTTTCACCGGGTGTATATGTGATATAGAATGTAGGGGCCACTTAACTGTACATACCTCTGAGCCAGAAGATGCCACTGTGGCTGTGAGTATAGCTTAACTCGTAATCATTAAAACCATACCAAGGAAATATTTTAGAAAGTACAGCCAAATCAGTACATTTTTGTCATCATCATCCATCCTTTCCTCTTTATTATTACAAGTTTACCCACTATTTCCTTCCCACTGATAAATTGATCCATAACTATACCTAAAACGTTGTAAATGTTTATTCTTAATATCCGCATTAGTGTTTGGGGTAATCATTATTCTGGATGCATATGCGGATGCAACTGTGTCACAATTGTAAGACTTTTATCACAGCAATATGGTTAACTGTAGGTGTCCTTAATGCTGTTTTTTTAATACAGTTTAGTATCATTATTCATGTAGAATAATTTTATTAAGATACTAAGGGGTGAATGTTCACTTAGTATCAATGGACAATTTTCAGGGGGTATAATAGGCAATTATTGTTGAAGATCTTGATTTCAGACTATAATGCAGAAGACAAAACAATTTAATGAATAGTACATTATTGACAATGAAGACGACAATTCTTTTTCTCAATTTGCAAAACAGAAGCAGTTTATGAAGATTATAATAAGGTGTATAACCTGCCAATTAAATATGCTGACTTGTTAGCTTCAGTGTGATTCATGTATGCATGCAGGCAATGTGTTATTTTTTTATTAAGATTAGAGCTGTTATAAACAAATCAACCATAGTGCTATGAGTTTTATTATGGAGATTTCAGTCTGGCATTTATTCGTCCTCAACTGTCATTTATTTTGCATTTAAAGTATCAGGTTATTTACTTGATGAACACAGTGGATTATGAATTTGATAATGTTCTGGGCTAAATGTGATACCAAAATACAGTTTCCTGTATACTGAAATTATTGCAACAAGAAAAGCAGTTGTTTTAGCAGTGGTGAGCCTTAGATTAGTGGTGCTTTGGTGAAGTAATTTTTTGGCCTCCCCATAACTACATAGACACAAACTATCCTGCAAACCCACTTAAACACCTTACACCACAGGTTAACACCATACACTAACACATGTGCACTCTAACACCATACAGTGACACACTCAGGCTTACACCATATACTAACACACACTCTACTGCCATGAAACATCCATTCACTCTAACACCATACAGACCCTCTACAATACCATACACAAACACACATACATACATGCGCTAACACCATATACTTACACATACATACACACACTGCCTCTCCTATCATCAGTGCATTGTGCACAGCTCTTTCTCATCCTCTTATTCCCTCTTTTTTCGGAACAAGCCCTTTATTCACTGTAGCTACCCTACTACTGCACATTACGTGACACAGCTGATGGCAACTGTAACCATGTACCTGCCTTAGTGTCCCCCTGGTGACTAGAATAAGCAGAGCAATCAGTTCAGCCTTGGAATTTAGGCATGTACTTATACCTAAATAAGGGTATGATTTAATTACCCATCACAACTTAATTTTTACAGAGGATCTTTGCTTTCTCGGTTTTTCACAAATAGTTTTTTGTCTCTGTGCCGATTACATTGTTGTTTTCACTTACTTTGAATTATAATAAAAGATCAATTTTATTACACCACAATGTGAACAGTGAATTTTTTTGTCTTCCATCTTTCTATAAGCACTAGATTCAGGGACCTGAGGTGTTGTTCCTGTTTCGTCTAAGCACCTGCTGATGGAGTTTGGAGATAAATACATTTGGATTACTTATGGACTGGCCCTGCATATATGTTTGTAACGTTATAATGTAAAAGATGCCAGATTTGTAATGTAATACAGAATAGTATGTTGTACCCTTTTGTGGTAGTACAAGTTTAAATTCAGCATAGTTTTGTCACGGCAGATTGAATAATCTTTCAGTTCTGAGTAAATTCTTGTATGGTAACAGAAACAAAAAATGAACATTTGTCACGAACAAGAATTTTTTATGCTGTCTAAAATATTCATAACCTCCTGAGTAGATTTGTGGAGCCCTTTGGCAACTTTGAACAACATGAATGAATTATATTCTCATATCACTCACAAGTTAAATGGCAGAATTCAAAATTTTTCAAATTTCTTGCCTTTGTTAAAAACACAATTAACATTGTGTCAGTAATCTCGACATATCAAAACCTTTATCTAGAATATTTGGTTACAAATTCAGAAAACCTTAAGGCTAAGAAAGGTAAATGGGGGGAATGTGCTAAAAGAGTGATTTTTTTATTATTTGAAGCTTATGTTTAATTTGGACATAATTTGTAAGTTATGACAGTTACTTGAAGGAATGAAGAAAGATACCTTAATTACTACCCATCTCTTCCATTCAGGGTTATCTGGTACAAAATAGAGAAATAGAAGATATATTAAAAACAATACATACTGCAAATAATGCAAGAGTTACACTGGCAATTTAAGAAAATCATGACTATGTATAGCCAGTATTTGGTACGCTTATGGTGAGCAAACAACACCTTACAGAAGTGTATAACATACATTGCTTTATGCAAATCAACAATTCTTAATTGAAGGTCTTGAATTTACTGCAAATGGATAAACCCAGGAACTTAGCACACATTGCTAGGTGCCCTTAATAAAAACTTCCACATACAGAAAACCTTTTCATACTTTTAGCTCTTGAGATATGGACTTAGTTCATATCATGCTCTTTTCCTACCGTCATGCTCAGTTTTTCCCCATCAGGTTTCCTTTGTCTTTCCATTTAAGGCTAATTTGGTTCATCATCCTCTAATTACATTATAGTATTAAGCACATTCACACTTCAGGTTTAATTTTATTATCATTATATTTATTATTATATTTTATTTATCTAGCCCAAGAAAAATCTAAGCAGCAATTCTTCCAGTTCATACATTCACGAGTATGACAAAACTAGCTTACACTGTAGAAGTAATGGGCTATACAAAAATATAAGTTATAGAGGAAGAGATCAATTGGTATATGGTCACGTGCCACATTTGCAGTTTTGAAGCAAATTTAATTATATGGTTTAAGACATAATTATAATCATCTGTTTCTTAACAGGTCTAAAAATTAGGTAAATAAAACCTCAGATGAACAACAACATATGACATATTATATTGTCACAAATTAGATTGTGAAATATAAGATAATAACACATGGTTCAGCCTCCCATACACAGACAGATTAATACCTACCCCATGCAAAACTCCAGAGCTACTTCAACTTCCTTCTCACAGAGCCAGGGATGTAACTAGAAACCACAGGGCCCTGATGTGAAAATTGCCCCCCCCAACTTCATTAAGCAACATGCCCCACAGTGCCACATTTGCCATAAATAGTTTGTTAATGTCACATTTGCCCCCAACCGCTTGTTAGTGCCTTTGATCAAAAGAATCTTATCAGTGCCATCCTAACCTCCAAACAGCCATCTTTGCCCCAGATTGTCAGTGTCTCAAACAGCTTATCTGTGCCATCTTTGCCTCATACAGCTGGTCTGTGCCATCATTGTCCCCAAACGACTTTTCAGTACTTTCTGGCACACATAAACATAATTATACAACTTACACATGTTAACATATACACACTTAGTCATACTCAATAATACACACACTCCTTCTGTCACGAACTGGGTGAACAGGTCTGGTAGGAGCCCAGGTGCAGGGGATACAAGGGGTTCCGTCTGTACCCCACAATGCATAATGGCTTGGGGTTGTTACAGACAAGCACAAGAAACAAACCACACACAGAATACGTTGATAAGATCTGTATTGCAGATGATGTTAAGAATAACAAATACAGGTGGTAAGTCTCTTAGCTGGAAGCCCTCTGGATGGGGCGCACGGCAGGGAGCCCTCTGGATGGGGCGCACGGCAGGGAGCCCTCTGGATGGGGCGCACGGCAGGGAGCCCTCTGGATGGGGCGCACGGCAGGGAGCCCTCTGGATGGGGCGCACGGCAGGGAGCCCTCTGGATGGGGCAGTCTGCTTGGGAGCCCACTGGCAGGGCAGTCGGCGTGGGAGCCCACTGGCAGGGCACTCGGCTTGGGAGCCAGGAACAATTCAGGATCAGGTACAACAAAAGCCAGGAACAAGTCAGGTTCAGGTACACAGGAAGCCAAATAGCATGTCAGGATCAAGTACAGGGCCAGAGCAAAACAGTCCACTAACTTCAATGCAAAGGCCCTGACTGAAGGGCTGGGCAGGTTTAAATAGGCAGGGTTAATCTGGTAACAAGGTGCAGCTGAACATGATGAGTAGGTCTGAGTGCTTCAGAGTGAGAAGGGCGGCCACTAGTGGTTACTGAAGGAAAGGAGAAGACCAAAGTTGTGAGTATTCCAGGCTGCGAAGGGTGGAACATGACACTTTCCCACACCTCTCATGCCAACATGGGTTGGGTTTCACAAATACATAGGAAGCTATTTACTTTAAATCTGTCTTTTATTTGATAAAAATGTACCAATTTAAAAAGTTGAAATTTCTGGAACAAAGAAAATGAAATAACATTGCTAACAGAGTTACTTTCTAATACTTTTCCATTGCTATGGGCAACAATAAAAATGAATGCATTTATATGGCAGATGATAATGAAAGCACTACTATCTTTAAATATTTAACAGAAAAAAGAGTTCATAATTTTTCTTATAGAAATTTGTGCAGATAAAAGAAGTTAAAATAATTTGTTTAAGCCTACAAGAGACTTTATTTTTTTTAGTATTTTGTATGAACATATCTATAAATATTAAAGTAAACCTATAAAATTATATAGACAGACATCAGCCATCTGGGTGGCCCTTACAAACAGATCTTGGCTTGTGACAATCCCACCGCAGAGGAAAGACAGTGACCATGGTGAGCGTGGGTTGCAGCTGCTTATCAACTCCACGATGAAACAGTTCTGCACAAGACAGGGGATGGGGGATCAAGTCAACTGGCAGAAACAGGACCAATGGGCTATCAATGGTATGCCCCTATGGTGAGGGTCTGAGTTGTGGTAAATGCTTTGGGAACAGAGCACAGCCTGTACCATGTCCATTGGACATGTAGATGGTCATGTTGGTCAACCAGGGAATGAAATGACAAATAATTTAACAAAGAATGCAAAACAAATAGCTCAGGCCAAATACATTGTTCGCAACTGTCATGTGTGCCAGGAAGCAAAGAAAAGAACAACTACACAAACACATGGACCAATCTATAGAGGTAACTATGGAGGATGTGTGATGTATTGAAAGTAGACTAGATCAGACTCCTCCATGTCGGACGAGGACAATTCTAATACTGTGTTATAGCAGTGGACACTTACTCTGGAATACTGGTTGTCCAATTAAACATGCTAATCAAACCATAACTCTTCAATGGCTTTCGTTGCTCACCAAATACTGTTGATTACCAAAGTAACAATTTAAAAAATAAATTGGAGAACGGCATGCATTTCCCTAGAGGCATTGGGCCGAGGAGAAGGATGTGCACTCACTTTTCCACATTACCTATCATCCACAAGCTGCAGGACTTATACAGTGTATTGTCCTCTGAAAAAACAAATATGTAAATTGACATTGACACATACCTTGAGGGGGTGGGATTGGGTAGTGGACCAACAGTTACACATGCAAACATACACACATAGTCTCACTCTGGCCTTCTCTCAGTGTTACTAAACAGCATAGTCATACAATATCACATACCCCTTAAGAGTACTATAGGGTGACACACATCACCCACTACTTTAGGCTCTGCAGTGGTGCTACAAACTACCCTCTATCCCCCCGTCTCACTCCCATCTCCCTATCTACCCCCTCCTAACTATCTACCCTGTCCCCCCTTTGAAGTTCACTTACCTTTCAGGAGTCCTGCGGTGGGGGTGCAAGGCCTCTGTCTCCCAGCTCTGCCACTGTATGGAACAGCATAGAGTGATGGGAGTTATGATGTACTTTAGAGCATAATTATGTAATGAAAAAGACATTGGAAATGATACAGCATAACACCCATCACTCCCACACATTTACCAATCCACACTTACCAATCCACATTTACCAATCCACATTTACCAATCCACACATACCAATCCAGATTCCACACATACCAATCCACAGATTCCACACATACCAATCCACAGATTCCACACATACCAATCCACAGATTCCACACATACCAATCCACAGATTCCACACATACCAATCCACACATACCAATCCACAGATTCCACACATACCAATCCACACATACCAATCCACTCTCACTGTCACTCTCACTGAATGATTTCCTACCTTTCCTCTTTTCTTCTTACAGCAGTCAGCTCTTTTTCTTCCTCTTCGCTCCTCTTCTTCTGTCTTCTTCCTGGTTCAGAGGGCACGGACGGCGGTGGGCGTCAGGATCTGACAACAAACCCCGACGCACAGCAGCAGTTGCCGTGCGGATCGCGAGGGAGCGGTATCGGAGGTCTTTAACAGACCTCCGGCTCCCTTGAGTGATTTTAAGCTGGTGGAACCGGCTTAAAATCACTCAAGGGAGCCGGAGGTCTGTTAAAGACCTCCGATACCGCTCCCTTGCGAGCCTTCTCCTCCAGCGGCGGACATAACTGTCCGTCTCTGGAGGGGTGCCGGGCAAGTTGGCACCCCCTGATGAGCGGCACCCGCACTTTTGGATCTGAATACACTATTCAGGCAATTAATTGGAATACAGGACTGTCACCTAAACCTGACAACTATCCATCCATATTGGTCACTACAGTATTCATACCTGTATTTATTCAAGGGACACTGCAGCCATGGTATACACTTTAATGCATAGAATAACTTCTCCCACACTCCTAAACTATCTGCAGTGCAGGAGATCTCCCTGAACATGATATACTCATATGCAGTCAGCTCTATGTTGGTGGGAGCATGCCAGACTGGCTATCTGGCACACTGGGCAAAGGTACGGTGAGCCGCTGGCCAACTGCAACACAGGCTTACACGATCTGCTCCAGCAGGCAGAACAGGAGCTGCAACTTACGACAAACGTTAGCTAAATAGGCACAGCCGTATTTATGCCATTTTTCTGTCCAACCCTGAGCAGAGGTCTGTTCAGACCATCATGCACATGAGTATTTTCATTGATAACAATGAAAGCAGTTTCCTGCCACTGATTGCAAATCATTGGCTACAACTGTCAGACCATGGAGGAGGAGAGCATCTGCTGCCACAGGGCTGCAACTTCTAAGTCAGGTAAGAGCTCTTTTCTTTTCGTTCTTTACAAATGTACTCATTGTACTTTAATATGCATTCTTCTTTAGAGGTAGTGTCAGGGACATTAGACTGTTTCTTTAGTAATGTCCAAGGAATGCTATCTATTGCAAGTGGGTCTGAATGGGTTTAAAAATAATGTAATACTACTGGTTCACCTTCATTGTAAGAAGTAAATCTATGTTAGGATTAGATAAGACTCGGTGGGATTTTTTGATGCAGTGGCAAGCAAAGCAATACCATGGCATGCAGTGTGGTTGAATCCCCAAAATCTCTAACTGAGATGTGTTTTTAGATAGTTTTTAGATGTTGATTGCTTGCTTTGTTGAAAAGATCTATATAAAGCTTATATACAGGAAAAAATATTACTAAATTACATGTTCACTTACTCAAATAAAGCATAATAAACTAAACATGATTCAGTCACTTTAAGACATGTACATGGCCTCTCAAGTTCTATATTTATGATACTGATAAATAATCCAGCTGAGCCATCGTACAGCTTTCATGGTATTACTGATCAAAAATCCCTTGTGTTTCTCTTTCATGGTTGTAATCATTCTTGCTGCTTAGAACTGGATATACGTATCTGTGCCACACTAAACCATCAAACACATATCTTACATCTGGTTTGCTTTCAGTAATATAAAAAATGTTTTCTAATATGGGCAATAACAATGAACAGAATGAACTCGAAACTGCAATGAGTCAGATGTAGCTGTGTTATAAAGGTCAAGGGTTAATAAAATGGTGACAGAGAAAGACTGGACGTTCTAGTCAACTTATATCAGTGTGCATCTGATATTTACGTTACTACTATCTGTGTTACAATTGTAAAGAGTCATTCCAAAAGACTGCATCCCTGGCAATCAACTATCATCTGAGATACGAATAGCAGATACAAAATGTTGAAGGGATTAGTTGACTGTTCATAATGAATACTTAAAATTAGGTGAGTTTTAGGAAATCACCCCTATTAACAATGCATTATGCAGGGCCAACTAAGCCCTCTTGGAACAGAAGGTCATTGACATCGGCCTTTTATAATGTATAGTATTGTAAGGCACATGACTTGGGCACTATATATTAACATACAGCGAAAACACATAAATAAGACACAGGAGACTTGAGGTCGTTGGAAAAAGTGTAAGGCCACAGCGCTTTATTACTGTGACAAATGCAAGAAAATAAATTAAGAAAATATGAGATAGGTTATGCAACAAATAACATGTAAAACCATAACCATTGCTACATAACATTTCGTAGGGATATCCCGCCAAATACCACACGGAGACCCTGGACATTACTCTAACTACTTGAGGTAAGGGGAGACAGGGGCCATCATTCTATCATTCTTTTTTTATGTTTTATCCAACAAACAGGAATGTTATGGGATTTGTAGTCTCTCAACAGCAGGTCCCTTGTGCCCCCAGCCCTGGACTAAATGTGCAATGAGATCCCCATTCACCGCCTCCCCTACTCCCTATGCCATTATAGTTTAATTTGCTGTGTTTGTGTACACACTCTTTTTTATCTATTTTGCTATTTCTAAGTGTAACATTCTTAGTTAAAACATGCACAGCCCTCACATAGTTAGATCACCAAATTAATTCTTGGTAGAAGACAGAAGGGACATTTGTCTCATTTGGGATTTTCCAAATCAACATATGTTTCTACTGCAAGCATATGGGGTCTCTAGAGTTAAAGGCAACATTGTATCTGAAAATAGCTAGGACCTGGCATTGCAGAATAAAACACCCACTTTTTATATTTTAGAAATGTATCAGTCAGGCTTTTAAAATTATACACAAACATGCGAGTCAACAAACAGTAAAGAGTATTCAAGCTGCTAGATTTATCAGTATTACTCCAGTATTACTCCATTACCTTGCACAACCACTTCAAATTTGGTTGAATATGTTTGATTATTGTGTATTCAACAACGCAATATAATATAGTAATGCAGACTGATTGAAGTTAGAGTTATTTTGTTCTAATGATCTAATCATGGTTGAAAAGAGAAACTTTACCAGCTGGATACGTGTCACCAATAAATAGCCAGTGAATGGATGTGATCATCATCACTAACATCATCCAGTAATTATAACCTAACCCTATCATCTAACTGTACTTAACAGTATAACTATCCACTAACAGTACCCCAGCACCACGCCTAATTCCTAACCTAATCCCTTGGTATATTCATTAAGACGGGAACTAACATTTTTACAATATGTCCCAAAACCCAGGGAAGGAACTGATTTGTGCAAGAAATATGAAAAGGTAAAAGAAAAAACTCAGTCACCTGTTAGAGAGGTAAGTGGGGTTTCTTTGAGGTCCTCATGCTTTCTGCTTTCTGGGAATATACAGCAGATAGTTTAAGGTTTGTTTTTGATGTTTCATGGTAGTTTTATCCTCAAACACATGATGTGTGCCTTTCTGGTTCAACAGTAAAATATAAAACCTTTTTTGCAATGCCTTGATTTAAGGATGTCTTGTTACCATGTAACAATTGCATAGCTCAGGTTATATTCTTTTGTAGGGAAAACAACCATTTAGGGTTATAAAAATTAAATTTTAGTGTATGCAATGTTGATACTTTGAAACTTTGATTGACTTTGCAGTAAAGAAGGATTTTTTCTGCCTCTTTGTCAGGGTCCACTTGTGATATAGGACACCGGGGTGGCTTTAACGTGGAACAAAAGGGACAGCTGCCCCAGACCTAGTCATTCTTCAAGGAAAAAAAAGCAGCTGCCTCCTAAACCCGCAGCAAACGTGATCACCAGGCCTGCCACTGTAGACCTGTGATCACTTCCATATGGGCTGGCTGCTTACTTCTCACTGTGTCATCCTTGCCCAAAACAGCCTGCATATACCACCTTTGTCCCAACTTGCATATCCATGTTATCACCACACATATACTCATTCAATCACTCATTCACACATACTCATTCATACTCTGCCGCACCCCTTTACTTCAACTGCAGATTTGTCTGTAGCATTCTCACATTTCTACACTGACTGGCAGCATACCTCTGCGTTGCATGCATAATGTGCAAACAACTTCTCTTTTACGTGGCGTATTGTGACCTTGCTGCATTTCTGCCTTGGGGAAGTATTAATGTAATGAAATTTCAAATTTCAACAGTTGAACAGCTTGAGAATGTGTAACTTTGCTAATGTCTTTACAAACTGTATCCAACTGTTATATGAAATCATGATTGCCTATTTAAATGTGTATTCCCCAAAACATACTTTCCTAATAAATATTCAATGGCTATCATACTTAAACCAACCATAGTATACTGTATTATTATTTTTTTAACAAACCCCACTGTATATTCATGCCAATCAACATTCCCATAACAGGGAGGACTAAGCAAAAGAACAAGGAAATATTTGTATATTTTTGACACGAGCTATAGAAGGTAAACTAAACAGCTGCACATGTATAGCACTCATATGAATAAAAATGAGACAAGCTCATTACATGCGTCCAGGCTGCTTTGTAGTCCTTAACGGAAACAAACAAACCAATTTGGACACTACCACATGATAAGGTATGTTTCAGTTAAACGTGAATAGCAAGCTTGGCATTGACTTTAAAGCCAAAAATTATTAAAGTAAATACAGTATTCATACTAGACACCAAATATTGTGGTTATTAGATGAGAGTACATGAACAGGTACTAGTTTGGAACCTTGCACTGAGCTGGTCAATTGTTGTGTATTCAGTTGCAAATGACAGACTAACTGCAGTCAGACATGCTGAACTATGGCTGTGGGAATAACTCAACTCACAGCAACAGGTACTGGCTGGACTGATGTCCACGTCTGGAGCACATGGCAGATTCCCTTTACAAGAGCTCATGGCAGGTGTTTAATATGTATAGCTTGGAGGAAATATGATGAAAGTAAAAATGCAAACAACAAGCACAACTTAATAAGGGAAGGATCTATGCTCTGGGAGCAACTCAGGCCAGTAATTACTAGATTGGCCACAGGTATGTATTGAACCGGAACAGGATGGCAGGAACATGAAGAGTCAAACAATTCAGCAACTACACATCATGTGTGTGGCAACCTCCCATGCTTAGGCTTGCTGGACGAAATCCTGAGCATCCTGGTGACTAGGGTAATAGAGGGGTTAATTCTCTGAAACTGCACATGTCTGGTAAAAGAGGGGTAAATTCCCGAAAACTGCTCGTGCCTGGTAATGACTGTATGTATATAATATAATATAAATCTATTATTAAATCAGAAATCAACATGATTCAAAAGGCTTCCTAATAATGTATATAATATTAAAATGTATTTTATGTGTATGTGACTGTGTGTGTATATGCAAATCAGTGTACTTTACCTGTTTGTGTAATCTCATCTGCGCCATACTGTGTCCCTGAATGGCTGGTGACTAATTTGGACAGATTTGGTCCCCCTTGTTAGAGACAAGGCTTGCTGGAAATAAACTTTTTAAAACATTTTTTGTTGTTGTATTTTTAAAGCTGTGTGAAGAATTTCATTGACCTTTGGTGGCCTTTATTAAATGTATGTCTAGATTCTGTAACAACAAGACCAACAGGTGCAGCAGAACATACTGAAGGAAGCTCCCTGCAGATTTTTCTGATAACAAACAGATTTCCAGGGACATTCAACTGAAATGTAGTCAAAGTATTAAGACGTTTAGCTGCACAGCCAAAGATAAAAATCAGAACTGGCTTGTAGACAACCCAACGTTTTTCAAAAGGCGTAAAATGAGAAAAGAGCGTGTTACTTGGTAAGACTTCAAAGTTACTCATAAAATTGCAGGAGTCCATAAGATTATGCCATGATAACAAATAAGTTGAATAAAGGACAAAAATAGATACGTTTTATAACAAGAAACACAAAACTCCCAAAGCAAAGGTATTGTCTAAAAAGAAACATTCTAGGAGTAGACATGTTGCTAGATTCTATGATATAGACTATACAGTGGCAAGAAAAAGTAGGTGAACCCTGTTCAATTACCAGTATTTGTGTATGAATTTACGATAATGAACAAATACAATATGTTTGTCTATATTCTTGTCTATGTTGAATAGATCATTCAAACATTCACAGTGTGGGTTAGAAAAAGTATGTGAATCCCTATGCTAATCCCCGCACCAGTTCACTCACCTTAGGGTGGGGGGCACGGTCAGGTTGCTGCATCACCTCTTGACAGTTGGTGGGGCCCTCCTAATTTAAGCCAATTCTCCCCATGTCCTTGTGGGGAGCAGAGACACATGGGGCTGGTAGGCAATCCAGAGAGTCTGTCTTGGTGCCAATGAAGGGTCAGAGCCAAGTCTTAAAGCTAAAAAAAAAAACCTGTGTGTCCTCTGTTTTAGGAGTGGTTAAGGAGAGGTATGACACATCCACATGCGCTATAAAGCCCCAGGTGTCCCTGTTACCTATGCTCAGGTATTCTTGTGCCACCTCCCTGATACAGTATGTCCCTACTGCTGTGCTTTTTGCCCTATTGAACCACTGTCTGTCTTGACCTCTGGATAATTACCTGTTTTTGCTATATGATCGCTGCCTGCTTGACCTCAAGTTTGTTACCTGTTTATGTTATTTGTCAGCTGCCTGCCCATTGACCCATGGATTGTATCTATAATTTTCTTGTCACTACTTGAAGGGTCTCACTTTTACCCTGCTCCACCACTCCCCCCCTGGACTTCTATTCTGAATACCCGACCAGCTCCTAACAGCTAACGACTTTGACAAAAGCTAATTGGAGTCTGAAGTTAGCTAACTTGTGAAATGGGATTGGAGGTGTGTTAAAGCTTTTCTGACAATCAAACATTTTGAGTTTGTTGTTCTCAATAAACATCTGCTGATGGTAAACATGCTTCATAAAAAAAGCTGGAAAGGGTTATAAAAAGTTTACAGATTCATCAGTCCACAGTTAGACAACTTGTTTGTAACTGCAGTCGATTTAGTACTGTGGCTCCTGTCCATAGTAGTGGGCTCCCAGCCAAGATGACTCCAATGCTCAATGAGGTAAAAAGAGCCTTAGAATAACAGCGAAAGGCTTGAAGGAATCATTGGAACTGGTTAACATCTCTGTTCGTGAGTCTACCAAAACATTGAACAGCCATGGAGTCTATGGCAGGACACTATGGAGAAAACAACTGCTCTCCAATTTTACATTGATGTTTGTCAAAGAGCGCCTTGACACTCCACAACACTACTGGGAAAATGTTTTCTAATGAAACTAAGGTTGAATTGTTCAGAAAGAACACGCAGCACTATGTATGATGGAAAAAGGCATACCAACATTAAAACATCATCCCAATAATGATGGTCCTCCTCTTTTTATTAAGACAGCTCAGCTTAACTTTATTTTTTTGACATATCTAACGTTTTACTGACATATTTGAGGTTTACTCTGTCTATGCTCTTTTAGAGTATATGTAAGTTTTTTTTCAAAAAAATGCTTTTTTTAAAAAAAAAAATGCTTTGTTAGTAAGGCCGCATACAATTTTAGTGACACTTCTTTGATTTGTCTCTAAGTTATTTATGTCTTTCTTAAGCCATGGTCTCCAGAACTAGACATGATATTCCAAATTATGTCAAATCAGTGATCTATAAAAGGCTATTTTTCCTACTATTGAAACCTCTTCCTATACAACCTAGCATTTTAATGGCTATCCAGATGCCATTCTGTTATTTAGTTTTCACTCGGTCAAAGTTCGTTTAAGATCCTCAAAGTAAGTTGAACACATATTCGTTTTTTTATTATACTGCAAAATAGGCATTGGAACATTACTAAAAGCAAATGATTCAGTTTTAATAGCTAACATGCCAAATCAAAGTGTATATTAATCTTCCAAGACATTAGCACCGTCTCCAAGAATCTTTGTGAACAGAATAATGAAGTGTCACAGATTCTGTGTGCAGGTTTGGACACAAACATATTGAGTACATTGCTAAAAATGAATAATATTTAAATTAGTATGAACAGATGGTAGGTATGACTGAGATCAAAGCACCAAGAACAAGGGGGTGTCTATTAGATCAAAGATGTGAAAAGCCTGCTCATATTCTATTTCTTAAATTAGGTTGTAAATGTGAGGATGGTTGATGCCCTGTATAGCTGATGATGTAGATTGGTGTTATAATGAAACAGTTAGGGAATGCCTCCAATATGTCAAGTTAGTTTAAAGTTCTAAAATGTCCTTTATTTTATATATATTTTAAAATTGTCTTTGATGATCACATTTTTCCTGAAATTTGTACAAACATTTTTTGCAAGTGTTTTTCTCGCCTCAATTTTATTATAGCAACACATAAATATATAATTGTATTTACAATATTAAAATATATCCTACATAGTTATACCAGATAAATCCTTAAAAACTCTTTAATACAGGAGGCCAAAATATTTGGTAACCAGCTCACATTATCCAGCCCTAATTAACACACATCCAGCAAAGGGAACAATTTGAGATTCTTGTAGGGTCTAGAAAGAGTATTTTTAGGTCTGTGTCAGCACTGATAACTACCGGAATGGAATGCCCCATCGCATGATCAGGCATTCCTTTTATAACAGTGTACCGGCGCTCGTGCTGAACGCTGTTACACACAATCAGTGTTAAGGCTGTCAATAGACAGGGACACCTCCCTGCCACTGCAATAAAGTCAGGACGTACAGGTACTTCCTAAGGGGCAGGAACAGCATACCTCAACTTATTAGTGAAAGGATTACATAGAAGCAAAACTTCTGGCAGTAACTTGGAGAATTTTGAAGAGCAGGTGTCCTAGCTTCTTGAAGACCCTCCCAAACACATAATATAGTCATATTGATTCAGGAATGGACTGGTGATAGTGAAGCAGCCCTGACATTTAAAGGGTTGTGGCCAATGTGGGGCCTCATGGAGCTTTTTACTGGTCACACAGTGTGCAGCCTGGTATATCCATTTGCTGATTGGATGAGTGTGAAGTCATGGTGGCCTGCTCTCCACCTGGCATTTGCTATAAGCAATTTCTATAAATAATTAAATAATGTATAATACTAAAATGTGCCCTATTTTGCATCAGACTGTTCTATTTCATTAAAAAACACCAAAATCTGTACATTTTCTCAAAATATACTATATATATATATAATAAATCGCTTTACAAAGTGAAAAGGTAAATGCAACATTTGTTCTCCAAATGTTGCGCATTCACCCATGGCTTGAAATCAGAAGAGATAATTAGTTACTATATGTGAAACATAATTTAACCCATACTTTTCCTCTTTTTCTCTGTGATTATGTTCAAAGAAATGTTTTACTTAGTAGTGTGAAAGCATTTGATACTGGCATTATAGGGATAATGTTTCCAGATAGCGATTATCAGATTAAAGCTTGGGGTTAATCTTCCTCTATCCGATTTGTTTTCATGTTTTAGTCATCTTCCATAATTCTCAACTGTGGGACCCAATGTTTCGGGTATGGTATCCATTGCAGTAACTGTGGTTGGTGATATATATACAAAATGATATTACATATGTATGATAAAAAAGTAACAGTATCTTCTGGAAATAAAGCAGAAGAAATAGATGCATTCATATGTATTGCATGTGTCTTTCATTACTGAGCTCTACACTTCAGAAAATCAATCCACATGTTTTTGGTAATAAGCTCAGCTATACAATACAATATAGCGTGCAGGTCTACTGCTGTCACTGTAACAAGGGATTATTAAGGAAAGTAATGACCACAGTAATGCATACAATAAAACAAATACTAAATATAATTCAAAATCCTTGCATAATTACTTGAATTCTAGAAAGATCTAACACTATTAATGAGGAGCTATGAAAGGGAGAGACCTGTGATAAGTGGATATGAGAACTGTGAGATGGAATGTGTGTGCAGGGTTATCGTATGTGAGCATATTGTGTAAGCACGTGTGTGTTACTGTATGGCATTAGCACATAGAATGGGTGAGTTTAGTATAGTATGCGTGGGTTATTGTATGGTTTTAGACTGTGTGTGTGTCACGACCCAGGTAAGCAGGTCGGGTAGGAGCCCAGTAGCAGGGGATACAAGGGGTTCCGTTTGTACCCCACGATGCATGACGGTAAGTGGGATGGTACGGACAGGCGCAATGAAACATAGCACAAACAGAATACTTGGAAAGGTACTGTATTGATGAAGGTGATAGGACCAGCAAGTAAAGGCAGTAAGTCTCTAGGCAGGATGCCCACTGGCAGGGCTGACGGATACGGAGGCCCACTGAATGGGCTGACGGCAGGAAGCCCACTGGCAGGGCAGACGGATACGGAGGCCCACTGGCTGGGCTGACGGGTACGGAGGCCCACTGGCAGGGCTGACGGGTACGGAGGCCCACTGGCAGGGCTGACGGGTACGGAGGCCCACTGGATGGGCAGGCAGCAGGTAGCGCACTGGCAGGGCAGGCGGCAGGAAGCCCACTGGATGGGCAGACGGCAGGAAGCCCACTGGCAGGGCAGACGGCTAGGATGCCCACTGGCAGGGCAGACGGCTATGAGTGCAGGTACAGGCAGGTAGTCCAGGTACAGGCACTAGTTCAAGGCCAAAACAGAGCGGTCTAAACACTCCAATGCAAAGTCCCTGACTAAAGGACAGGGCAGGTTAATAAAGGCAGGTTCTACTCAGGTGATCAGACTCAGCTGACCTGGTAATCTGATCCTGAGCACTCCAGAGGGAGGGGGAGGGTGGCCACTAGTGGTAGCAGCAGGACATTACAGCAAAATAAATCATCCATGGTCCGGGCTAGTAGGGTGGAATCCTGACAGTGTGTGTTATGATGTAAATGTGCATCTGCACACGATGTTAGAGTGCGTGTTAGTATTTGATGTTAGCAGGTGCATGTGAGGGTAGGTCATGGGCGTAGGAACCGGGAGGGACAGACAGATCCTCCCCAGTAAATCATGCGGAGGGACCGATAATGAGGAAATCCCCCCAAACGCCGTACGGCACCCAGGCGAAAAAGAGAGAGGGGCGCCCCTCTGTCTCCTCTGCTCCTTGCCGCCACCTGCCTCAGCCCTGACCTGACTGCAGTGGTGGGAGGCGCTTCACGCTGAGTGCCGGAATACCATGTCATATGCAGGCGATCAGCAGTGAAGCCACGCGCAATGCAGCAGAGCAGCAAGACAGAGGCCTTGCACTCCCACCACAGGACTTCAGCACGGTAAGTGAACTACAAAGGGAGGTAGGGAGAGGGTAGATAGTGAGAAGGGCGTAGGGAGAGGGTAGATAGTGAGAAAGGGGAGAGAGGGGGTAGATAGTGTGAGAAGGGGAGATAGATAGATAGAAAGAAAGGGGCTGGTAAGAATATTGAATTAGAGAGAATGAATTAAATAATATGTGGATGAACTGTGTGAATCAGTAAGAGAATTAATTAATTCATGTTTGGATGAACTGTGTGAATGAGTGAGAGAATGAATTAATTTGTGGATGAATTGTGTGAATGAGTGAGAGAACAAATGAATTCATGTGTGGATGAATTGCTTAAATGATTTGTGAGAATGCTTTAATGGATATGTGTATCATGGATGTGATTTAGGCAAAGATGGCACAAGCAGTGTGTTTGAGCCTTGGGGACCAAGATGGCACAGACAGGGTGAACTACAGAGAAGAAGGAAAAGAGAGATATGGCTAAGTGAATGAGGGGACAAAGGGACTCTGGGGATGATTACGGGGGAGAGGACCTCTCAATGTCACAGTCAGAAGGAGGGAAGACTGCACTGACTCTCACAGTCTTCCCCTAACCTGCAGTCAGTGTGGCAAATATTATTTTTTTGGTGTGGGAGCTGAAGGAGTGATTGCATGCTAGGAAGCGTGAAGCGGGGCCCAAGGAAATGCTTTTCTGGGGTCCACTTTTTCAATATTTTGGGAAGAAAGTGGGGTAGGGGATAGTGAGGAAAGAGGTATCTGATGGGGAGAAAGAAGGGTGTATCTGATAGGGAAAAATTCTATTCCCCCCAGATTTTTAGGATTTCCTACGCCCATGCGGTAGGTATTAGTGTATCTGTATCAGTGTATGGTGATGAGTGTGTGCATATGCATAAGGGTATGATTTCAGAGTTTGAGGATATTAGTTAATGTTGTTAGGGTGAGTGTGTCAACATATGGTGTTAGTGTAACAATTACAATCAAGTTAGACAAGATGGCACCAAACCTTTGCAACCAGGTTACCAAAACGTAGAGGAGGTTGAAAAAAATAACATTTGCTCAAAGTGATCCATTCATATTTGGACAACGGATCACCTGCCCTTTTGTTTTATAGAAGATGAAGAAGGAAGAACAAGAAGATGCAAGAGAAGCAGCTAGGAGGGCAAGGAGGCAGTGACATAGAAGTGGTCAGCAGAGAAGGTAGGGAGAAATGAGGGAGAGTGAATAAGAGTGTGAGAGAGCGTGAGTAAAAAAACAAGGTAATGCTATAGAAAATTCTGAACTTTTTGCTTAATTCTTGTTTGTTTTGTTGAGGGCCGTGCCTTCATTGCACAAGTTATATATATAAATATATATATATATATATATATATATATATATATATATATATATATATATATTGTCACAGAAGCCTCTGTGCCATGGGCTCCTGGAGGGGCCTGCCTCCTTCCTACAGACCATGGGCCCTGGTACAGAGTACCACATTTCCCAAAGTACAAGAGACTCTAAAGACTGTGGAGCTTGGAAACAGATTTGGGGTGCCTGCATTTTGGGAGGGAGTCTATGTGTGTTGTTACTCTCCATCGGATCAGGACTTATAAGACAGAGAGCTCCATGGCCAGTATTTGCATCTGGATCTGATATACAGCAGGTTTCAGCCAGACGTCAGGGAACTGCCTGTGTTTACCATCCTCCCCACAGACTACAATAGTGACCCCCTACTGGGCTGAGGTGGTTCCACGCTGGTTCTGTCCAGTGCTGAAGGGGTTAATCGCTGGTATCCCGGCAGGAGGCGGGAGTACCCAGTCGGGGTACAGGACGTCCTGTCCTATATCTTTACCAATGCATTCAGATTTGTATGAAATTTAGCAATTCCATCGCCAAATTTGCTAAATTTTATTTAAATAAAAAACCATGGAAAAATGGAGGTCTACTCGCTCCAAAAAGAGATGTAGTTGCTGAGTCCTCCATTTCACATATGATAGTTAAACAGAGGAGCACCCATTGGATTGGTAATCATGTTAAATTGATCAGATGTATGTTTTGTGAAATTGAACTCCCTTATTTCAGATCAACTCAGTTCAGTGATATTCAACTATGGTGAGAGCGCAGAAGTAAATTGAAATCTCAACAAATTATTTTAGAAAAAAATGTAGGAAACATGATTATTACAGCACAACCAATCCTCCCCTTATTATTTGCATTTTAACGCAAGTAATATAGAAGCAAATTATTCCTGGCCATAATCTACCATTGGAGGGGTTGCTTTCACATAAGTTTCAAAAACTGTTGATTAATGCCAGTTGCGACAGTATATTAAATATACATAGCAGAAGGGTTTATGTTTTAATGTTCAGTGATTCTCAAGATTTACTTCAATATTGGCTAAGTAACGTGACTTTAATATCTACAGAGTAAATATAATAATCTAATAATATAATAACAGTTTTCACGCATATTGGCTAGCACTGTGTATAGAGTAGGAGGAGTAGGTGTGAAACTGAAAGATTTAGCCAGAAGATGTCTAACCTTTGTATTTGTCTGGCATGAGCAACGTGATCTAAATCACCATATGATACAATGATGGAATAATGTACTCAGTACAGAAACGTGAGACCATCTGGTTACACTAATCCACAAACTATAATTATGAGTTATCCTAAACAAAAGATATTTCATAGCACATTTTATTATGCAGTATTTTATTATGGTTAAGCATGGGTCTTTAATTACATGTGTCAAAGATTAGTCCACATTTGAAACCACTCAATTATACATTTATTTATATGAGGAAATAGTGGTCAATAGAAACTGATCCCATAGATTAACTGTTAGATATTTGTTTTTGCTAAATACCTAAATGGCTCCATGACCAAAGATGAGTCTAAAGCACAGCTTCAAAGTCTTTTGACGCACCAACCAACGACAGGATGATGGAACTTGAGTGATGTAGGCTCTTCTTAAAACAATAGAGGAGAGAGTAAAGAATCAAAGTGTAGGTAAGGGTGGAGGGTGGGTAGATGTATCCATGTCCAATAACCATGAGTCTTTATACCCTTATAAAATGTCAGTCAGAGTGAAGTGATAACCTTCTATCGCAAGAGTTTATCTATAGATTTACTACATCAAGAATTCCAGAGGGCCACTTAAGTAGGTCTGTCAAGTGGTTAAAACACATGTTCCTGTCACTCATGTTTAACCTATACCTAATGTAAATGCACATTTAGAATAAAGAAAGTATGGATTTTGGCAACAATTACAAAGTGACGTCTCTAAATTGTGAGCTTTTTTTTTAGTTTTGTTCCAGTCACAAAATCCTAATTCCAATCTAGAAAGAGGTTGTACGTTGCAATCCTAAGGAACCAGCTAAATACAGCAGGTGAGTCAGGTCTGGGTGAATTATAATAAATACAACAAACAATTGTTATCAGGTTACCCAACTCACTGTTGAGTGAAAAAACTCATAAGATCTTGAACTGCCACATCTGCCTTCACTGAATGAGCACTAACCACAGAAAGTCCTTATCCCTGAAACACCTAGCAATGAGTTGAGCCCCAACCTAAGAGGACAGGATGATCCCAACAGTCAGGAGGCACTGGTATAGGTACGTAAAGTTCGGTACTGAGTATGGTAGCCAAGGCATTTGATGGATCCAGATACCTTTATAGGTAAACTGCGAGCTGGAGTCATAAATGGGTGACACAGGATCCCAGGGGTTAATGCAGGATGGGTGGTCAGACACAGCCACGTTCGGTTCACTAAACGGGTAGTCAAACAAGTCGGTACACAGAGCAGGTAGGTAGACGAGCCAGATACAGATGGGGCAAGACAGGATCTGCCATGTTACATAAACCACATATTCATTGTTGCCACCAAAGTAGGCATCTGAAATATCTCAGAAAAAATAAAGACTTCTGGAATATTTATCATAGTTGTTTTTTATTTGGCTAATACATCTATATATTAAATGTATTCTCTTGTTTGGAATATACATTGTCAATGTTGGTACTGATATGAATATCAATGAAGATAACTGAAAGAAAAAAAATTCACAGAAATAGGGGGAAGTATCCATCTTGAGGTCATGTTTCCTTCACAACAAAGATAAATGAAAAAAGCAAACTAGTACTACAGGGTTTTTTTCTGCAGTAGGCCACTTCATCAGAAATGTACGTGTTAACAACCTTTATATATCATTCTATCAATACTAAATTACTTAAACAGTAAAACAAAGTCAGTCCACAAACCATTTAAAATAGGCAAATAAAACTGCACAAGGCTGGAGCACACAGTGAGTATCAGCCAGTTTAAATCCAGCCTGTACTCACAGAGTTGATCAGGGTCAGATTAAGAGGATCATGGGCCTGGTGCTGAGGATTTGGGGCCTTTTTATGGAAATAAATAAAATAGACAGAATCTTAACTCCCCGGCATCCATGTGTGCTGGATAAAGATAACATGAGTGCTAGGCAGATAATATAGGATATACTCGTATATGATGGTATTGGGAGTAATCAGTACACAAAAACAAATCATCATACATGGGACGCCTGAAGCCACATTTTAGTACCAATGATCCTTTTTAATAAAATCTGCAGATAGAAATAGAGTAAATAACACAAAACCTTTACTTTTCCTCTCACTGATTTCTGGACTAGAAAGTTTTTTCCCTTTAAGTGACTACAAATTCAGCAGGATGTTTTAACTCTAGATAAGTAAAAATTAAATAGTTCAATTTATTCCTACAGAAATTAAAGTGCCAGGAAACAGATGACCAAATATACACCAGGACAGCCTCTGCCACACTAACACCCCAACACACACACACACACACACACACACACACACCAGGACAGGCTCTACCATACTGACACCCAAACACACACACCAGGACAGGCTCTACCACACTGATGCCCAAACACACACACACCAGGACAGGCTCTGCCACACTGATATCCAGACACACACACCAAGACAGGCTCTGCCACACTGACACCCAAAAACACACCAGGACAGACTCTGCCACCCAGACACACAAACCAGGACAGGCTCTGCCACACCGACACCTGCATCAGGATGGGTTAATCTACACAAAGCATAAAAAATGCTTTCCACACTGCTTTGTTGTTTTTCTGTTTGCCCCCTTGTGTATTGATGCCCCAGCCAGGCCCCTCTTTAGTATTAATATACTCTCCCCCACACCCTTGTGTATTGCCCCATGTGTATTTGTGCCCCCGGTCAGCTCCCTTTGTGCATTTATGCCCCCACACCCTTGTGTATTGATTTTATGTAATGCCCCCAGCCTTGTGTATTGACACCCACATCCTCTTTTGTACTGGTTAATGTAATGCCCCCCATACCCATGTGTATTCTAAACAGTCACCCAACCCTTTTTTGTATTGATTTATATGTGATGCCCCAACCACCCTGTTGTGTGCTTATAACCCTTTTTGTATTATAAAATTGTTGCCCCCTTTGAATATGGGTCCCCTTCTAATTTTCACCCCAAGTATTTTTCCCCTGCAGACCGCTTTCCTCCGACATGCTCTTCTCCCCGTCACAAGGAGCTGTTCCGTGTGAGCCTGTGTAAAATCATTAAATGATTAGAAATATATCACATACATTTCAGACACAAAGAATATGACAGCAGATAAGAAACATTTGGGCCATCTAGTCTGCTGGTTGTTCCTGCTATAAAGACTCAAACTTTAGTCAGTCGTCAGTCTCAGCTTAGATTCATGATAGCCATATGTCTATCCAATGCATGGTTAAATTCCCTTACTTTATTAACTCCTGCCCCTTCTGCTGGGAGTATGTTCCACTTATTTACCATCCTTAGAGTAATTTGCCAAAGATTGTAACAAACTATGTTTTCTTTTCACGCATTTTATCATAAATTATTAATATAAAGAGATATTTCGTAAGGAAAACCTTAATGCAAACAGTACAAATTTGCTCATCATTGCTAACACTCGGCTAAATTAAAAATAGCCATTTCAACCAAAAGATTACAAACCATTGGATTAAGTCTTGTTTTATGGTTGACATATTACAAATAATGGTGTTCCTTTCTATTCTTTGGATTACACACTAAATAATTCTAGAATTAGTCCAGCACTGTTATTGTACTCATGTAATTATCTTTCCTACACTCCATCCCCTTATATACAAGAATGCAAGAAGATAATGGGTAAGATTGTTGTTTTTTTATTATATAAAAAAGAATCTTGTAGCCATATGCAGATGGCTGAATTAATTACGCACATAATACAGAGGACTATGAAAGCATCAAATGTGATCCTATAATTTGCTGCAATTACAGTTAAACTGACAGAAAGATGGGTCATGGCTCTTGTCCTGACCATGGTAATCTGACCTTGTAATTAATTTTGGGGTAATTGCTGGGTTGTTAATAACTTACTTCAAATTCAGAACAGGAAATTGTGTTTCCTTCCAAAACTGCTCACAATTTTGTCTGCGGATCTCAATATGTTTTAATAATTCTGAGAGCGTGCAAAATTCAGCAGTAAGTAATTATGCTTTCTGAGCAAATTATAGATTTTACTTCAAATTCTAGTAAAGTGAATGTATTAATTCAGTTGCACTGAGTAACTAAACCTTACAGAAAGCAATATGATTATCTAATGTATTTCTCTATTTACAGGGGCGTACCTAGAGTATTTGGCACCTGGGGCGGATCCTGTATGTGCCCCCCCCAACCACACACACACACACACTTTAAAACTGCATAGCTTCTATCGTTAGGCAAACATTGACAGGGGTAAAGCAGAACTGTTATCATTATATACTGGGGCAAACATTGACGGTGGTATAGGATAACTGTTATCATGATATACCGAGGCACGCACTGACGGTGGTACAGCATAACACCTATTACTGTATACTGAGGCAGACATTGACGGTGGTACAGCGTAATCCCTATCACTATACATTGAGCCAGACATTGACAATAATGCAGCATAACCCCTATCACTATATACTAAGCCAAACATTGATGTGGTGTAGGTCTACCACTTCAGTGTCTGGCTTAGTATAGTAGAGATGCACCGAAATGAAAATTCGGGACCGAAACCAAAAATTCAGCATTCATTTGGCCGAAACCAACACCCTAACCTTGGACAAAAAATGGACAAAAAAAATTCAATAACATATATATATGACTGCATACCCAGATTCCAGCATGTACTGGCTGACGTAGCATGATAGGAATGTGATTGCTAACAGACCTTTAACTCCTGGAATCTCCCCAGGCCAAGTTTCGGCATCTGGAGTCGCCAGCAGGGGAGCTCCTCTGGCATCAACCAATGAAGTGCAGCTGCCGTTCATTGGCTGATGCCAGAGGAGCTCCCTGCCGGTGACCAATAGAGTAGCTCATATGGACCTTTAACTCCTGACGCTGGGAGACCAATAGTGTCCCCAGGCCAAGTTTTGGCATCAGGAGTTAATGGTCCGTACATGTGACTCTATTGGTCGCCTTCAGGGAGCTCTGAAAAAGGGAACGGGCGAATGTTTGTGGAATACGAAAGTTTTTTTACACGAAGACGTAACACAAAGACGAATACGAAGACTTGGCCAGTGCCCAAGTCTAGTTTCCACAATATTTTGGATTGTGTATATGGGAATTTGCCATATAGCCAAAAGAGCATTTGTGAGGTCAGGCACTGATGTTGCAAGAGTATGCCTGACTTGAAATCCGAGTTCCAATCCATACCAATTCAATTTAATGAGGTTAAAGGCAGGGCTCTGTGCAGGCCGGTTGAGTTCCTCCACTCCATCTTTGGAAGAATAGAAGAGCTCATTCATGTTCCATATACTCTCTATTCTGCCTTTTAAGTCCTGAGAATATTTATATAATTACTATCCAGGTTGTATAGTAGAGCACATCCAACAACCAAGGACATACAGCAAACAGAGTCTGATCATGTAGGGTTCAAGGTGTCTGGTATAGACTGGCATCTTCAATATGTTGGAGAATCAGATTGGTATATGCAATGAAGAATGGTTGGTGTATAGCCATATTAAGGTGCGTAGAAGTGAAGATGTTTGGTTTGGTAGCTCCTGCACAAAATACATTTGCAATACATATACAAATATTTATGCTAAGCAAAACCAGAATATCACACCCATCCCTATAGTAGGATTATAGCATGCAGTCGAGTATTATATTCCTTACAGAATATGGAATGACCAAGTTATTCAATGTTAAAGGTCTTGCCTGCTTCAGTGGGATTCCTTGAGCAAGTAAATACATTCCACTTTCCTTAATATCTGCCACAAAGTCTGGGAATTAGGTAAGTCAGGTCAACGAAAGCTGTGGTCAGTTTGGCAATTTTGTTATTTAGTAACTCACTTTCAGTCAATTTGGTCAGATTCTCCTGATCGCCTTGACTCAAATGTCAAGTCGACACAACTCAAGATTTTGTGAATAAACCTCATAATATATTTGCGGTGATCTGTACCTGTATTCATGCTTCACAAGACATTGACAGCAACAAACTATGCCATGTTGTGATAACAGAATTACACTTGGGTGAAATAAATGTTTAAATTACAACGGAGTGTATAGGAGAGTCACATTCAATAATTTAAACACAGAGATTGACTACTTGAATCACATCTCATCAGAGCACACTGATTGCACTTAGGAGATGTATAAATCTAGTGAATGTTAGTACTAAAACTGTCTGTTTCTTTTCATGTTGGAATAATGGCAAATAAAATAAACTAGTTCAGCTAGAAAAGCATATAACAAAATACGACTTCTCCTGAGCTAGCTTCGTGTATTATCTGTTCATACAAACCCTTTAGATAACCCATCAGTTAAGTCCCATTAAGCAGTGTAGAGAGGACAGTTTACATCATGCGAGCAGTTGGTGAAGTGCTGATGTAAGTCAATTTGTTGCATGGAAAAATATGTTCTTAGCTGAGATGTGTACAAATGTTGCTTCAAAACCACGTGAAGTGGTCTAACCAATCAACATTGCTATATAATGCAAACATTTTCTTTTGAATCAACCTTATAATTTAATAATAAAATAAAGTCATACATTGCATGGTTTCAGCAGGGTATCAGATATTTTAGGCTGGAAAACAAGTATTTTATATTTCAGTATTTTACAGGAACACAATATGGAGTCAAAGCCATTTTGTTTTTCTTAACCATATAAATATACAAAAATAAAGTGAATAACGGCGCTTCTAATAAATATGTGAACAAATAAAGTATACAAAGTAGATATAAAGAATGGCTGCCAGCACTTAACACATAACCCCTATGTAACAATAAAACAAACAAATAGTAAATAAAGTGCAGCGCTGCGTTTATAATATATATTTAAAGTGCTATGTAATTTTTGTTTTATATAACAATTGAATTTGTCCCTTCTTACAAGGTTACACCAATCGTGAATAAAGTGCTAAAAAGAAAAATGAAATACTTAGATTCAAATCTCAAATCACAAATGGTATCTTCATATAAAATAGTATAATACTGTATAAGTAGGATATTAACCCCCCTATGCGATTTGCACTCACAATTAGTTGAGCAACCAAGTCTGTATAAAAATACCATAGGATCCAATCAGATACCAATCAGTTTCTAAAGATCAGCTGTATATAATAGGGATATTCCACTCAATGTTGTTGTTCCTCCATGAGCATCAGCTCAGGACATACAGAGGTCAGATGAAGAGGAGGATATTTCAAAGCAGAAGTGACAATTGATTAATAGTAAAAAAAAAAAACAAAAAAAAACAATATGTTCACAACAAGCAATCAAAGTTCCGTGCTTTGTGCATGTAGTCCGTACTACTTCCAGGTGGGCTAATCGGCAATCTGCATGACGCGTTTCGCCCAATCAGGCTTCCTCAGATACATACCGGTACCTCCTCTTCATTGCCCTTATATACCCAGCTGTATTAGATCTATCAGGTGGAATTCCCTTATGTGCAGCTGACATTTAAGTCCGATATTGTTAGGCACATTGTATAGAAGAATTTATCCATATTCAACCCTCGGATTAAGGTATCCATAAAAATGTCCATATTGCACAGAAAGAATCATATTAAAAATGGATTTATCCAAAAAACTATTTGTATCACCTTATAAATTAGAAATAAGCTGAAAGACCTATCAAATACATCTATATAGGGGATATGGTATTTCTCACATACTGATGGAAAATTCATAAAGATTATGTATAAATATCAATATAAATAAATGCATACTCCATAATTTAGATCAAACATATAAAAATGTATATAAAAACCACATGACCTGAATAAATATTTCTAAATAAATATATATAAAAATAAGTACAATTCGTATAAAAAGTGGTTAATCAAAAAAATTGAATAAATCAAATAAATCAAAACCATATAAATTATTTTTTTTCTCTCCTTGTTCTCTTTATATTGAGAACAAAGAAGCTTTTATGAATATAGCTGTTTCAGCAAATATTCCCATCTTCTATAGGAAAATATAAGGAGTAGAAGCTTCTTATCTCTAGGAATGTAAATTGGAATGGGGGACACAGTGCAAGACCACCAAAACGGATTTACTACCTAGGAGGTAACTTCTAGAGATGTGTGTGATCAAGGACGAATTTCAGATGTATATGTAATGGTCTTAAAGTTATTTCTTAGACCAGAGCATCTCTTAGGGGTAAATGATGGCAATACAATGGTGCAAATATGCTGAGAAGTCCTAATTATATTGGGTAAAATCCACAATTATGATTGGATACTTTTAATCAGTAGGTAGAGAATATGGTAATAAGCCCTGTCTTTAAAAGCGTATGTTTTAAGCAATTTGTGACCCATACAATTGGACCCCGGACCATTTGAAAAAGAAAAGACAATTAGAATTTTGAACATCGCAAGATCTTGGCACCATATTTCACTCTCATAATTATTTTGAGTATTTTTTTCTGACAACTTGCAACTTTATAGCAGTTATATAAGTTTAAGAAAGTTATCTTTTCTTTCCACTTAATTTTTCAACTGAACCTGGATTGGTCTCTACAAGGACCAGTTGGACCACAGCCACAAGTGGTGGTAAATATAATGGTTTTCTTATCTTGAATATAGGAGAATTTATTCCCTTTTTGGGGGAAATAGTATACGACATTATTGTGTATGACGGCTTGTAAGACTGCAGAATACCTGTTGCATTTTGTATGTGTTAGATTCCTAAGACAATGATTCATATCTGATAACTAATCAATAGTACACTGTATTTTCGACTTGATTTATTTTGACATGTTTAGATTTTTTTTTTATTTTATCTTCTGCACTGCATGGGTAATATGTATTTTTTGTAGATTGTGTTTTTACAATAAATAATATTTTGGTTAATTACTGTGATAGTATAATATCTCATTTTAAATTATACTATGTTTTATCCAGTGCTACAGAATATGGTGCGCTAAATAAATCAACAAATAATACTTCTTTAGCAAAAATATGTGTTCTCCATCAAGGAAAAGAATGTTTAAAAACAACACAATAGCGTTATGGTGTGATTTTTTTTTTTAATTCTTTCATTTATTTATGTTTCAGAAATAGCATCAGTAAGTATAACAATGGAGAGCATTCTCTTCTTTTTTGACAAGGCAATGTGTTATTCTACAGCATATAACAAGACTTTACTAGAAATTGGTTCCTTTGTGCTTCTTTTATGCATGTATATGACTCTAGAATGTGAAAAGAGAATGATGTCTACGCGTTAGACCCTAGAGTTCTCATAGAAAACCTCCATTTAACATACTGATTATATCACATGTAGAAATGACAGTACAATAATTCACAGGTTTGGAGAAATACAGAATGAACACGGCTTTCATCTGTTTTCCCGACATAAATGTTTTCTCTCTCTCCTTATTTTTTTTCTTTTCAGCTTCAGTACATCTGGATCTTTAATTTTATAGAAGGCTTGTGAAAATGGCTACAAAAAATCCATTTAGAGTTAACCCTTAAGGACCAAGACTTTTTAATGTTTTTTTTTTGATGTATGTAAGGACAGATGCACATTCATCAATTCCTCATTTAACTCACCTAAATTATATATTGTGTTTTCTGGACAACATTTGGGGCTCATATATACTTTAAATTAGTGTGGTGAAAAAAAAAACTAGTGAGAAAAAAAATGCTAAATATTTTTAAGCTTCACCTTTATGATTACAAATACCTGGTGCAAGTACAACATAAATACATAAATATGTTCCGATATCGCCGACATCACATATGCCTAGGATGTTATATTATTTTTGGTTATTAAATTGCAGACATGTGTATCACTGTTTCAAATCTATATATTTTTCAAAAATGATGTTGGGAATTTATACTTAATAGCTGGTAGTCTTAATCACAGATGAAAAGGTTTAGTTTAGTAATTAAGCATCAGATGAAAATAAGATATGGTTAATTCAGTTATAGAAGTATGTCTGGGTGCAAACTTAAACCAGATATCCTGACAAGTAGGCATTAGGTGGAGATGCTTGAGTTTTGGCTATGAGTATGCCCACACCATCACCACCCACTTCCAGACAGTGGAGTCATCTAGACAACTAGTGGGGAAGGGGCAGCTGTAGACAAGCCCCTGGGGCTGTTTGGGTCTTTAGCCTATTGTAGGATGGACAGACAAACATTTTTATCCAGTAAAGTTAATTTCTATTTTCAAATAGGGCAATCTTATACCATTTAGAACATAAAGTACACTATCACTACTTCTAGGAGCCAAGAATAAGGTTACAATATAATAATCCATGATGGCATATTAAATACAATTTACAAACAAGCAGGTACTCCAAAAACCAATACTCAAATGAACAAAGCAAACCAATAAGATAGCTCTTATACAGAAACACTCGAGAAATAGTGATTTGCTATTATATAAAAAAGGGATTTGTCAAACATAAAGCAAACACTTACATGTCTTTTATATATTTTTTAGATAAAATAATTGACCCAAAAGGGATAAAACTACAATAACACAGTCTAGGCTGTATAGAAAAATATGTATATCAACATGTACACCGATCAGCCATAATAATATGACCACTGACAGGTCAATTGAATAACACTGATAATCCTGTTATCATGGCACCTGTCAGAAGGTGGTACATATTAGGCAGCAAGTGAACATTTCATCCGTGGTGTGTTGTACGACTTTGACAAGGGCCAAATTGTGATGACTAGATGACGGGGTCAGAACATCTCCAAAACTGCAGCTCATTTGGGGTGCACTATGAAATATGGGAAGAAGGCAAGTTGGCGGAGGCAGTGTGATGCTTTGGGCAATGTGTTTCTGGGAAACTTTGGGTCCTCACATTCTTGTGGATGTTACTTTGACACGTACCACCTACCTAAACATTGCTGAAGACCATGTATACCCTTTCATGGACACAGTATTCCCTGATGGCATTGGCCTCTTTCAGCAGGATAATGCACCCTGCCACAAAGCAAAAGGCAGGTGGTCATAATGTTATGGCTGATCAGTATATATATATATATATATATATATATATATATATATATATATATATATATATATAATATTACCAAATAAAATGAGTTACAGAAAAAAAAAGTTAAAGGAGCAGAAAATAATAGACATTAAACACATGTCATATAATGGGACACAGAGCTCCATATGTCCTAAATCGACATTTATGAAATATGCTTACTTGAAATAAAAAGACATACATATAACATCTTAAAAAGAGCAAAAATATATATTTTCATGTGCAACACATCATGTTTTTTTTAAAAGATGTCATGCCTGCTTTGGTGTCCTACTTACGTGTACATTAGAAAACATCAAACCTTAATGATGTAGAAAGTGCATAATACAATACTATCTACCTCAAAGAAACCTCTTTGCAGTACACTAAATATATTACCCCCTGCTTGTGTAATAAGATAAAGGTACCCTGTCTTTAAGGTGCCATATTTTCTATAAACATAGCATCCCTTTACTGTGAAAAAAGAACCAAGGTAATTAAAGTAATGGCACTAACCATATAATTCTATAATTAAATTCAACATTCACAGTAACAAATGTAATAACCCTGATAATGTAACTCAGAACAAATGGATCCAGAGCTCAAAACATTAAACCATGTATTAATCACAATGAAGAATAGAATAATCTCTGCACTTCCATTATATACAAATGGATCCAGTTATGTGTAAATAAGTATACAGTTGTATTCTCTTCCAATCAGTCGTTATCCTTTGTTATATCACATATTTGATGACAAAAAGTGCAATGAGAAGGGTTTTTTCTAAACTAAATTTAATGTTGTTGCTTTTATTTGGATATAGTTTCTGCCTGTATCTCATTACAATATTCTCACTAACAAAACAACAAATTACAAAACGCCCAATGGTTACGCATATGTAAAAAAATGTCCTTTGCCATGTTGTTCTTATGTGCCTGGGCATTTGCTTATCTATTTAGCACAGTGGTCTGTACATGTTGACGCCTGGCGGCTAAGTCACATGACATATGACTATACTAAACTAATTAACTCTATCGTGACCGGGCCCAGGAGTCATATTATTAGAATGTACTACAGACATATACCAGGACCTGTTAATTCATACATGAAGTAAAAAAAGAGTTAAAATACTAGCATTTGAAATACCCTGGGGTGTCTAGTCTTCAGAAACACATGGTTTGATGGGTTAACTTGCATTGGCCGGCTTCAAAGATACCCGAAATGGCACATGGGGGGAAGAATTACCAGCTTTGGAAAAATGGTTTTGAAATAGAAAAACACTACCTGTACTTATTGCCCCATAATGTGTGGAAAAAAAAACAAAACATAAAACACTGGGTATTTCTAAACTCAGGACAAATAGTATAATATATTTAGCATGTTTTTTCATTAGCGTTTATAGATGAATAAAATATTTTTTATGACAGAATAAGTCCTTTTTTCTAAATTTTTCACCATATTTTATATATTTTCCCATTGATTTCAATGGGAGTGCAATTCACAATTATGCAGGTTGGGCTGCCCGGCTACATACGAACAACGGCTGCAATGTCCATACCTAGGCAAGGTTCTGTTCCATGGATGGCATCATCATGCTCCTATTTGTGGCCATGGTGCACCTCTCTGTGATGTGCGCGGGCATGACTTATGTTTGCCGCAGGTAGGTATCAGTGTTACCTTGGTCACACATGAGTGATGTTGGTAAAATGAATAAAGTTCTTGTTCCCCAGTGGTCAGTGCTCAGGAGTTTGGCTCTGTGCCGTCTTCCGGGGTATATGATTCTCTGATTTCTATTACTAACAGTAGGCTTGTGATGCCGGACTGGACACGTTGCCTATGACCATGAGCTCTGGCTTGGATTTTAGATTCGCTATTGCCAACCACCTGCCATCGTCTTTGGAACTGTTTGGCTAGGCTTGTGCCTCTAAACTTTTTCAAATACATTTTAAGCTTTGTACTGCAAGGACTGTTGGATCTCTTTCCCTAGATCCTGCATTGAGTTTCATACTGTGATATGTATATATATATATATATATATATATATATATATATATATATACCATAGAGAACAAACATCAGTATGTATTTTACTTTGTCATAGCTTTGTGGCTAAAGTGTTTCTTGAACAGTTAAGCCAGCCTCACAATTTAGTGTTAGTGTGTAGAAAAAACAACAGAATTAAGTATAGCATTTTCAACTTGTCATTGCTTTAAAAATACAATTTGTATGTTGGCTGCTTTGCTAAACCCATTACCAGTCTGCTTCTTTTTTCCTGTTCTTGCTTTAAACCATCTCCACTGAAAAATCTTTCTGTAAATAGCAAAGTTATATTTATTTAATAGAGCCATAAACCTAAGAAATCACCTTGAAGAAAAATAAATTAAAGTAATGCGGAAAAAGTTTGCCAAAATGAGAAGAATCAGAATGGAGTGTTTTCTTGTGGCCATCCTGCACTTGCAATCGTTATGCCATGGAGGGAAAAAAATCGTTGAAAGAAAAATGAAACACAAAAAAGCTAAATTACTTCAATACCATTTATATCCCTTTTGGGCTTTTGATATTTTTAGTTATTTTGTGTTTGGGAACTCAGTGTTTTAAAATCACTGCTTATGTTTTGTGAAACAAAACATAGCAGCTGTGCTGTAGGTGTTTTAGTTATTATACTGAAAAAAATGTCACAATACAAAGTCACAGAGTACTGACAGATCTTACCGATGCTGAGTTTACAAAAGAATCTGTGGGGTGGATGCATAAAACGTAATTAAGTATACACACACACATTTCACATATGAGAAAATATTATTTATATATAGAAAATCATTGTGAGTCTAAAATCGCAAGTTTTGATTAAATGTTGCCTACGTCTTTCTTTACAATGGAAAGTAGTAAAGCCCTCAACCTCTCTATTACTAAAATGATCCTAAAAGTGAAAACGTAGTGCAAATGGACATGTCTCGCATCTTCTTATTTTCCTCTCTCCTCTCTTTTATCTTCTCTCTTTTTTCTTCATTCTAATCTCCCAGGAGATAACCTACCGGCGAACACGGGGGAGAGGTTGTCACCGGAAGCTCCACCAATTGGGCGGAAGTTATCCCCGGGAGGGAAAAGGAATAGAGAAGGGGGAAAAACAAGAAGATGTGAGACAGAAAAGCAGGGCTGTGGGACACAGAAGCGAAAGTGGTTGGCTGAGAAGGGGAGATTGAACAAAAAAGGGAGAATGAACAAAAATGAGAGTGTGAGGCACGCTGAAGCAGGAACAGAAACAGAAGTGGTTGGCAGAGAAGGTAGGGAGACATTCAGGGAGTAGCAGAGTATGAGAGTGAAAGAACCCATGAACATGAGAGAAAATGTTGTAGTTTTTTGCTTTGTTTTCATCCATTTCACGGTGTGTCTGGCAAAGTTTGTTAAATTGGTACAAATCGGAATGCACAAGTCTAATACTATATTGTCCCTTAAAGGATCTTGGGTATCATTCTGACATTAAAAGACTAATAAATAACGCTAATTATATGTGAAATTGTAAATAAAACAAAAAAAAATAAGTTATTTTGTACACTTAAACTACTATTGAAGTAATCTTGTGTAAAATATATCTTTATAGATGGCTTAACCTTGGAGCTGCAATTTATGTAATTGTACCAGAACCCTTTTTGAAAACCTTGACTTGGTGCTTTGCTGTAAATAAAACCCCCCCGTCTGATGCTTGCAGGATGTAGTAGTTGCTCAGTTTTGGGTTACCAGGAATGATCAGTGATGATTATAATAAGTTTTACAAAAGAACGATAGCCTGGATCCTTAAAGGATCTGCATTTAATGGGTTACTGATGCATAAATTATGTCATGCCCTGCCATCCTGTTTCTTTAATGTGGGATGGCACAAAGAGAGTGACAGAAGAAAGATCTGTGCTAATGGAGGCCCATCTCCCTGTTCCCCACTGAACCAGCACATGGGCGTCCGCAGGATTTAAAACTAAAAATGATATGACCGTGGTAGTAGTAGCTATGTGACAGAGTATATAAAGCCTTCCCCCAAACAAGGTACCAATGGGTTGAATACTGCACAGGTGGACCATGGAGGCAATTTGGAACTTGAGGGAGAGGCCAATGTGAGAAATCTCTGGGTTTGGACTGGATGGTACCTGATGGATTCCCAAAAGAACACTTATTGAAATGAGTTTTACATCCTCCTATGTATTTAGTGAAGTGTTTTATCTTTTATTTATGGTTATTACTGAAAAAATACAATTGATACTCTCCCAATATGCAGCACCCTCCTAAGCACTCCTTTAGCACTCTTAGCAGAATGGAGACACTTCTTAAATTGGGAGCTGCCCTTCATTGGTTCATGTCAGAGGAGCCTCCTGCCGGTGACCAAAAGTCACTCTTACAGGCCTTTAAAATTGAAATCCCGGCACCAAAGCCATTGGCTATTGGGAGACCAATGGCTTCAGCATCAGGAGTTAATTGGATAAAGGGATATTGGGAGGCCAAAGTAAACCTGTGCATTTTAAACACACTTTGCAATACCCCACATGCAGTTTATTTATGCTTTGGCGGTCCAAAGGCTCCTTTACAAACTAAACTATCACTGGCCATGCTTACCTTGGGGTGTGACAATTATAAAGGGGTTAGGCGGAAGAGAAAAAGATGCAAACATTGTGAAACTTCTATTCAATCTCAATTTTCACTGATTTAAGACTCGGAAGTGAGGATAGGTTTATTAACAAATGTTTTCTTTCATACACAAAGCTACAAAACAAGTAAAAATAAGCACATTATTAAAATATATTAAACTGTTGAGCATTTATCACCATTTTAAACTGAAACATGCATTTGCCTTCATGGGCATGGTTATTTAGGTAATTCATGCACGCAGTTTATAAATCTAATCAAAATACATGCATAAATTACGAACAGTGAAAGAATACTAAACAGATTAGGTTTATTCCTCTTTCTGAACGGGAAGGAACCTTAAGCAGGCTTTATATCATTCATAGCGTGGGATGGTCTACAAAGCTGACAGCTTAGAACCATACGATGGTCTGAGTCTTACCAATTGTAATAAAAGGGCTATGTTTTACATACAGTACATACAGAGATACATAATAACCAATGTGAGGTGTCTGCATAATCTTAAAATATCCCTGTTTTTACATGACAGTCCCAATTTTCAGGCATTGTCTAGCTGTTCTTCATAGCTGCCTCGCTGTGTGGGAAAATCCCAAGTAGCCATCCCACTGTCCCACTTTTGCAGGCAGTGGAGATCGTGGGCAAATTGCCAAAATCCTCCGATCTCCCCTGAAAGTTGTGACAACAGCACAGACCTGTGCGGCTCCCATTTGGTCACACGGGTACTTTAAACATTTTTGTTTTAGCCTTTGATCATTGTACACAGTCACTTTAATATGTTAAAATGTTTGCCAACTAATACATAATAAATGTAGGTTAAACTATCTAGTGTTTAATTGAAATATAATTATGAGTTACTCTTATATTCAAAATGTTGTGATACTTAGAATTATTTTATATATGCAATCTAATTATATTTTCTCTATATCTTGTGTTTAGCACCTTTTAAAGTTAATTAGAATAAATTCACTATACATGACAACTAGATATATTTTATTACACAAACATAGGATGTTTATTAAATAACTGCTAACGAATAAAAATGTGATCATTATGCAGCAACGTGAAATAATCAGAAACCATAAACTGGTTAATATGAGCCTTCTCTAATACAACTATGTAGCTACAGTATGACAGAAGGCATGCCTCCAACATATTATTAATGAAATGATAGAAAAAGTTTCAAGATTAATGTTTGAACACACATAGATCAGTGATACATTTAGATCAGTGACCAAAAATATTATTCAGACAAAATGAATATTCAGACAGATAAAAATCTAAAAGTAACTGGGCAACCAACCTGGTACAATCTCCTTTCAAATAAACACTGAAAAGCATAGACATCCATATGCAAGACCCAACAGGTACAGCCATGACATCCATAACATTGGAGCAACCCTTCAGTATTGATGTGGCTTTTATTAGTCACATGTTGCAAAGCCCTGTCTGTTTGTAAACCAAATGTTTTATCTACACACATAAATGGTCTACGATAGGATTTCAGTTTGAAGTTAATGGATACGTTCCGTGAAATAGCATGACGATTTTCACATTTACAAGTTAGTGACTCTCATATTGAGCATTGTGTCCTCCTGAGACAAGGGTGTTATTTGCAATAGGGATTACTGGCAGGAAGGGTTACTAGAGAGTTTTCACTTCATCTCCCTCACTTCAGAGGCAAGAAGAGCTGACCTGGCCATACATTATGCATACTTTCATGGTTGAAGAGAATTTAAAAATCTCCCTGCTTCAACAACCCATACAGGAGCATGGCTTCGTTGCTAAATCTCTTAAAGATCAGGGGTTAGAGTTCATGGCAGATTTAATAGCAGTGGAGTCCTCTATGGGAGTAGTAGCTGCGCACACTGCACATTTATATACAGACACACATATTTGCAAAACATTTATAAATGAACAAAATGATGATTTCTTTATTTCTAGCAACCTCTACTTAATACGCTACCCAGTCTATCTGCTTTAGACATCACATTTTAACTATATATATGTACATAAGGACTTGCCCAGCACCAAGATTGCACCCACAAGGGTCTCAGGTCTCGTCTTAGTTAGGGCTCCTCTCAGTCTGGCTGCGTTTCAATCATGGAGACTATTAAGGACAGAGAAAGTTACCCAGAGAAAGTTCTGTGCCCCCAGGGCAAAGAGTGGCCCTAATGGAAGATCCTCAAGGGGAAGCTGGACAGTTAAAGGGAGGGCGTTCTGGGGGGTCTGTGCTTTCTTCTGGGGAAGTTGGAAAGCTCTTTCTTATATTACCCAAAAGTGCGTATTACATGATAAGAATCAGGACCATGTTGCAATAGCCTACCGCAGCCTAGATTTGTTTTATTTTATCTATTTTTTTTTTCATATGTTTATTTGTGAAAGGCAAGAGGTCAATATATAGGGCTAAGTGGAAAGAGGCCCATGGGTTTGGGAGATATGATTTATTACTAAGATGCAGACAAATGTCTAGTTGTTCAACAAATTTTATATATCATTCTGAAGCACACCACCCAATGTTGCTCCCATTATGGTAGCAATTATAGTCAACACGTGATCTACTTATCTTTTTTTATTTTGGCAGCACGTATAGAGCAAAAGTAAAGACTTTATTAAGAAATAATTATCCATAAATAGATTACTGAGCTTCTTCTAGAAATTCCAGTGAATCTCCTACGCATATTGATTCTGGAATGTAACTTAATCCTTCAATCCTCAAGTATTTAAGTTATGTAACTAATCATTGCTTTTAACTCATTGTAAAATAATTACAGCACTAGAAGTAATCTAAAGAGACTTGTTGAAAAATATTGCCGTGGAAGCTATTACAACCAGTATCGACTAAGTGGATGATAAACTAAATTCAAATAGCCTCCATTAAATTTTAGATATTTTCAAGAATCCATTGAGTATATTTAAGATACCTATTGAAATATATGCAAGCCATTACTAAGTACTAATGTTTTTACCCAGTTCCATCATAATCCTTAGCAGTGTTCTGAAAGATGTCTGATGTTGCCTTAAATTTAGAAGAATATCGTTAATAAATTATACAAAAATTGTATTCAAAATTCATAAATTCTAACTACTATAGTTCCAAAACTCATTTACTGACTTTGACAATGATGTGCAACCAACTTTGAATAAAATGGTATACTGCATTTGTATACCGCTTAGCACCGAAAATAAAAATAGTCATGTGACATCTAGTAATACACGTGTTTATAGAATCACTATTTTATATTATGTTTGCTTGTTGATATATCATTTAGTTGACTCACTACGTAAGTTATCAATGTTGGATTCCAGCATCCCAGATAAACCAATATTTAAGATGTCCTCTCTGTATAGGTGGATCCTACATTGGTAAAGGTAACCCAGGCACTTGGCTATGGTATCAGGACTAAATTCTTAATCTGTTCAAGTTCGCATTTGGTTGGATTAAGCCATTCTATTGCTTTCCAGTTGACTTCGCATTTAATTAAGTGGGGACTATGTCCTACAGCTTAATTTGGAGGGTACTGAACACAACTGAGTTTGGCTAAACATTTATAGAATCTCTTCAGTGTTCAGATGAATCTTACACTGGAACAGTTGGCCAATGCACTCAGACAAAGTATCTCTTTGGTAAAAACATATTTTTAATCACTGAGAAACATGTCACCCAGGTATAACTTCAAAGGCAGCTTCTGCTCAATGCAGCCATTCTGTTGTCCCCTAGGTGAGGACTAGATTCTGCAGCCAAACTCGGCTGGAATTCAACCAATTGTTGTTGGGTAACTCACAAGTGAACTCAAATTATTATCTCTTGATTTTGCTTACATTGGCTTTAAATTTCCCGTTACTTGAGATTACATAGTTTTGCTAACCATTTATTAATATCATTATTTGTTCATTGCATTTCTATTAATCTATGTCTAGCATCACAAGTGCTTAAACATATTTACGAAAAATTACAGCAATATGTGAGCAATTACATAGCAACGTTTTAAGTAAGTGTTTAATTCTTACTTACCATGTACTGTAATGACATATATAAAAACAAAGGACTCTTCTTCTAGCGACAGTATCAGTGTCTTCAGAAGGAATACCTCTAATTGTTTACTCCTGCCTCCCAGCTATTGCACATTCCCACTTGGAAGAACAAACAGTCCGATACCACAGCTGTTGCCGGATGATAAATGTTGTAATCTAATTGCCACTTCAATGCCCAACAGATACATAAAAGCCATGTGGCAGAGCTTGTTTGGTAGTACATCTTAAATAAAAGATAAAGATATTTAACTCCCAGATTTGTTTTTATTATGTTAGACACGCAGCTGTCATTTCCAGAGTGAGATTTTTTGGTGATATTTTCTCCTATCTGGTATCCAGTTTATGTTCACCTATAAACCTGTTTATAATATTATGTATTATTGATGAGGCAATTGATGAGCAGGGATGGCATTGAGAGAAGGGTCAAGACATTGGTGAACAGCACAACTACTTGCACTGAGGAGCCAAACTTGTTCAATATTGTTACGTATATATTGAAGAGACAACACATGTACTCCATTTGTATCTAATATTGCAATATGACTGTATGCGGTGATTAAAATTAACAGCTATTCCAGATAAATGTTCAAGGCCTGCCATAGCCTGTTTGAAAACTGTGTGATGAACCACATCATCATCATCATCTTTCAACCCTACCATCCAAATGCGAGTTTTCATTATATACACTAACTCCCAATCTACTATTATTTTTGCACCTAAAACTATAGTAGATTGTGTATTATCGGCTCTGAGCCCTTTTCTGTCCTCATACTGTCAATGTTTGTTTAAGGGTCATGTTCCAGGGTCTAGATCATGGATTAATATAACTTCACTTGCAATAAGTTTTATTCAGCAAGACATTCTGTACATTGCAGTCTGGTAAACAATATGTGAAATGTATATGTGTCCTGGGAAAAAAAATATCCTACATGGAAACCACATCTCCTACAACTGCACAGCAGGACAACATCTATGCAGATCATTGCTCTTTGATGAGTATTTTAAGAAGACAGAGAAAGGTCGCCATGTAATGGCGTCAACACTTAACTACACTATTTCTGAAAACCAGGTTATCTTAGCAGCTGCTGTAACCACCACCAACAAACCAAATAGTTAGCACTTGTTGCGAGGACAAGTCTGGGAGGTTGAACATCCCTAAGGTTAGTCCTGCCTGATAGTAATTGTTTTGTTAATTACCGTATTTAGGAGTGAACGGCATGTATAATAATCACTATAGAAAGATCAAGTTTGCGGACTAGATGATGTCACTGTTTTTTATTAAAATAAACCATCAACCAGTATCAATTTCTTTTAAAAAACAATAAAAAGTCACAAATATTTTAGTACTGGTCCCACAAAATAGGCAGTATAATAAGGAGTAAGGTAGTCTTGACTCAAAAAAGGCAATCAGATTTCTCTTTGGATCAGGAAGCTCTAAAATATTAAAGTTATAATCTATAATTTATAGCCCTGTATGTTCTGCTTTTCTAATAAAATGTCCAGACCCTTTTTGAAGGCATCCATTGTATTGGATAACACCACCTCTCTCTGCAGTGAATTCCTTTTTACTGTAAAGAATCCCTTAGTTGTCTATGAAATCTTCGCTTTTCCAGTCTGAGGATGAGCTCCAGATCACTGGAGCGCTCATTATTCATTTTGTAGCCCTCCTTTGCAACTTTTCTAGTTCCATAATCTCCTTCTTAAGGACCGGTGCCCAGAATCGCACTGCATTTTCAAGGTGAAATCTTACCATTTACTTATGTCTGTCTTTGTGGCCTTTGCAGCTGCTAACTGGCATTGCACATCATTGCTAAGTCTGTTGTCTACAATTATATCCTTATATTTTTTCCCAGGGAGAGACCATTTAAAGTATATTATGCATCGTTATTATTTTTCCCAATAATCCATGACTTTACATTTGCCTGTATTGAGCTTCTGCCACTTGCCTGCCCATTCCACCACTCTGTGTAAATCCTCCGGCAGAGAAGCAACATCAAGGTTAGACTGTATTACTCTACCTAAGTCATCAGCAAACACTAAGACATGCAATATGGGAGTTCATTGATAAATTAAAAAGAAAAGGACCCAGGACAGACTTCTGAGGTACTCCACTTATTACCTTGGTCTTGTTTTCCATTTGCCACTTACAACCTTTGGATTCTATCTTTTAACCAATGTCCAATACATTTGCCCCTAAGCCTATTTCTGACAGTTTGTACATTTTGTGGAACTTTGTCAAATGCCAAATAGCTCACATTTACTGCCATTTTTAGATCTATATTTTTATTTACAGAATGCTGTTAGGTTGGTTTGACCTCACAAAACCACCTTGACACAGATGCAGCACAAGCATAAACACATAAACGGGTTGCATAACATGTTGCTAAAAAAATGTCTATTATTTCCCATCCTACTATTTCGATCAACAAGGACAAAAGCATTTCTGGTTTTCCATAAAATAATCTAAGTGCTTTTAGTTTTTTTGCTTATTTAAATAAAATTTATGGATCTTTAGCATATAAAATCATATCAGGCCACACTGAATCAAATGTCGATTTCATTAAAATAAATGACATATTGTAAATGTCAATTTTTCTAAGCTTTTGTTTTAATTGAAAAACAAATTGCCAACATCTGATTCAATCTAAAGCTCAATAAAGACACGCCACTCACTTAAAGTTGATCCCCAATTGATCCAGCAAAGTACTGTGCATTTAAATAACTAATATTTCTCGTGTCAGGCATTTAACACTAATAAAAACAGAAATATTTTGATGCACAAGTTATCATGGTATTATACAAATTATAGAATCGCTATCACACAGAAGTGAGTTTAATTGAACCAGGCTTCGGCAAGCTTTAGCGTTTCCTCTCTTCTTTCTTTATTCTATAATTAATAATAAATAATTATGAAGAAAAACATTAGCACATGCAAATATGAGCATACTGGGCCACAATGGGGATTTTGTGCACATAGAAAAACAACCAGCTCTACTACTGCAAACATTCATTGAATTATTTATAGAAACTTACAAAACTTACAAAAAAAAAGTGAACATTTTTTTTTGCTTTTACATTCTTTATTATAATGTGTAGTACTTGAGTGTACTTTAAATACTTAATACAAATAGACTTTGCATAGTTTATATTGTACGTTAGCACCAGCTAAGTAATAAAGACTTGCATTTCTATCTATTCTGCTGAATGTAACACAATCCTAACTAAATGCAAAATTAGCAACATCATTCCTAGTACTGTTTAATGCCTTAAACGTCCCCAGTAATAAAGATTTCTGTGTTGTCTTTAGGTGATTAACCTTCAAAGGATTTGATACAAGTAAAAGTTCTGCTAAATTGCATTTGCTGCATAAGCTAGAGAGTGAAATGAATATTTTGTTAAAGTGGAACAACACCTTTAATGTCACTGAAACATTTTATAAATCTCATCTAATCTATGTGGACAAACATACAAGGTGGAAATATTATGTAGACCATAGCTGGTTTACCCCAGAATGGGTAGACCCTGGGGCTGTTGAAGAGCCCAAGCTACAATGCTTCATGTGCTTGTGGGGGTCCAGCCATTAAGCCAGTAGGAAAGTCAGGAGGTCCCCATAAAAGTAAACTCAACCACAAAAAAGAAGTTGGTGCATCAAGTACATTTTAAAAATATTATGTATATATGCACAAGGCTGACTAGTCCAATCTACTAGACACACACAGAGGCACCCTGTGACTCATAAACCCCTATGGAGGCAATGACTTCAATAAATACCGTATTTGCTCGATTATAAGACGACCCTGATTATAAGACGACCCCCCCAAATCTTAATATTAATTTAGGAAAAAAAGAAAAAGCCTGAATATAAGACGACCCTATAGGAAAAAAGTTTTACCAGTAAATGTTAATTCATTTAAACACTTTTTTTAATAAAAGGTATGCTTGAGAAAAATATTTTGGTTTTATTTCCTTCTATTTTCCAACCTGCCCCCCAGTTATGCACATCTGCCCCAGAAGTGCCTTATACCCCCTATATGCCACTGTGCCCCATGATATGCCTTTTAACCCTCTAAATGCCACAATGCCCCATGATATGCCTTTTAACCCTATATGCCACTGTGCCCCATGATATGCCTTTTAACCCTATATGCCACTCTGGCACTTAGAGGGTTAAAAGGCATATTATGGGGAAGAGTGGCATATAGGGAGGTTTAAGGCATTTCAGGAGGCAGAGTGGCATTAAAGGGGTTAAAAGGCATTTCACAGAGCACTCTGCCTCCAGAAATGCCTTACACCCCCCATTTAACACTCCCCCTCCCTCCTCCAAACTTACCGGTGCTTCTGAGTTGGGGGGGCGCATAACACAGGAGGGTCCAGGTCCCCTGCATCTGAGCCCCAGGTGCTTAGTCCGGGCAGCATGTAGAGCTCCACACGAATCGCGTAGAGCTCTACACGCTGCCCGGACTAAGCACCGGGGACTCAGAAGCACCGGTAAATTGGGGGGGGGGTAACACAGGAGGATCCAGGTCCTCTGCATCGCTGCGGGGGATCTGGATCTTAGTCTCATAATCAGACCTATTTGAGGTCTGATTATAAGACGACCCTGATTATAAGACGAGGGGTATTTTTCAGAGCATTTGCTCTGGAAAAAAAATCGTCTTATAATCGAGCAAATACGGTAAACAAGACTTTATTAGAATTGCCATGAATAATAAGCTCAGTGGTGGCAACAGTGGAGGGCTGGCACCTTTTGGCTTGCCATTTAAGCTCTACTGATGTACCCTCCCATATATATATATACACAGGTCGATGTATAATCTCGGTAAAAGAGATCTTGTCCATGGAATGATACTTTAAACCAGCATCATATTCAAATTATTTTCAATAGAGAGTTAATATTTTTAATCTTATATTGAGTTGGATTTCCTGTCTGGTCTATTCTTAAAACTCAGAATATTCCAGAAAAGAGTGAACGTTGTTACAGACCCAATGTTGATGGAACCTCTCCTGGCTTTACATTAGAAATGTGAAGTTAGTTTTGTGAAGTATATATGTCTACTGCATATCACCACACTTTCATAATTAGTAAAAGTAATGGACAAAGAATGTCTCAAGAAGCAGGAACTATTTTAAATGGACAATTGGATTAAAAGTTGATCAGCCATCCACATACAGGTGGATAATAATAAATCGTTTTTGAAAGTAACACTCATTCTATTGAAATTCCATATATAATGGTCTGAATTGTTATTGGGCCTTTGCTTGGTAATATATAAAACATCCAAGGGCAAATCATAGGTGCCTCACCCACCTTTGGGGTATATGGATTATTGAATGCAAAACAAGGGATTCAAAGAGACATACGGAAACACACATACTCCTACTCCAGTAATCTCTGTGAAATCAACATTTTTAAGTAGACTTGGGTGCGGACTAACTCTTCGTGTTGGTCTTCATGTTCGTGTTCGTCATCGCAGGGAAAACATTCTTCGTATTCCACGAATATTCACCCGTTCTTGTGTTCGGTTCAGGCAAATATTCGTGCACATCTTTCGTGTAAGTTTTTTTTCTTTTTTGCTGTTTTTTGTAGAAGGAGTTAATACGGGGTTAACACAGTATGCACTATGCAGCAGCTTTGGCGCCAGGATTTTAAAGGTCCGTACGAGCAACTCTATTGGTTGCCTGCAGGGGCCTCCTCTGGCATCAACCAATTGGTTAATGGCAGACACTGGTCTCCCCACTCCAAGAGTTAAAGGTCCGTACGAACGACCAATAAAGTCGCTCGTATGGACCTTTAATTCTTAGAGCGGGGAGACCATGGGCTCCCCAGGCAAAGTTCCGCCATCAGATGTTAAAGGTCCATGCGAGCGAGTCTATTGGTCACCTGCAGGGGCCTCCTCTGGCATCAACCAATTGGTTGATGGCAGACGAGCCCCCTGCTGGCGACCAATAGAGTCACTCGTACAGACTTTTAAATCCTGGTGCCGAAACTGGTCTCCCTGCTCCAAGAGTTTGGGTCCCTATGAACGGCCAATAGAGTTGTACGGACCATCAACTCTTGGAGTTGGGTGACCATGGTCTCCCCATCCCAAATTCCGCCGTCAGATGTTAAAGGTCCGTGTGAGTGACTCTATTGGTTGCCGACAGGGGCCTCCTCTGGCATCGACCAATAGAGTCGCTCTTATGGACCTTAACTCTTGGCCAGTTAACCCCTGCGATGCTGCATAGATAGGGTAGGCTAGATGGGGAAGGGATCAGGGAGATTAGTAAAGAAGACAAACATGAAGATTCTTCGTGTTGTATGTCTTCGTCTTCGTGTACGTTCGTTTTCATGTTTCAATCATACCTCTGATTAATTATATTTAATCATACCTCTTAATCAAAACCCCAGAAATAGCATGATCATAAGATCCAGGCATGGTTTCTATGCAATGAAAAGCAGATACAGGTGACATTGTTAGTTAACATGCAATAGAGAGACCAAAATATAATAAAACATTTCTGCATTCCGTTAATGGCATTCCATATAATTTATAAAGCATGATAACAAATTAATTGCATAACTTGGTTATTTGCCATGTGAAGTGAAATATATAGATGTTCTAACATAGGCATAACAATGATTTTATATATAGTACTCATGTGCAGAATGTAAATAAAAAGCCCCTGCCAGCACACAATACTTAACATACCTGGGGCATCAATATTGTCTGAAGTGTTGATTTAATTGCAGTGCATTTGATGGAATGTCTTAATTTTTATAAGGTGTCTACATCAATAATATCAACACCCCAGATCAGAAATTATCAAGAAAACCCTTTTCTTTCTCTCTGGGAAGAATTAAAAGTGATCAATCATTACAACAGAAAAATGTCAGGCAGAATACAAAAAAACAGAGATAAAGCAGCAAAAAAGACATTTGATTAAAGATCTATGTACCAGCAGCCAGAAGTCTTCAACAGCTGTGTGTGAAATTGTTGAAATTATCAAAACAAGTATACTTTTTTATCCTACCTCTTTCATGTAGATCTCTCCCCCTGTGTCTTGGAGACTTGTGCATGGAGATTCATATGAATTTTAACGAATTTAGTTAAAAACATCAATTCATACAACTTTTTTGCATTTTATTTATTTATTTTTATTTTTTTTACTCTTAGTCCCTCTTTCACACAATCTCCTACATGCTAACTACGGATTAACGTCCCAGTGAAACAAGTCACGTGGCAAATAACTTCAGTAAATTAGAACAGTGTGGCAGCTGCAGTTTAATGTTGATAAATGTAAAATAATGCACTTGGGACGTAAAAATCCCAAAGCAGAATATAGCATGGGGACACTTTTCTGTCACTGACAACGGAAGAGAGGAACTTAGGAGTAATTATTTCTGATGGCTTAAAGGTAAGCAGACAATGCAATAAGCAAGCAGGGTGCGTAGCTGTATAGCAAGAGGCATTAGTAGTAGAAAGAGGGGGGTGGTTTTGCCACTTCACAGATCTCTGGTCAGGCTTCATCTATAGTGTATAGGTCTGAAGACCCCATCTCCAGAAGAATATTGACACACTGGGGAGAGTTCACAGGAGGGCTACAAAGATGGTAAGTGGTTTGCATGATAAAAATTCTAAAAAAGACTAACAGATTTTAATATGTATAGCTTGGAGGAAAGGTGAGCTTCCAGCTGCCATTTACATAAAAGTGCATATGATACCTAGGCTACTTGTTTACGTTCAAAACTACTAGGCTGGTTATTAATTAATAAATATCAAACTACTGCTGAGGTTGCAAACCATTGTCATATGCAGTAGTGAATGCAACTAGTGGTGGTCCTAGGGTTTTTCTAGGTGTGTCTCTTGTCTCCCCATCCTGTATGTTCTTGCTTTCTAAAATAGGAAAAACGCATGGTGGTGCCCCCTACCAGGTCATAACCTTGGGCTCCCACCTAGATTGACGGTAGGGTAAATGATAGGGCAGATCTGAGCTATGTTCAGACGGCACATTGACATTTGTTTTTAAAATGGCAAGATATTGGTCACCTTATGTAGAAAAAAACTTTAATATAACAAAACTACTTTAACATTACGCAATGTATAACTAAAACCATGGCCAGCCACCAACATTTTAATTGTTTAGTCAATTTCTTGCGAGTTTCATCCAGTTTTCTTTTCCTTTGATGTAGAAGAACTGTTCGGTACAGTTTCGCTATTCAATGCATGATTACACAAAAAGCTTACCAAGAATATAATTTATTGGGACAGAAAATTGTATAGCGAGAGATGCATCTGTTAAATGACTGCTAGTTAAAGTTTAGATTAATAATTAAAGTGTGAGTCTGGCTGAAAGGAACGAAAACATTATTGCTCCGAAATGCTGATAAATGTAAAATAAAAATCCGATTAATGGATGTAATATTGTGCAAACTGCTTCAGAGATGATTTAGACCGTATTTGCCATGTGCACTTTTTATGACACTTCTATAAAAACAATACATCCGTAAATAAAACGAAAACAATTATAAGTGCAGTCACTGAGAAAGTGAGAGAGCCAACAAAATGCCAGACATCTATTTATTTATTTTTACTGCTATCATTAGTAAAAATAATGGACCTTTTAGAGATATGTCTTAACTAAATATCTAGATTAACAAATTCAAATATTTTGTTTCTTGTGAACAACCTTGAAAGGTAAAAAGGTTATATCGCACTCGCAGTTTATTTGAAGTAAAAATTAGTACAAAGTTACTAATGTGTTTTTTTTCTGGTATTTAAATGAATCTAAATGACAAATAAAAAGATGATTTATAGCCATTTATTGCCTTTTCTTATGCCCTTAATTTGGGTTGTAAGTATTTTAAATATTTAAGTGTAATTGCTGTAAAAAGGGGCTGTGTAAGATGAGAGAGCCACCGAAGCTAAAGAACTTTAAACAGTCTAAGGTGAACCTTAATTACTATTTAGTATAATCACACTACTCTGTATTTCCAGAAACCTTAAATATCGTCTCTTTCTAGTCCCACCACATGGTTCTCCTATGAATCATAAGCGCAACACACTTTTGAAAACACCATATTTTCTTTAATCATGGGATTATACATGTAGTAAACCCATTCTGATGGCTGAATTTATGTAAATGAGAATATTTGCACTATAAACACTGTAACAGATAACTCACACATCTTTGTAGTTTCATCCAAGTCTGAATGCCTACTTGTCTAACAAACCATTTAAAACTACCCAACCACACATGCCAATGCAGCAGAACCCTATAGGAAAGACCACTGCACCTTCGCAATATCTATTTCTGGAATACAGCAGCTGCCCTCAATCTATTGCTGGTATATACATGTTCCATGTCAGAACGCTGGCTGCCCTCTTTACCAACAGGCAAATGTACATGTTTGTGGTATTAATAGGTGAACGCTAGGAAATTGTTTGCCTATGGGCCTTCCAACAGTCTTCATGTTGGAAGACTGGCTTCCTATGTCCACCATTGCCACCTCAACACCCATTCCTAAGCCTCAATCCAACCCTGTGTTGGTCTGTCCTGTCTAGAGTCAGCATTTAATGCTCAGTGATCAGAGCCGTGGACATAGATGCCTGCTGTTTGGAAGGTATCTCATTTTATCTTGTAATGTATATGACTGGTAGAGGGAAGTGGAATCAAAGGCCATGTTTATGCCTTAGGAGACCAAGATAATAAATTCAGCTTTGGTAGCCCAACAACTTTAAAATAAAGATATATATCTATTCCATACCAGTTTGTAAATAATTAACAATATATTTTCAGCCCAAACCATCCTTCTTATTTCACATCATCTGAAAACAATATTTGTCATCTAACATTCCTGTCTGCTGCAACGTTCTGACGTTCCTCATTTCATTACCAAAGTTATGTTCTCGTGTTAACTCTCTAGCAAATGACTGTACCACTGTGTGTGTCATCTAAAGTGGTTATATCTGATTTAAATAATGGCATTCACTGAGCAATTTATTGGACGTAAAGAGACAACTGGAAAAGGTAATTATACTGATGATATCTTGTCACATGTCCCCAGGCAGCACTCTGGCTGCAGTCTATTTAAAACAAGTATTTCAATATTGCTGTTTGTTCCTTTCTTTCCTCATTTGTTGCTGGCACAGAGGTAATATTTTTTTATTATTAATTATATTGTTAATTGTAAAACTTGTTATCAATTCTATCTGCGAGGGATTTCTTGTCTTGGCATAGACAATAACCTTATGTGCTTTAACGTTAAGAATGGATAGATTATCTTAATAGCCTTTTAGACCTTGTATTTAATAATTTAATAATGATGGTGATAATATGCAAATTAGACTGCATGTACAATAACAACAGTCCTTTTTTTAAATGGTCATTGAGATGAAGTCCAGCATCTGAGTGAAAACTGAATAGTCATCTACCTGTAACAAAGGTTAAACCTCTAGATTAAAATAATCACCTGGGCTAAGGTTTCAGAGGGTGTTGGGAGGCAGGGGTTAATTGAATTTGGGGAATAAGGCAGAGGAGTACAAACATCATAAGAGATGGAAAGTAGTGTATAGCTGAAAGAAAGAAGTCAGATGTTTTGTGTAGGAGACAATTATATATTCACACAAAAGTTTTTGGGATAAAGTAGAGAGACCAAAACTGGATGCACAGTTGTCAGTTTTAAACGTAACCATGAAGGTAGCAAATAACAACAAATTAACAATAAAAGGTTTCAGCAAGAAGTGAATTTGATTATTTTGTAACACAGGGGAAAACTGTTTGGGGCAATTTCCAATACTCTGTGATGGTATGAAACAAATGTAGCAAGCTAGGAAGTCACAGCCATGCAGCTAAAGAGCTCCAAGATCAAAGGGTCTCCACCAAGATCAAAAGATCTCCCTTCTCACACTTAGTAATGGTTAAGGTCTAATTTGATAATCACAAGGTATTTGGCAATAACTTTTGCATATTGTCATTATCCGACATTGTTGAGATGGGAGCAGTATTTTTGTCATCTATTTAAAAAATGTTGTCAACTATAGAAGAGGATAAAGAAAAGCACTGTGACTCAAAGTAATTTCCTGTAAAATGTTCTGCTTGTTAGAAGGATAATTGTAAAAGTTTTTCATTGTTAAGTAGTTCTTATTTCACATGATCAGAGGCTAACTCTAAACCGGTGTCAACATAGATTGATACTTGTGATACAGAGATCTTAGCTCTCTCGATCACAAGCAATTCTACTCACTTTCCTCTCTCCCATCTCTAACGCATCATGCCCTGACCTAGCTACCTCTCTCTTCACCCTTGCATCTGCTCTTGGAAGATAGTCTCAATCACTACTTGTTTTTCATGATACTAACATTTCCAACCCTGGCACACAAAACTAACATGACATCTTCAAGGTTACTCCCATACTGCTGAATGTAGCCTGCAGAGGTATTATTCCATGTCTAACTTTTACTATATTCTTATTAGCTAAGGATACCTTTCCCCTTTTTTGCCTCATAACCCCAAATGCCTCTTCGGTACCTTAGATTTCCTCTTTGCCTGATATGACTATCCCTTCTACTAGCCTTACTGCCTTTGCTGAAATTAAGACCGATGTGAAATATCTATACAGTCTATGTCTTGTTGTCACCCTCACTTCGACTCTGCTTTTTCACACATACTGATTTCTCCTTCCACTTCTACGCTAAACCAGCTCTCTATGTTCCTCTCTTTTTCTCTTGCTCAACCACATGTCCCTTCATCCTATCCTTTCTCATTTTACCAAGTCTCTCATTCACTCTTGTTCTACAACACTTGTTCTATACTAGCTCACATCTTCAATCTCTCCCTCTGCACTGGATGCTTTACATCCCCCTTCAAACATGGCACTATAACTCTCACAGCTCTTCCCATTTGTCTACGTCCTCTCACCTCTAAGCTCCTTGAGTGGTCTGTAGACACCCAGCAAACTAATTTTCTCCAACTCTTCAATCTGGATTCCACTCTTGACTTTCTACCAAAACCACTCTTGCTAAAGTGATTTACCCATTGTTGAAGGGCCACCATACTTTGTTAATCCTCCTGGATGATTCTGCTGCTTTTGGCATGGTGGGTCACTATCTTCTTCTCCAAATCCTCCTCAATCTAGGCCTCTGTGACATTCCTAGTTTTTCATCAGCTCTTCCTCTCCATGTACCCTCCAGTTGGTGTATCCCAAGGCTGGGTTCTAGGACCCCTTCATTTCTCACTTTACATTACCTCCCTTGGTAAACTAATTCCTTATTTCGTCTTTCAGTACTACCTGTACACCGATGACACTCAGATCATACTGTTCTCCCCAGATCTCTCTCCCTACCTCTTAGATCAGGTCAATAAGTGTATTGACTCTGTTTCTAACTGAATGTTTGCATGAATCACAAAACCCAATTCCTCCAAAATGGAACTACTTATATTCCCTCCCTCCAGTGCTAACATTCTTTCAACACCCTTCAGTCACCCTTGGCTTTTCATTCACCCATTCATTTACCCATTCATTCACCCATTCATTTACCCATTGTAACAGCGCTGCAGAATCTGCTGGAGATTTATAAATAAATGTAATGTAATGTATATTGTGTAATATGTCCTAACTCCTTGGATGCCGATCCCATTTGAGCAGGGCCCTCCTTGCCTTTTTGCTTATAGTTAAATAAGCAGATAAATAAACCATGATGAGATTTCACTAAGCATGATGGGATTTGTAGCCTGGAGTGGCGGGACCGCCAAAGGCTATGTATGTTAAGAAAAAGATTCCCCAGTCTGTTCTGTCAGTGATTTCTCAATTCATTTGTCTGTGCTTGTGGTAAATAGAAAATCTGCTAAGTATACATCAAAGCAGTGTACGTTTTTATTTTTATGATACATCATTTCTTTCCTAAATAACCCATCTTAAATTGTTCATAATCTCTGAACCTCTGATTCACAAAGTAATCTTCACAGCATATCTGTGTATGCATTATTATTAGTCTTCTTTGTCTCCTATTCATGTATGTGTTGTTTTTGAAAAAGCCTGACAAATGCTTGACTACATACAAAGTTCATTTTGTATTATCACCTAATATTAATGTAACAAGGTCAGATATTCCCATTAATATATGTATTATGATGTCGTTGTTTAACTGTGTAAAGCAGAGTCTGTAAATCAAGCTTCTAGAATCAGAAGATTGGAAAGAAGAATAAGAAAGGCTTGCCTGATTAGTTCTTGTTTCTATGTTCCCAGTAGGTTCAAGACCAAAATGGTGAAGAAAGACTGCAAACTGTATTGTTTGTGTTCCACAAATTCCAAGAGTGTGTGCGTATGTTGCTGTATGTGTTAGTGTGTCTTTGTGTCCTAGTATGTTACTGTGTTAGTACATTACTGTGTGTGTTAGTATGCATGTAAGTATGTTAGTGTGTGGATTAGTTAAAAAACGACATTCCCTACATTTTTGGCTGGCTCTTAGATATAAACCAAATTTGTCAGCTCTTGTGTATATATATATATATATATATATAGAGATATATATAGATATATATAGATATATATATATCTATATATATCTATATATATATATATATATCACTAAGGGATACAATTACGCTTGCACTTAAAAATTATTTCTGGAAAAGGGTTGGATTGGAATGTTGTGCTATAATGTGTTTTCTAGCATTATTTAAGAATAACGTAATCTTCCCGTGTCTGGCAATACAATGACTATGGCCTTAGTTTCCCCAAAATAATGATTTTTGGCATTTGCATTTAGCATTTGTTTATTAGCACTTAACACATTAAATTAGCTTCATAATGCTAAAATAGATGTTTAGAAAAATATTACAGAATTGGAGATTTCCTGTCAATGTCCCTGTTTTTCAACAGTACGCCGTAAATAAGATTAGTGCAGTAAAGACATGGAGTGATGACATCCGATAATTGCGTTCAAGTACACATACTGTAGAGGGCTGCCACTGGATTACATATCTTGATAGCTAATTAAGCCGTTCATTTGATTAGGTAGAGATTAGTCATAGGAGTTGATTTTCAAAAACCTCCAGAGAAGTTGATCATTCTCTGTTTACTAGAAAAAAAAAATTACCAATGTGTTGTGGGTAGGAGGGAAGCGAATGGCCACTTTAATTAGCAATTAGCAAATACTCTCTTTTAAACGTCATTGATTGTTTTAAAGGGATCTTGTCACCCAAAAATGCAAATGATTACCTACATGTAAAACAAGTTACAAATGTATTAAACAAACTGTCTTGTACAATGTATGACTTGGGGAGTTCCAGTTCACTTCTCAGACAAATACATTGTGGCTGTTAGCATTATGTGACTCCTATAAGATCTTACCTAATGGGAGCATTTGCAGGAGAGTTGTGGTTTCAGCTCTCAACTTTGCTTCACTATATATTATGAAGGTCCAACCCCAGTGAACTACTGCTGCAAGAAGAGCTTGGTGGGCCCTGTATAAAGCATAGTTAAATTAGTGAGCGTGTTTCGAATATTTCACAGTCTCCTTGCTCATTAAATTATACACAATGCAAGCTCAAGCCTTTACGCCCTTCAGCATGAATATTGAAGCAAGAGTTAAAATCATTAATTTCCAGCAAACTCTCCCTTTAGTGAAAAAACATTACACTGAAGTACACTACAAAAGCCCATATAATGATGTTCACAGATTAAAATAAAATGTTTATATAAACACTGTGTATATGTACTGATGTATATAACAAGCAAATGTGTATAACATGAAACTGGTTATCTTAGCTTCACATTCCTGGAAACATTAGGCTTTTTCAGTGCTTATTGACAGCTCACGCCTCCCGGCTTCGTGTGTCTGATCAATGTAAATTGTCTCTGCGTGGTTATTACAAAGGATTTGTATAATGCTATAGTCGTTTAGCAAGTTAAGCCTTCTACACAATTCCCAAAGGAACTGTACCTTAAGATATAATGTAGAACAACTAAAATATCTAATTTTAACACATTCCCAAGATCAGTAGTTTTAATACTCAAGCAGAAAGCTCAATGTCCAGGTAGGGCTACATATGACTAATGACTAAAGTAACTAATGTCATTATATACAGTGAATGGTTTCAAACTAACTAAACTATTTGTGAATTAATTACTAGAATGATGCCCTGAAATATCGTTCTTTTGTTTTTAGCGTCAAGGTATAAAACAAGATAGAGAAATAACATGTTAAATCAAACTTTATTTTCCATATACAATAGCATAGCAGAATGTGGATGTGTCTAAATATATGCTATAAAAGAGCCCTCAGGATAAACAATGCTCTTGTAATCAGGCAATTTAATTATTCAGTTCATTATAATTACTGGGTCTTGCATGATTTTGCATGATGTGTCTGTCATGCTGCATCTAATGTTCAATAGATGTAAAAAGATGCGAGCCAGTAAATTAAATTCATTATAAATTAAGACATTAAACTTGATTAAATTAAATCATTATATTTTAAACGTGTATTATATATATATATATATATATATATATATATATATTACTACTTTTTCATGATTGAACACATGATTTCAAGAGTCCTAAGCAAATATATTTCTACAGTATCACTACAGCAAGGAGTAAAGCTTATTATACACAAATTAACTAAAAAATATATAAGTTCAGTTGGATTTTACTAACACATTATAGAAATATAACAACCTTTTCAGGAGTCTCCAGTCCAATCATTAAAGGCATGGTGCTTAATTTGGGTCCCCAGTGTAGCTCTTTCTACAGGACCATCAAGAACTTTCCATATGAACTTAATCAAAAGGTTACCTTCCGCCCTCTAGAGGACAAATTAGATATTGCTGTTTTACTCCGTAAGATGAGCCTCGTTTCTCTGTGCTTGTTTTTTCTTTTATTTATGTAATTCAGATGGAATACTTTGTTTTAAAATATTTTTAAATATTAAATACTTTTGAATTGTAAACTGCTAAACAAGAAAATTAAATAAGATCAATTACTTAAATATTTTCCAAATTATTCTGGCATGCAGGTAGTTCAGCAAAATTACTAAAATATCTGCTGTACATCACAGAAAAAGTGAACCCCAGTAAATGAGTCTTATGTTGACCCTTAATACATTGACTTAAAATTCTGCAGACTAGTGACAATGACCAAGAGGTTTAACCCCTGAATGTACCAGCCCCACGCATTTCGTGTTCAGTACGCCCCCACTCGTGTACAGTGTAATGTATTCATGACTATGCTGAGCAAAACAGGACGTGTGACAGTGAAATCTCAAGTGGGTTTCGTAGGTGTTGCGTCAGACATAGGCTACAGGCTATTGGGGGGGAGCCTGGCTTTCTTTTTTTTTTTAACTAATTATAAAGTAGCCTAGTTCCACGATTTTTGCTATAGAGCTTTAGAACCACACAACTCCATACAGATGAACACAACTACTGATAGTGTTGCTCCTCTTAGGTGACTTACTGAGGTTTGTGCTGAGAAGCTACCTTTTGGTTTATTTGAATCTTTTTTTTTTTTATTTGTTATGTATTTTTGGAGCTTAATTCTTCCCCCTCTGACCTTCTTCAGTGACTCAATTTACTTTGCAACTCTATAAGTATTTAGCTGATTCCCTTTAAACAATTTAATACATATCTCTAAACAGCAGCTGTGGAGCATCTCCTGCCAAGCCAACAAGGAACAATGCATGTGAGTAATTGTGTTACACAGAGCTTTGTTGGAAGATCCTTTGTTAAGTTCTTAGATATTAATCTATATATTTATATATATATATATATATATATATATATATATATATATATATATATATATATATATATATATATATATTCTAGATATCTTTTGTATGTAATGTTTTGGCACCTCCAATGTGATATCTGATCAAACTAATGTTAGTCCATCAAGGTAGACTTATATAAGCACTTGTCTTGCTTCCAATTCTTTTTCAGACCATCGGTTTGGTTCTAAAACACTGTTGTTTGGTGCTGGCTATAACTACATCTCTCTCTGTCGGAATCCAAGCAGAATGCAGCAAGGACTGTGCTTCTTGCACATATCACTTGGGTCAACAAACTGAAATCAACTCTCTGGTAAGTGAAGAAGCTGAATATACTGTGCATAGTTTATGAGATATAGAATACTGTTTGAACTTCAGCACCTTGGACAGCAGCACAGATTCTCTTTGTTGAGCTGCTGAAGGAATAAGAGAGAACTGGGAATCCAGGTTGATCAGATTGAAGCATATAGAAAATTATTATTTTTAATAACTGATACCTGATGTTTGATGTTGCCAGAGATAGCTCAAATCCTATATCTCTGAACAATATGTTGTGAACTAGTTCAGACCTTGTGTATGCCCTGTTACACTTACTCTGCAATGGATATTGAGCTTAAGAAAAGTTCTTAATTTAGAACTTTAACTAAAACACGATAATTAATGGTTGATGATAATTAATTACTGCAGAGACTGATACTATTATAACAAAGATTTCACTGACATTCTTCAAATGCTGTGATACCATTTAACCAAATTGCTGCTTAGTTGTATGCCTTATTGTATTAAGCTAATTTATCGCACCCAGATTCGCTAATAGAATATGATTCATCAGTATAAAAACACTTCCAATACACACATTAAGAAATCAATTAGCAGAGTGTACCTACTGTGCCATTAGCCCACACCTCTGCCTTTGATATATTAGTAATCATGAATTCTCCTATTATATATTAAGCAAGATATTATTTGCGCACAATATCTGTAGAGCATGCAGTGAGCACAGATTTAATTCCTAGCCTCTAGGCAGCATAGTCCATTGAAGTCAATGATACAGATCACTATTATGGGGGTTTAGTGATAATCAGTGTGGATTAGTGTAACTGTATTGCAGGGAAAACAATTAAAGTAACCAAGCATTCTAGGACAATACATGGCTTTATATGCTTAAATTAATCACAGAAAAAAACAAATTCAGGGCAACTTATTACTCATAAGGATAGTGATGCCGGCGGTGTGGTATTGTCCTTGTGCTGTTACGCTATAGACAGACAGACAGATGATGGTAGATTTAAAACAATGACTACAATAAACTCCTTCTATACTAGTCTTGTGTGCAAGGTAAATAGTCTGGGGTTAAATGTTTGCCATGGTTAGTGTCCAACATAATGTATCATCTGTGATAGGTAGTTATGTGCAAATGGATTCTACAATGGAACGCATTGCTGAATTAAATATGTGCAATCCAATATTTTGTTAAGTCAAAGTCAACTATAGGGCTACAGAACCTGCTGGTGCTCTTTAAAGGAAATAATAATTTTTACAAATCTGAATTTTATGAGTAAGAATATGTTTGAAAAATGTAATAGCCGCAGCGTAATCAATGTATTATGTTAGACTTAATGGAAACTGTATTTAAATAGTTATGTACTGTTTCTTCTGAAAAGAAGAAAAATGGTATTTAAATGTACCAGGTTACTGCGATTGGCAAATCCTTTACATCTTCTTCTGAATCCCACTCTAAGCACATCAGTCATTTTAAAGAAAGTCTTTCCAATGCTCTACACCTAATACAGCTCTGTAAAATAATACTTGTTCCTATATGTTACGATGTGCTACAGATAGCATGGAATTTTATATTGGAAACACAGTAAGCGCCGTTATAGTAATTGTTATGTTACTTTAAAAATTATAGGTATTTGTAAAATAAATTCAAAATCATCATCTATTTACTATGTAGAATATATATAACCGTGGTATACTTAACTACACAGTAAGCTTTTTACTGTGAGATAAGGTAAGCAACATATTGCACATCTAAGCTGACCCTTAAAGATTAAAGGGAACCTTTTTATATGTTAACATTTGCTTTGAAACACCAACATCCCCAACACCACATAAAAATGTATAAAAAGAACTGTGAATTCAATGAGACTCAGCCTAAAACTGTTACACTTTTGAAAGTATCAATAATAATAATAAGCCTTATCATTTTTATATTCAAACTGCTTGTAGTTGTAAAACTATAATTTTTTTTGTATTTTATTCTTATCTTCCCGAGAGACACCCGTTCCCTCCAGTATTACGGGCAGCAGTAATATGTCAATAAGAAGATGTGAAATAGGTTTTAGATTATGTCTGTATGTGCCAGAGGTGTAGACTTTTTAAGAATATTATACCTTTCTTAGTCGGTATTGGGTGCGTGGATTGTATTGATGCACCTCCAATGCTAGGTGAGGAGATCTGGAGTCTTTCCTCTCCAGTAAAAACAATTTTATTTATTAAGTGTACTAATCATCTTGGAAATATGAATTTAAAGAGTAACATTGACACTTTAACTGGAAAAATATCTCCAACAAATCGTACAGTTTAGAATGTATTATTTAACAGTAGCTGTTCTTTGCCACTATATCATAATTAGTTAACTGCAATTTGGTTAAGAAAAGTCTTATTCGGCGCTATGGAATATGATGGCGCGATATAAAACAATAATAATAATAAATATTTGGTAAGAAATAAGAGTTCCTATTGGGCTAATTTGACAGTGCTGCTTAAAAAAAACATATTATATGGCTACTAATTTGCCAACTTGTCCAAACACTGCCAGGAACCAGACTTGGGTAAATGATAGATCCAATCCTTCAATTATAAAACTCAGTGTAGTACAATAAAAACAACAAACCATTATACCATCACTCCCTTTTCAGTTTTATTATTCTCTTATTCGGTTTGTATTTTACATTTTTCTTAGAGTCTACTCTAAGAAAATGTGCATTATACTTGGGGTAGTGAAAAAGCCAACAGGTAAATTTCTTGCTGTGGCTGAAAATTCGCTTTCATTAATTGCCTGTTTATTACACCTGTTAGAAATTTATAATATATGTTAGAAAAATGTCCATGTTATTTAGTGTTTGCTTATCCCGCTTGCTCCACTGCATTGCGTCACTAACGGCCATACTTCTAAGAGTGATTCTAGAAACAAGGGAAGATATGGTTGCTGTATTGGCTCTTTAAAATACAGCACCTATGATAGGAATTCTGAATGCGGGATGACAGTCTGTGGCAAGTGCAGTTCATAAATATGTAAAATTGTACTGGTAATGTAAATTAATTAGGTGTGTGGAACTACATGATGCTAATAGTGCCCTTGCCAATTACTGTCCTACAGGGTATACAATTTAAATGGCTGATGATACTTCATCTGAAAGTAGCGGTCTAGGCAATGAAACGGCAGCTGCTGGAATGCCAGAGGTTGACGGTCACTAACACTGACATATAAAGAATGGGGAGCATTAGTGAGACATATGTTGAATGCGGAATAAGGTCTCATTGGAATTATTGTCACTGCTAGTCCCAATAGTCTTTCAGTTTCAAAGGTTTTCATATAGGACAGTTGTGTGTCAAGTTGTGACTTTTGTGAGCATTGAGGTGGAGGCAACATCTGGCACAGTCTTTGCAAGAAACTCCCATGGGCTGATGAATAATAATTCCAAAGGCTTGGATCATCCGGGGTTCAGAAAACTGTACTAATCTTACCTATTAGTCTGATTTGATACATCTAAGACAGATCTGAGTTACTTAAGCCATGACAATGCAGGTGCTTTCTGACCATTGATCTACCTATGACCTATAACTGGTTAAAATCCCATAGCATTGTAAGGAGAATTACAGAAGACAAGATGTATTAAAAAAATGGCTACTATTGAATTAATGGTACCAGAATTGTTGAATATCCTATGGGATTTATAAAATGACAAGAAAGACTATAAAGTAATGAAGCATGAAAAGTACATATTAAAAACTCTTTATATCAAGATACTAAATGTACTTAATGGAACAAACATACACAGTTGTTAACAAGCATGTTAGATGTGACATGTTCATTAATCCTAGACTGCCCCATTAGTGTGAGATTTTGTTTATTCCCTGCATCTGATTGATGATATCTATATATTTCCAATAGTAATAGTAACATAATTTCTATAGTCATCATCATTAGAAAAAAAAGGAAATGGATTTAGGATAAAATGTAACTATTAGTTTGCAAGGCAGCCTAGAACGTAAAATGTACATTACTGTGAATAATAAGTAGCCAAACCTAGTTTAGTTACAAAAGTGCAAGATTCACTAGAATAACACCATTAAATTAACCAAGTGAACTGCGCTGATCAAACAAGTTCAAATAAATGCTGAGGTAGTACAGCATAATTTCGGGTGGTACAGGTTAATTATTTGGGGTAAGATAAAAATAAATAAAAAGGATTAAAGAATTTGACTTTGTGTGTAAAACATATTGATATTATAGCTCACCACGCTATGTATATTTTCTACTCATGTCCAGTAATACTTTATCTCATGAAAAGGCTGGTTCGTTAACGTAAGCATACATTCTACCACAGATATTGCCAATAAATGCTAGAATGCCAGTCATTTTGCGCAAAATGTTATACAATTAGTGGCCATTTCTGGCAAAAAAAACAATTATCACAGGCACTATACTGAGAATGCCATAGGGGGCTGGCTCAGATGACTTTTACTTAGGGCTTGTCTTTGGGGTCTATTTACTAAAGAGACATTCGGTGGTAGACATGCAAGAGAGTTATTGTTTCATCTCCCTGACTTCTTTATTCGTAATGAAGACTCAATGAAGTGATTTCTTAAAAGTCTTCTCACCCATTGAACTATGCATTACACAGGGACTGCTCAGTCCTTCTTGCTGGACAAACTTGCCCGTGTTGGCCATTCGTGGACCATGTAGCCTCTCCTCATCTTGGTTCTTATGGTCCTCACATGACCCACATAATGGTAAACTATAAAGAACGTTAAAGAAGGCTGTATCAGTTCCAGTGTGTGGACCAATAATCATTTTACAGGAGTACCAATCTACAGACACCTTCCTTTGAATCACTGTATCAACCGTTATTATTTGTATTTTTTAAGTTTTTGCTTACTGAAAAACAACGATTCATCTGTGGCTTGTCATTTTCCAGTGCTTTTAGAGAGAGTATATTTCATTTTTTAACGTTGAAACTTTGACTCAATAAATATTTCATCAAACGATATGTCAACTGAAATTAGGCACCAAGCTCAATTTCGCTGCCTTCAAAAAACATATTACATTTTAAATTTAAACAGTATGGATATCATTTGTTATTCCAAGATTCTGGTTTACCGTAATATAACTCAATATTATATTCAGATACTGATACTGAGAAAAATATCATATATAATGGAGTAGATGTAAATAGACACTAAAAGAAACTAGGGACTGCTTAGAGAATGTAATAAATAATTTGACGGCAACTAATGAGGTCCAACATTAATCAGAAACAGTTATTTACTCACATTAATATCTATGTCTAGAGAGTATAGTCTTTAATATGGAAACATGATGTAGGGATACTTTTAGTTACATAGATTGACAAGCATAAGTGATCCTTTTTAAGATAAAGCATAGAAGTATCCCGTTTGTAGTGAGCATGTCAAATGTTATTTTATGCTAGAATGACTTTAATTGCAATTGATCATTTGATTCATAGATTATGAAGTAGAATTGTCAGACATATTGCTATGTTTGTGTTATGAGTCTAAGACAGGATATTGGATTGCGCATTGTAATTTCTGCTTATTGGGTTAGTACTCTAAGAAGGTTAACTGCATCTGTCATATCAAAATAAAGATCTGAATGAATACGAAAAGAGAGAAAACATTAATAGACATCTTTCCAGTCATTCCTCCGATTTTCTTTCAAGTTTTCATGATTAATGATTTTGGTATGGTATTTGATTTTGCATGAAATCTGACAAAAACCTGTAGTTTCTGTAATTAAATGTCTTGACGAGCAGACAGGTAAAATATTTACGTTTGTCGTAAGTTATAAGGAATATAAAGTTGAATCTAATATATCAGCTGGATATGGGTTCTATCAGCTGAGATATATCTGCTACTAGTAATTGAATGTGGACTTTCCTCTAGACTACTGTTAGCACAGCACCAAGGCATTGTACATAACTGATATTGGAGGTTAATATGGCTATTCATTGACCACTAAATCAATCCTACTATGTTTTGGGTAAAGCATTCTATATCTTTTTTTTTTAATGCTCGGATTGTTTGAAAAAATTAAACATACATTGAGATGTCAGAACAGCATTTCTACTGACCTTACTGCACTTACCAGACACTAATTTAATAATCAACAGTCCACTGAATGTAAACTGGAATGCGTTGAGTTCTGAAAAAAAAAAGAAAAATCTGTTTCATGTAGTGCTGAGTTGTTCTTATGGTAATTAAAGGCAGACAAGACCATTGTTGAGTTGACTATAGTGAAAAGTTAAGCTGCACCTTTTTGTTCAACAGAGTAGCGTTGGGTTTATCATCTACACTTAACCACTAGCTCCACCTTTATAGAAAACCACAAAGACCGAGTTTGGAAAAGAAACGATCACCCTAAATATATTGCTGAAAGGTGTGACACACAAACATTACATAAAAAATAAGGTCTTCCCAGCAATATACTAGCTCAATGAAACATTATAGTATATACTACATTTTATATTTTGGAAAGTGACACAATATTACAATGCATAACACAATACAGTTTTGCTCAATTTTCCCAAATTAATTTTTTTAGATCGTTCTAAACAAAAGTCCTTCACTGTGTGTTGAGTTATAAATTCATATAAAACAAGACTGATGTTTACAGTAACATAGAGAGGGTATAATACATTCTATTAAAGCATCGCCATGTACTTTTGTATTTTGCTCTTGGATAATATGCTCTTGGAAACAGTAGCTTTAACTGAACTATGCTATTCTTGTTTCAGGCTTGCACATTGGAGTGTGAGGGAAAGTTATCCTCGGCCAAAGCATGGGGTCCATGCAGAGAGCTTCTGCAGTTGGCCAAAGTGGATAACGTCCAGGAAGCTGAAAAAGAGCCTGATAACAATGACAGCCACTTTATTGCCAAAAAGTATGGAGGTTTCATGAAAAGATATGGTGGCTTCATGAAGAAGATGGATGAACTGTATCGTCCTGAAGCAGAAGAAGATAACAATGGTGGAGAAATTCTTGCTAAGAAATATGGAGGTTTCATGAAGAAAGAGTTTGATAGTGATACTGCAGACCTCCTTAGGGAGCTTTTAGGAAGCAATGACCCTGAAGCTATTAGTTACCATGACAATAATGAAATACCAGGAGAGATAAATAAACGATATGGAGGCTTCATGAGGAATTACAGAAGAAGTCCAGATGTGGAAGATGAGGCAAGAGAGATGCATAAGCGTTATGGTGGCTTTATGAGAAGAGTAGGGAGACCTGAGTGGTGGCAGGATTACCAGAAAAGATATGGCGGATTCATGAGGCGCTTTTCAGATTCCCTTCTTCCTTCAGATGAAGATGGAGAAAGTTATTCAAAAGAAATCCCAGAAATGGATAAAAGATATGGCGGGTTTATGAGATTTTAATAGCCCTTCTCTTTTCCCAACCTTCCTCAGAAAGACTGCCTCATTGACCATACTTTATTGTAACGTGTTGCCTGCACTGTACAGTTTTTTACTGTCCTAGTACACAATGCAACTTGTAATCTGTTATACCAGCCTCTGTGTTCTTTATAAGTCAACAACAACAAAAAAATCTGTTTGTCACACTTGAGTTTATACGGTAGTTATTATGCTGAAAATATTTTTGTTACTGTATTTTCTTTTAAACAGAACACATCAACCAATGCTTACTGTATATAAATAAATTCTTCATCTTATCTGCAGCTTATTGTATGTCATTTTTATGACCATGGTCAATGCGTTAAGATATTTTTTTCCGAGACACAATTGTATTAATGTTTCCGTTTTATAAATAGGATTTATGCCAAGCAAGAGTACCATTATATAATACTCGGGATAAATACATAGAGAGATAGATGGATACATACATAGATAAATACACACTTTATCCCTATTTCAATAAGTCACTATTAGCTATAATTCCCCAATGTAGAATCTGTTGGCGCTTTATAAGAAAGTAACGTGCCTATACCATAGTCCTATTTTTGACAGATAGGAAATGCTCACAAGCATTGCATAAAGCAGTCATTACTTTTCATTGCCTGACAATTTGTAAATTAATGATGCTGAGCCCACTTTTATGCAATGACAGAATGGTATTTAATATCAGTTTTAATCTTGGAGCACAGAGTGTGATGATAATTTGTCAGAGCCAGTAAATGTTATACCAGATTAGTAGTTTTCAGGTAAAAAAAAGCCATCATGTGCACTTGAATGCATTGTATAGTTCAATGGTCCCTTTAAATTTCCTTAGCCCCTTTCCCCACCCCCTAGACAAGCATACGTTCTGACACATGGTATACGTATGTCTAGTCAGCTCCAACAGAAAGTGTTCTCAGTGATTTCAATGGGAGTGCATTCCTGCCAGAGCTTTGGACCGTGGAGGAAGTGTTCCACTGCAGCTCTGGGGCAGCAGATCCCCAATAGGTAAGTACTTATTAAAGTAAAACATATTTTAAAAATTACAAAGTGCCTCAATATGCATTATTTTTGGTGAGGGCGCCTCAGACATTAAACTATCCCTTTAAGGAGATTTTGATCCATTTGAAAACATAGTCATGTTAGAAATCAAGTAATTGCACATATATGGTAGAACCTATAATCTAACTAAAAAGGGGTATAAGAAGACATGTTGAGAAGGGAAAGGGCTTTTTCTCCTCCATCTTTTTGAGAACACAGAGTCTACAGCACCCAAGCTCCTTTATCTTACTGCCATCTGTCTTCAAGTAGTGATGTATGTATACTTCCTTCCATAATCCTCTCAAAGGAGCAGATCATTTAGCGCACTCACTTACATTATACGACAGAAGTCGGTGATGTAAAAAATTCAAAAAGTGCATCATAAGGCATATATCTTACGCGTTTTGCCTGAAAAAGGCTTAATCATACATTACGCGAAACATGCACATTTTTAAGCGATGATCTAGGACCTGGATATATGATCGCTGTATACTATATCTCAGATATACAGAAGGAGTGATTTCGATATGTTTCTACCTTATCTGTTGCCAGTGTTTCCAGGTTGTGGGCAGCAAATTCCTGCCAATCAGCACATCTTCATCATCTGACATCATCAGGCAGGTACTTAGCCCCAGGCTTGCTTCCAACTCTCAAGTGGTTGTTTGATCCACTGCTTCCAGGACTATTTTGTCTGTCTTCGCATTTTGTCCATTTTCTGTTCTGTAAGTTTATGCTAACAATACCTTAAAGGGAAACTCCCACCAAAAAAGTTTTTTTACTGGTATCGGGTAAAGATAACTTTTCAAAAGTATATATATTTAAAAAAAAAAAAAGTTCTAGTTTTGCATAATATTATTTTCAGTTAAATATTGGTAATTTTAGATATTATAACTATGTTCTCTTAGCCTAGTAGTCTACTAGACAAACACCCTGATCCCTTATCATATAGCTGTGTGCTAAAATTTTAAAATGGCTCAGTCTCGACCACCCAGCCAGACACCTGATAATCTATTGAGAAAAGGATTTCATTATACAAGCAGGACTTCATTGGCAATGCCACAAAGAATCAGTGCACAACTGACAACAATGGCAACCTCCAGGACGTGTATTGGAGCAAAATAAGATAAACCCAGTTTTTTCACAACGCCAATCTATATTTCTATATCCACACTGTGTTATATATATGTTATAAATATGTTTTTAGGTCTTCTCACCCATCAGTTCTATAATTCGTATACCTACCCATTAGTCATCACTGTATCATATAGATGAATCATGAACCACACTTTTTAATTGCATTTACTGTCAAAAAATATATATTTTCACTGTGAAATCTGGAAGCGTCTTTCTTAATCTATCACTAATTCCCCTTGGGAGTTAATTACCCGTTTGCACTGACCTAACTTTATCAATATGATTCTATTGTTCAAGTGACATTCCCTATTCGAGTACACCTATGTAATTTGTTTCAATAATAAATGGGAACCCATTGAAAGGTTTTGAATAGTGTAGTGTGTTAATTGTATGGATTTTAGTTTAGAAAGATGGGTTATTGACAAACGTTCTAGAAGGACAGTTATAATAGCTCAGAGCAATAGCCTTTTGGTATTTAGTAAGAAAGCAAGGTAAGCAAAGTGAGGTAAAGATGACCCCCGCCACAAAGCATGAATATATCAGTGTAATTGTAACGGAAAATGTACAGTAAGTACAGCATTAATAACATAAGAATTATTATGATTCAGTGCCTCATAAGATGTTGCAAGAAAGGTAGACAGCCTTAAAATGACCCAGGCAACCGCATGTGTAGTGTTTTGGTTTTTCTGGGGAGAAGTTTTGTAAACGGGTGTCAAAGGTAAAGAGATGTGCAAGTCAGAGTTAATCAAATTAATATTGCTATACATCACAATAAGATCTAACACAAACTCAACCGTAGTCACTGTCATGAAGAGAATTTATGGAAAATAGTTTTAGTACTTACTCATGATATATATTTCCTATACATTTCTTTGGTCAAATATGCAACACTTATGCATTCACTAGACTTGCGCACTGCAAGCAAAATTGATTCAAACAAAATTGTTATTAAGCACTTGTCACGTTCATGTTACTTCACGCTAGTGCGTCGTTTGGGCAGGCCTCCAGCTGGTGCGGTAAAGTCTGCTCCTCCATCACACCGTAGGAGAAGACCTCCGTACAGTGTCCCACACCATTCAGCGGTTCCTTCCGCTGCTGCCTCCGTTGATCCTTGCCTTTCTGCTGCTCTTGATCGGCTTCCTCTTGCTACAGTGGCCGGCTGTGGCCTCACGCAGAGCTGCGCCACACACAAGCTGTCAGAGAGCGTACATTTTGAATGGAGTGATGTCACAATCAGGGCCGGCCCTACAATGGAGCCGACTGGGGCAATTGCCCCAGGCGGCACTTTTGAAGGGGCGGCACTTTGCCTCCCCAAGCGCTTTTTTTTTTTTTAAGCGGAGGAGAGAGGGGCGCCGAGTGGTTTTCGCTTACCCGCTCGGCGCCCCTCTCTCTCTCCTCTGCGGCGAGTCTCCGTGCTCTGCCACGGGGCCGGCTTGTAATGCTGAGCGCCGGAAGTGACGTCAATTCACGGCACTCAGCATTACAAGCCGGCACCGTGGCAGAGCAGGGAGACTCGCCGCAGGACTGTTTAAAGGTAAGTCCCCGGGGGGGGGGGTTAGGGTAGATAATGGCGTCGGCGAAGTTTAAAATGCCGCCCCCCCGGCATCGGCGGGGGGGGCGGCATTTTAAACTTCGCCCCAGGCGGCATTAAGTCTTGGGCCGGCCCTGGTCACAATTACAAATTTGGCGCCTTTGCTCCCACCTGTGCCCTATTTAAGCCTCAGAAACCTAAGGAAGGAAGATTACCTGGTCAAAAGTGGTAGTGCTCTGGCTAAAATTCACAGTCACTTCCCTGGTTGTCTTAGAGACTACCACCATTTGCCCCATCAATGCTCATTCCTCGCTGCACAATGGTCATGACACCCAAATGTTCTGCTCAGAGGACATGGAGGGAAGAGCCTGTTGCTGCTATAGAATCTCCTCCATCATGTCCAGGGTGAAGGTTTAGCGGACAACTATGTCCTGACATACACAGTGGCGCCTTCTCCTGCTACTTTCACAGCTGCTGGCTTCCCATTGTGCTGTGGAATAAAAAATGTGGCTTGGAGAACATACACTGCAACATCCCTTACAGCTGGTACTTGCACCATGGGGGTGTGCGTGTATCTGATGGTGCGGGAGTCCATTCGACCAAAAGTAGACCTTAGAGTGTTGTCGGAGTGGCAGGGCAGAAGGTAAGGTATTAGCTCTCACACAATTTGGCCTCACATACAAAAAAGATGAAGCCATGCGGAGAGCCTCTTCCCTGTTGAATCCGACGAGAGAGTGTGCCAGGAAACTCCACCCTTTTGTGGAAGTGCATTAGGAGCGGTGGCATACTGCGAGGAGGAGGACGAGGCAAAGCCACCTAACGCAAGGTTACTTGAACCCACGGTTCTGGTCACAGCCATAGGGAAATCTGTGGTTGAGGTAAGGGGGTTAGTGAAGGAGTATGTGTGTGTATGGATGTGTATGTGAGCGTGGATTTGTAAGTGTGTATGAGCATGCCATTGCCACATAAAAGTGATCACATTCACAGTTTTAACACCTTCACTATCTACATAAATGTAAGGTGCTTCCCTAGAAGTGCAAAGAATGCCATAGCTTATCTAACTCATGTTGTGTTTTATCCAGTTACGGAACTCTTTAATAAAGATTTAAACTAGCATTCTCATCATTCCAAAAAAAATATTTTACTGCTTAAAACATTTTAATGCACTTAAAGAATTGGAAACGTTCTGAAATAATCTTGTGTTACAAATTATAGAACTCTCAAATTGTAAAAAAACAAAGCCTGTTGTATTTTTAATCAGGACAGACTAATGATCTTTGTCACAAAATGCTAAGCAATACAACAGTTAAGATAATTTTAAATATGAATAGTCTGCAGGAATTTATCATAATAAACAATAGTACAAAACTGAAACATACAATAATATTTTATATAAACAATGTAATTTACCTTTTTCATTGCATTTAAAAACTAATTCTATTCAGGCCAATCTTTCTCACAGTAATTTTCTTCCCTTAGGAATACTGTGATGTTAAGGAGAACTATATATTTGATTTTCTATTTCATTAATAGCAATTGTCCAAAAACTAAATTAATTAAGTAGACATTCTGTTATGTACTTTAACAAATCACGAGAAGGTAGACCTCGCACACTCTGGGGTTGCAGAGTGCTGAAGTGCACAGATAGAAAATATCATCTATAGTAGACTTGTGCAAATTTGCCAAAAATGATTTGGATTAATTTTTTACTTTGTGTTTGGCCCGTACATTTTCAAGTAACGAATTACGTTCCCTGCCCATGCGGTTTAGTTGAAAATCAGTGTACATTTTGAATTTGGGAACTAAATTTGTTGCCCAGTGCCCACATTTACTCTCATTCACTATCTCATGTTCTTGTTCACTCTCTGTCTCACTCTCTCTAAATGTTTCCCTACCTTCTCTGACAACCAGCTCCACTTCCGCTGACCACGTCCACTTCCACATCTTCTTGTTCGTCACCTTCTCTCTTCTTTCTTCTGTCTTTCATCTATCTTCTATCTTCGCCCACATCTCCGAGAACATAAACTGGCACGAAAAAAAAAAAAATAACAGTGGTTCCAGTGACATGCTCTCCACCTGATTCACTCCTAAAGTGAACTTCTGTCACTTTTGCTGACGTCCTCTCCCTCGATCATACAATCTCCATGGAGATGAAGATAGAAGATAAAAGATGAAGAACAAGAAGATGTGGAAGCGAAAGCAGTCATCAGTAGTGAGCCAGAATGAGAGCTTGAAAGAGTGATATGCTTTGTTTTCAACCACTTTGTGGGGGCATCTGGCCTTGTCTTCATGGCTTTTTATGAATCACCCAACCAGCTGCAAATAATGTAATGATCCTTATGCACAATGGTAAGCATCAGCTGGAATGATGTCCAGCACTTCAACTCTAGACTCTGGAGTGATGAAGCACGCTTCACTATCTGGAGGTCCACTGGACAAATCTGGGTTTTTCGGACTCCAGGAGAACAATACCTCCTGGAATGCATAGTGCCTTCTGTAAAGTTTAGTGGACAATGGATAATGATTTAGGACTATTTTTCAGAGTTTGGGCTAGGCTGCTTAGTTCCCATGAAGGGTAGTGTTAATGCTTTAGCATACAAATATATTTCATATAATTGTATGTTTCCAACAAATTCAAGTAGCTAATCACATTAAAATTTTGGAAAATATATGTCAGAAGAAGTTTGATATTTGATGTCTTTTTCTATAAATGCATACATGAAAATGAATATAATCACTGAGAAATGCTTTTAAAAGCCTCTATGTTCACATATGTGATTCTACTCTCTAAAGTTTGGTAAATCTCATGTGAATTTAAATGCACGTATTCTGTTTTATGTTAATGTAATTGCAATAGAATATATCTGTCTCACTGGAAGATCAGTTCTATTTTCACGTTTTTATTTGGCTGAATATAATATACTGCACAGATTGACTTTTCCTATATTCTATGAATTCAAGAATGATCTCTGGTTATTATTGTAAATAGAAAATCAGCATTTAATATATGAAGGTTTTCTTAAACCCAATGAAGTACTAATGAGCACTTACACATCTGAGTGTTAAAGGATGTCCACCCCCTCTTATCATCCACATTAACTTGTAGCAATTTTAAAAGAGATGAAATCCTTCTCTTTCCAGAGGGGAAAAAAATCAATATGGATACGACAATTACAAATAATTACATTATTTTGTTCAGCTTTTAGCAAACTACTGATGCACTGTAGGCTCATTACCTTTCACCAGAAAAATATACGTTTGCTGACAAAATCTACAACTCTTGAGTAAAATGCCCTTGCTCATAGTTTTATCCATTAATATTTTTAAAATATTGTTATTCCTTTTAACAAAAGGCCTTTGGGAATGTAGAAATAAATATTTTGTTGGTTCCCTAGAACATCGCGAAAATTAATAGTTGAACTTTGACTTTGAGGAACCAATGATAAATAGATTTAAAGGGAATCTATTACCTAAATAGCATTGGGAGAGAGACTGCAAGGCTTGAAACAGACATTCTCTATCGTGTGCTAGAAAATTACTGCTGCTATCCAACCAGAGATCAAATACACATATGTCTACATAAATCCTTGAGTTGTGATATAACCTTAATAAACAAGTTTAGTGCTGATATAGGTCCTGCAAAAAGTTCTGAATTTTTGTCCAAAATTTGTGGGCCCACAATCACTCTCTCTCATGCTCTCTGAATGTTTCCCTACCTTCCCTGCCAAACACAACTGCTTCCACATCTTTCTTCATCTCCCAATATGCTATCTGTAATCTTCTGTCTTCGTCTGCATCTCCGCAGACATAACACGGTGGGAAATGGCAGTGCTTCTGGTGACATCCTCTCCCCCGATCCTCCAATCGAGAAAGAGGAGGTCATCAAAAGCACTGTCATTTTGCCCTAACATGAACTCATGGCAATATGGCGGTGATTCCAGTGACCTCTTCTCCCCAATCCTCCATTCAGGGAAGAGGAGGTCATCGAAAGCACTGTCATTTTGCCCTAACATGAACTCAGGGCATTATGACGATGCTACCAGTGACGTGACGTGCATTGAATGCAAATAGGGAAATAACATAATGAGGGAGGAAGAATCATCCAGAGCCTGGGAATAAGAAGTTAAGATGACTACTCCTGCTGGTATACACACAAAGTGGTTTTATAATATAAATATATAGCTGCAAAATCTGTTAGCAGCAATACATTTTATTTGGAGTATTGAACTGTGCAAAAGTGACAAATCTGGTTTAACAACATTATAAATAATATATATATATATATATATTACTTAAGGAAAGACTAATGGGTAAAATGGGGTACTGTTTATTTCATGAAAACATGAACACACTTTGCGTTGATTGCTCATTCAACTCTAAAGCATTTGCCATAGTCAGCAGTGTGGAAACATTCATTTAAAAAGCAGAACACTGTGTAGTCCACAGTTGCATTAAAGTAAGTTCAGCAATAAAGCAGAGCCTCTATTACGCTAATGCAATGTTCAAAGTCGGAAATTATCTTCTAGCTTAAAACTCCCTAAAGTGTTTTTGTTTTATCTGTATGACAATACTTGACACACAGGAGAAGCACATTTTGTATCTATTCACAAAAAAAGTTCCCTTCGCAAATTTCTTCAAGTATCCTCCAGACAGTGAGTTTGTATCAGTTCCTTCTGATTATAAGGGAGTACACAAGAACATCTTAAAAGTCTGAAAAAGGTTTCCTTCTAAGCTAACTTTTCTTGTAGTTTAGTAGAATAAAATATATACTTTAAAATGTGATGTACGGGTAAAAAGTTTTGAGGCTCTCTTTTCTTTTTAATTATGAAGACATGGAGTGATTCTCTCTTTTGACTTGTACAGCGTACAGTAGAGATTTATGTATCTCCAGAATAAATCCTAATTTATTTTTGAAATGTTCTTGTAAACTAAAATTACAATTGTAGAGAAGATAAATGTGTATGATAGTGTGATAATGTCACCAGAAAAAAAAAAACTTAAGGGTGTTAACATGAATTAAAAATAGGACAGACAGTTATTATGGCCTCTAATTAGTGACAGTAGTATTAAGTACTATTTGAGTCGCACATTTAGATGAGGAATCAATGGCACGTATCTGAGTAAATGGAAGAAATATAAGATGGTGAAATTAAATAGGAGGATTTGAATGAAAAAATCAGATATGTTGATAATGATACTGAGGCTCATGGCTTTCCTATTTTAACGAAGATGCTCAGTGGGAAATCTGTTCCATCGTTCTATTACACCCAAGGAGGGTAATGATATGAGGTAGTGAGATGTAATTTTTTAAAAATATATATTTATATATAGTTATGCACATCTAACAGTGGATGGACAAATTCAGTACAGAAAAAAGTAAATAATCAATATAGATTTTTATATATGCATAAGCTATATAGAAAGTTATATAAACACATGCCCCACATGTGTATATATATATATATATATATATATATATATATATATATATATATATATATATATATATATCAAATAACAGATGGAATAAGTATCTTGTGATAATACCTTTTTTATTTTAGAATGACAAGCTTTCGGGAGCTCTTCTCCCTTTCTCAAGTCTAAAGCATATCTGAGCAAAACGACACATAGAATTCAATTAGTGTGGCAGGAGAGGGGGGGGTGCTTACTACCCAGATCTGATAAGGGAGGGTGAGATGTAGTAAAAGTATGTGTCCCTCCAGAGGGTCATAAATGTTCTGAGTAGGGAATTTGGAGGGGGGGGGTTTAGCACTGCTGAAGATAAATTAACAAGAAGAAGAAAAAAAAAAAAAAAACACATAACATAAGATGGTAGTGCTCACATACAGGGAATAGGAATGCAGTGATGAATATAAGAATGGGATGGGAATGTATATATCTACACATGTTGTCATATATACAGGTACATATAGATGAACATGGTGCACTAAAAATACAGTACATATAGCAGGTGGGGGGGTTTATGTAAAACCTGTGTAGTGGGACAGGAAACCCAAATCGACATTGAGTCCTCTATTCTTGCTGTTGAATAGTTGAATCATTCTGACTTCAAATGTTTGTCTTTCTTTGGTATTACTGAAGTCCCCTGATTATATATATATAGTGAGGTAGGTCTGGGATCTCCCCTCGCTGAGGTCAAGGGACAAGCGCTGTCTTCATTCAATCCAGGCATACAGCAGTAAATTCGTGCAATCTGACACAGGGTCAGGTTTATTAGAAAGGTTGCAGGGACAAAAGAAATATAACAGTAACAAAAAAAACACCTTGCCTGTCCGGCACTTACTATACATAGGATGTCCCTCACTACCAGCTGGAGAGCTTCTCTCTGCCAACTTAACATAACATAACATAATATAATATGTCCAGCAACCTTTACTCACAGGTCTCTTCCACAGACAGGCTTTCTGTGTCCTCAGTCAGAGAGAGCTACCTGCCCTCCTGGCTTCCCTTTTATATCCACCCTCTAATCCACTTAATTAATCACCTAGCAGGTGGAAGTCTCAGGTGTTACTCCACATAGGAAAGGAATCTAGGAGAAACATACCTCCCTTCCACCACCAATCCTACATGACTGTCACATATCCCCCCCCTCAGCTCAGGCCCCCGGGAATGAGCATCAGGAACCGCAAGACAGTGCACACGTGACAGAGCGTCCGCGTTTCCTTGCAGCCGACCAGACCTGTGCTCCACTGCAAAATTGTAGGCCTGCAGAGCTAGAAACCATCTAGTCACTCTGCTATTTTTCTCCTTATTCAGGTACATCCATTTCAGAGGGGCATGGTCAGTGACTAACCTAAACTTCCTTCCCAACAAATCATACCTGAGGGACTCAAGGGCCCATTTAATAGCCAGACATTCCCTCTCCACAATTGCATACCTTCTCTCGTGCTTATTCAACTGCCTGCTTAAATAAAGCACAGGATGTTCCTCTCCATTCCTGATTTGTGACAAGACAGCCCCTATTCCTGTCTCAGAGGCATCTGTCTGTACCACAAATTCTTTTTTAAAATCAGGCGTGATCAAGATCGCCTGGGAACAAAGGGCCAATTTCAGAGTTTGGACCGCTTTTTCAGCTTCAGGGTTCCACCTTATCATTACTGAGTCTTTTCCCTTGGTGAGATCAATCAGGGGACCCGCCATGGCCGCAAAATGGGGTATGAACCGTCTATAATAACCGGCAATACCCAGGAATGCCCTCACCTGTTTTTTATTCACCGGTTGGGGCCAACGTAGGATTGCCTCAAGTTTGTCAACCTGGGGCTTGATTATACCTCTTCCTATTATGTAACCCAAATATTTTGCTTCTTCTAACCCAATGCAACATTTTTTTGGGTTTGCTGTCAGACCTGCTTCCTGTAAACCGTCAATGACTGCCTGTACGTTCAATAGGTGTGTCTCCCAGTCAGGGCTATGTATCACTATATGATCCAGATAGGCAGAGGCATATTGCCTATGCGGTCTTAACACTCTATCCATTAACCTTTGGAAGGTGGCAGGGGCCCCATGTAGGCCAAAGGGCATATTTACATATTGAAACAAGCCGTCAGGTGTGGAAAATGCCCCCAATTCCAGCATTTCCTTTACCTCCTTAGATACTGCCTCTCGTCTAGCCTCAGGGATTCTATAGGGCCTTACATGTACCTTTACCCCAGGATCCGTTATGATGTCATGCTTTATGAGGGGGGTCTGCCCTGGTTGTTCAGAAAAGAAACTCTTATTACGAAACACCAATTGTCTAGCCTCTTTCTTCTGTCTGTCAGACAGAGACTCAGCTATATTAACATTTGGTATTACGGCGCCATCACACGCTGAAAAAACACCTGTCATAGCCAGAGCTGGCCTGTCTTTCCAAGCCTTGAGCAGATTCACATGGTATATCTGCTCAGGTTTTCTTTTACCTGGTTGGTGTACTTTATAATTCACTTCACCTACTCTTTCTATTATAGTGAAAGGACCCTGCCATTTAGCTAGGAACTTGCTCTCTATGGAAGGGACAAGTACCAACACGCGATCCCCTGGTGCAAATGTACGGATCTTAGCACCCCTATCATAAACCCTTTTTTGTATTCCTTGAGCCTGTTCTAGGTGTTTTTTCACAATTGGCATCACAGCTGCAATTCTGTCCTGCATTTGCGAAACATGTTCTATTACACTTTTGTAGGGAGTGACCTGTCCTTTCCAAGTTTCTTTAGCCACATCCAACAACCAACGTGGATGTCTACCATATACCAGCTCAAATGGTGAATACCCTGTAGATGACTGAGGCACTTCTCTTACCGCAAACATCAGATACGGAAGCAAAAAGTCCCAATTTTTCCCGTCTTTGTCCACTACTTTCTTTAACATCTGCTTAAGAGTCTTATTGAATCTCTCCACTAAACCATCAGTTTGAGGGTGATAGACTGAGGTACGTAGTTGAGACACCTTAAACAATTTACAAAGTTCCTTCATCACGTTAGACATAAAGGGGGTTCCTTGATCTGTAAGTATTTCTTTTGGAATGCCTACCCTACTGAAAACCTGAACCAACTCCTTTGCAATGGTCTTAGACGACGTATTGCGCAAAGGTATGGCCTCTGGATAGCGTGTAGCATTGTCCATTATGACTAAAATATGTTGGTGACCACGGGCTGACCTTATCAGGGGACCAACCAAATCCATCCCAATCCGTTCAAATGGTACTTCAGTTATCGGTAAGGGAACTAAGGGGCTACGGAAATGAGGCATAGGTGCATACATCTGACACTCGGGGCAGGATTCACAATACTCTTTTATATCACGATGCATGCCAGGCCAGCAGAATCTTAGCAATATCCTCTCTGTAGTTTTCTGGATCCCCAAATGGCCACCCACAATGTGCCCGTGTGCCAGATCTAATACTGTCCTCCTATAGGCCTTTGGAACCACTAGCTGCTGCACGGTATCCTCCCCTTTTTTATCAACTTGGTATAGTAAATCATTTTCCAGGACCATATAGGGAAAAGCAAGCCTAGCTCCAGGCTCCACATGTACCCCATTAACTATTTTTACGTTTTCTCTGGCGCGAGTCAGTGTAGGGTCCCTCAACTGCTCACTTTGAAAGTCGTCTTTTCTGACCTCTAAATCAGATATACATGGCTGTGGGACCCCTTGAGTTTCTGTCTCTGACAGTGGGTCTTCCAAGTCCCCTGTCATAACAGTAAAGGGAAAGGATAGGGGCCTTTCTGCCGACACCCCAACTACATCCTCCGTTGGGGAACTCTCAAATGGTTCAGGGCTTAGGTTAGCCGGTGGAGGCCTAACAGGGGCGCCATCTTTAACCACAAGATTGTTCTCCCATAATTTCCAAAAATAAGGAAAGTCCCTTCCAAGAATAACCTCATGCATTAAGGCGGGGACTACCCCCACCTTGTGACACACGGAACCATAGGGAGTTGAAATACAAGCTACAGCAGTTTGGTACTCACAAGTATCCCCATGTACACAAGTTACTGTGAAAGTGTCGGGTTGCCTGTTAGAAGAACCTATGAGGCTGGCCTTTATTAGACTTACTACACTCCCGGAGTCTAACAAAGCCACCACCTTTTTATCATCCACTGTCAGCTCACACAGGTGTCTGTTAGAACCTTCTGAGCTGGTAGCAGTACACACTACTTGAGCAAACATAGACATACGTTTCTTCAAAAAGGCTGCATCACACTGCATAGGTTCAACAGTCCCAGGACAGTTCATAGCAATACGACCCAACTCATGGCAACGAAAACATCTTATGATATCTCTGCTTTGTCCATAATCCTGCAGGTTAGGTTTTCCTGAGCCCACAGTCTCATCCTTATCACGGAAAGTCTTTACATTCTTCCCAGCTCCCATAAACCCCAGAACAGTCTTACCAGGAACTCTTGCCATCCGGACGGTTGAGCGCTGGGTGCCACACAACAGCTCGCCAGCAGCAGAATACCGTTCCACAAGATCCACAAGCTGGTCTGCTGTTTTAGGATCTCCATGGCTTACCCACTTTCTTAATGCTGGGGGTAGAGCCCTTAGGTATCGGTCCATGACGACACGTTGCACCACCTCAGGTGCTGATAAAACATCTGGTTGTAGCCACTTCCTGGTCAGATGGACGAGGTCAAACATCTGGGAACGCGGCGGCTTCTCCATATTGTATGCCCACTGGTGTACTCTCTGAGCTCTGACAGCTAAAGTGACACCCAAACGAGCAAGGATCTCTGCTTTGAGTTTATCAAAGTCTTTGGCTGCCTCCGGGTCAAGATCAAAATAAGCCTTTTGTGCTTCCCCTACAAGGAATGGGGCCACCAAGCCTGCCCAACGTGCCCTGGGCCACGCTTCTTGCATAGCTATCCTATCAAACGTTGCGAGGAACGCCTCCACATCATCCGCTGGGGTCATCTTTTGCAAATAGTGGCCCACAGGGATAACCCTGTGCGGGGATTCTGGTTGCGTGTTTGGCAGATTTGCCAGGCCCTGCACCACCTCCTGCAGCGTCTGGCGGTCCTTGTTTGTGGCCTCAGTTAATGCAACCAGCTGGGCTGCCAACAGGCGGTTTGCTTCCTGCAAGTGTATATTTGCCTCCTGCTGAGCTGCATTTGTGCGCTGTTGCTCTCTGGTAGCCTCCAGCTGAGCAGAAGCCGATCGCACCAAGGCAGTCACCACGTCATCCATTTTATGACACTTAAACGTGTTGCGTCACCCCGGCAACGTCTCCACGGTATTGCTCCGCAATCTTAACAGCCACCGGTTGCGTCTAGTGACGTACCTGCATTCTCCACCAATTGTGAGGTAGGTCTGGGATCTCCCCTCGCTGAGGTCAAGGGACAAGCGCTGTCTTCATTCAATCCAGGCACACAGCAGTAAATTCGTGCAATCTGACACAGGGTCAGGTTTATTAGAAAGGTTGCAGGGACAAAAGAAATATAACAGTAACAAAAAAAAACACCTTGCCTGTCCGGCACTTACTATACATAGGATGTCCCTCACTACCAGCTGGAGAGCTTCTCTCTGCCAACTTAACATAACATAACATAACATAACATAACATAACATAATATAATATAATATAATATAATATAATATAATATGTCCAGCAACCTTTACTCACAGGTCTCTTCCACAGACAGGCTTTCTGTGTCCTCAGTCAGAGAAAGCTACCTGCCCTCCTGGCTTCCCTTTTATATCCACCCTCTAATCCACTTAATTAATCACCTAGCAGGTGGAAGTCTCAGGTGTTACTCCACATAGGAAAGGAATCTAGGAGAAACATACCTCCCTTCCACCACCAATCCTACATGACTGTCACAATATATATATATATATATATATATATATATCTTGTCTTGTGAAAACAGGGACTGCTGGGAGGTACGGTATATATTATAATATGAAAACCCATCTACAGTGGATATAAAAAGTCTACACACCCATGTAAAAATGCCGGGTTCGTGTGATGTTAAAGAATGAGACAAAGATAAATGATAGATTTATCTTTGTCTCATTCTTTAATATTACAAGAACCTGGCATTTTAACAGGGGTGTGTAGACTTTTTATATCCACTGTTTATATTATAGTAAAATTCATATATCTTACATATGGCTTTCATTTTATCACATATTGATTTCAGTATATGACATATGGATTTCACCATTGCACTTCATTATATGATTCATACTTTTTGAATAATAGGTTCTATGATGAGAGGAATGTATATGAAAAGCTGAATTATGTCCCAAATGACCAGTGGCGTCGCTACAGGGGGGCAAGGGGGGGCAATTGCCCCCCCCTAGGTTAATCCTTGCCCCCCCTGTTGCCCCCCTGCCGAAATTGGAATAAAGTCGCAATGCGACTTTAAATCCCGTCTTTTTTTTTTTTTTTTATTTAACGTGGAGGAGAGAGAGGGTGCGGCCCGCGTAAGATCGGCAGCCAGGGCAACCGATCTTACTTTGGCCGCACCCCGAGCCCTGCTACTTACCTGTGGGAGGGTCTTCTGTACTGCATACAGGAAGCGGAAGCTAGCAGAGGACGCAGAGGGAGGCCGCGCCCCCTGCTGAAGTCTGTGAGCGGCATCGAGGAGCTGCAGTGCAGGTAAGGGGGTGGGGAGGGTGTTTGAATGAGTATGGGTGATTGAGGGAATGAATCTGTGAATGAATGAGTATATGAATTAATGTGTGTGTGTGTGTGTGATAGCATGGATGTGTAAGTGCTGGAACCTTGGCATGATGGAACTGTGATTGCTGTTAGCAATCACACTCCTATCATGCCAAGTCAGCCAGTACATGCTGAAACCTAGCTAGCTGCCCCCCTTGTATATTGATGCTGCCAGCAGTATGGGGTCTGCACATCACTTACAGCCACCCTGTACCAGCATGTACTGGCTGACTTGGCATGATAGGAGTGTGATTGCTAACAGCAATCACAGTCCCATCATGCCTAGGTTCCAGCATTTACTGGTTGGATGTGTAAGTGCTGGAACCTAGGCATGATGGGACTTTGATTGTTGTTAGCAATCACACTCCTATCATGCCAAGTCAGCCAGTACATGCTGAAACCTAGCTAGCTGCCCCCCTTGTGCATTGATGCTGCCAGCAGTATGGGGTCTGCACATCACATACAGCCACCCTGTACCAGCCTGTAGTGGCTGACTTGGCATGATAGGAGTGTGATTGCTAACAGCAATCACAGTCCCATAATGCCTAGGTTCCAGCATTTACTGGTTGGATGTGTAAGTGCTGGAACCTAGGCATGATGGGACTTTGATTGCTGTTAGCAATCACACTCCTATCATGCCAAGTCAGCCAGTACAAGCTGAAACCTAGCTAGCTGCCCCCTTGTGTATTGATGCTGCCAGCAGTATGGGGTCTGCACATCACTTACAGCCACCCTGTACCAGCATGTAGTGGCTGACTTGGCATGATAGGAGTGTGCTTGCTAACAGCAATCACAGCAAGCACAGTCCCATCTTGCCTAGGTACCAGCATTTACTGGTTGCCTTGGTATGATAGGAGTGTGATTGCTGTGTGGGCAGTGTGGACGCAACCTGTGATCTATGCCTGTAATTTAGGGAGTTTTAAATATACCTTTTAATGACGTGTTTTTATGTGAATTCCAGTTGATCTATACCTGCAAAGATGGGTTTTTGCGTTATTCTGTAGAGCCATATCTATATATTTCCATACATTATTTATGTATACCTGCAAATACAGTGTTTGTATGTCTTATTCAGTTGATTAATACATGCAATGCTGTTTCCATGTATTTATTTGATCTATACCTACAATGCTACTTTTCATATACTATTGTATACCTGCAAATACAGGATTTGTATGTCTGATTCTGTTTATTTGATATATACCTTCAGTGCTAAGATCACAAGTGAATATCAGTTGATCTATACATGTAAAGCTTGGTTTGTGTGTTAATGTGTTGATCTATACCTGCTATCGGCAACTGGGGCTAATATTAATAGATATATGGGCAGCAGGGGCATCAATACACAAGGGGCAAAAACACTAAGGGGGGTATAAACGACAATGCAGTGTGAAAAATCCTTCCTGATGTAGACGTCTGTGACGTAGATTGTGTCCTGCTGTTTGTGTGTTTTTGGTTATCAGTGTAGCAGAGCCTGTCCTCGGGTGTGTGTGTATAGGTGTTGGTGTGGCAGAGCCTGTCCTGGTGTGTGTTTGGGTGTTGGTGTGGCAGAGCCTGTCCTGGTGTGTGTGTTCAGTTGTCAGTGTGGCAGAGCCTGTCCTAGGGTGTGTGTTTGGGTGTCAGTGTGTCAGAGCCTGTCCTGGTGTGTGTGTGTGTGTTTGGATGTGGGTGTGGCAGAGCCTGTCCTGATGTGTGTGGGTGTCTGTGTGGCAGAGCCTGTCCTGGTGTGTGTGTGTTTGGTTGTCGGTGTGGCAGAGACTGTCCTGATGTGTGTGTCTGGGTGTTGGTGTGACAGAGCCTGTGTTGGTGTGTGTGTTTGGTCATCTGTTTCCTGGCACTTAACTTACAGTAGGAATTATTTAATTTATATTTATCCAGAGATAAAATGCCCTCCTGAAGTTGTAGTAACTTCAGGGGACAAAACGTTCAAGGCCCTGAAATCATTTAGTGGAAAAGTTATTTATTGTGTTATAATATTTATTTCAAGGATTAGTCGCACTCAATTGTGGCTTCAGGCTTCCCATGTTGAATGATCAAGTATTATTTTAGCCCAATAACAAAAGTATAATTCCATAGCACATTACTTTTGGAAATTATGAATGCCCCCCCAGTTTGACTGTGGTATCTTGTGTGCCCCCCCTATATATTGTTTCTAGAGTCGCCACTGCAAATGACCCATCATTTCAAAGCAGCACAATAACATCTACAGTGTCACCATTGTCTACCTTTCCAATATCAGAAATAAATTAAAGAAACCCATTAGATTACATAAAAGAAACGATTTAACCCATTAGCACCACATCTCTGTGAATCCTGTGGGAAAATAAACCTTATCTATTTAATACTGATTAAATAGATAACTTTTGGCTAATTAGAGAATAATAAATGAACATACAAACACTATTAATTCCAGCAGTTACTTAACTAAGTTAATTAATTGGTACTCAGATAATTACTTTTGGGCACTTTGAATATCAGCAAATTCCCATGGACTGGAAGAAGTATGTTAATTACAGTGATGCAAATAAACATAAGCCATCAATATGTAAATATATATATATATATATATATATACCCGTATACCATTTCTTCTTCTTGAATGAAATGCATGACTGAAGACAAAGCGTTATAATTAATCTTCAAGCTGTATGTTTCTATGCAGCATTCAAAGCATAGTACAAAGATATACAGTACCAGACAGCAGAAAGGGCCCTGGGTAATAATATATAGTTTTGCTTCAAATCTGAAATCCCTGAATAGCTGTGAATCAATGATTCCTAAAGGAGTGACAACTTATGGTACAAAATAAAAATATCTTTAAGTGATAAAAGTAATTGGGTAGATAACTGTAGGCATTACCGATCCATCAAAAAGAGTACTCAAAATACAAAAAAGTGAAGCGCAATATTCTACCTTCTGGTGAAGTGGTGCTGCAAAAACACAGGAACAAACTCCCCAAAATGTTCCAAATTAAATACAATCAAAACCACACATGTGTGCACACCCAAATAATAAGTGAGTAAATTATAAATTTATAAATAGAGCTCAACGTGTTTATGATAAGAATGATAATGTATGGATTCCCGCTAACGTCTATCTGTCTGTCTGTCATTATCCAGGCTCGTTTCCAAATGGCAAATTATACTCGGAGGATTCCAACTGTCCGAACCATCACAAAGTGACGTCCAGATTAGATCTATCGACTCGTACGTTCAGCACGAACATTACAATCCTCGGACTGAGCGGAACGACGTGGCTCTGATCAAACTGAACCAGGCCGTGAAATACACTGACTTCGTGCAGCCGGCCTGCCTGCCGAGCGCCACGGACATTCACGCCATGGATTACTGCTACATCAGCGGCTGGGGCGTCACCAAAGATAAATATGAGTAACTGAGAGCCCCAGACACCCCGGGGATGGTAGTTTAACCCCTTACAGACTGATATGCATCACAGACATCTTCCTGGTGTGTTCCGGGATGTCCGTTATGGGACTTTGGAACCTTCTGTGCCGACTACTTCAATCTGACGTCAAGGACCAACATTACTCAGCTTTATTTGGGCACGGCATGCCAAAACCAAGTCTGCCCCTGATAAATCTATGATTGGGTTTGAGATTAGGGGCAATAACATTTATATACCCCTAGATGGTCTGATATTTCGGTATCGGCAAAGGAAACAGACACCAAACTGTGTCATTGCTTCTCTCCCAAGTCCCGAAATTCGGTGTCTTTTACAGGGGAGAATCCTCCTCTCTGGGATAAAAACGGGGAATAGTTTTTCCGGAAGGGGGTCGTTGCACGTCTAGCCAAACAGATGTAAACCCAAACACACCGACCTCACCAAAACTCACCCAACTAACTGCTCCCAATCACACACGCCACACTCAGCCGCACACACACCACTCTTACATGGACTCCATGATTAGTTTATCATTAAACTGATAAACTGATAGTCTCTTCTCCTATCCATAGCTGGCGTCTGTGTGTCCGGCAGCCGGTGATATTAATTTATTTCATCTTTGATGTCTCAACAGCAATCCAAACAGCAGACATCCTCCAAGAGGCCAAAGTTAACCAGATTCCTCTGAAGAAGTGCAACGGCTCCGCGTGGTATAACGGGCAAGTCCACGACTACAATCTCTGTGCCGGCTACGAGGAGGGTGGAATTGATAGCTGCCAGGTAAGAAAACAAATATCTATTTATGTGCGGTTTCTAAAACCAATTCTGTCTGTTGGAGATGGTATTTTGCGCACATCTTCTCCCGGGAACATGTGCCGCTAGGACAATAGTAGAAACTGTTTGTGGCACCAAGACGAGGAAGACTATATGTCTCGGTACGAAGACGGGTTAAACCAGTCACATGGCTCCGACAAAGAGATCCGAGGAGGTTTATGACCATACCCTGGGATATCGGAGCGCGCTTAAACCGACTGGATACAAATATTTGTGGATTTTTTGGACTGGAGGACGTAATAGCAAAAAATAGATAAAAAGAGACAATCTGGGCCACCATGTCATCTTCTGGGGATTGTTCTGGGATTTAGGCCACCGTGTCACAGAACGGTCATTATATCCAGACAACTCGCTCTTTAGTGAATAAACCGCAGAGCTTTTACTGGGGAAGCGCAGCTGAGGCTGCAGTTTGTTACAAACCAAGGAAAAGTGTCATTAACCTTCCTCTATACTTTACTCCTGTAGGGAGACAGGTGAGGACCATTTATGTGCATGGACCCGGACAACTCCACATATAACGTCATCGGAGTGACAAGCTGGGGTCAGGGCTGCGGAAAATCAAAAAAGCCAGGAGTGTATTCCAACACTCAATACTACCGTGAGTGGATCCTGAAGACAATGGGAACCCCATCTCCTGCGCTGAAAGAAGCCACTGGGACCCCAAGCTTGAGTGGTACAAGCAAAGTTACAAGACCACCGTTCCGGCTGTCATCTGTATTTCCTCCACTGCGGACAAAACCAACACGGCCAGCAACCACACGACCAGCACGACGAACACCAACCGTGCGACCGGCACGGCAGACACAGCCTGCGCAACAGGTGTCATGGACAATGCCCGCGCAGCGTAAACCGCGGACGCGGTCTGTGCAACGGGCGGCATGGACAATGCCTGCGCAGAGAACACCTCGCACGCAGCCTGCACGACGGAAACTGCGGACGCGGCTGGCACAACGTGCGATTCCAATGCAGCGTGAAAAACGTGCGCGTGAGACTCAGCCCACACGTCCAGCAAAGACGGCCGCGCCATGTAACACCATTGACAAACTGAAACAGATGTTCACAACTATGACATCTAATGGGCGGCAGACCAAAAAAACTTTGCAGAAGATTCTCATGGCTGCTAAAGAACAATCAGCTCGATAAGAGACTGCAATTAGACCGTTACAGACAGAGACTGTTCTTAGAAACTGAAGAAAGCTATTGTAATAGCTATTAAGATAGATGTTAAGTTAGTTGTTAAGTTAGATGTTAAGTTGGTTGCTAAGTTAGTTGTTAAGTTAGTTGTTAAAAAAGCTGTTATAACGGCTCTTAAATAAATGTTAAGTTAGGGGTTAGGGCAATTCCTCTGTGGTCAGTTTGGTCATTCATGGGGGGCAAATGGTATCAAAAAACAAAACAGAAATGGTAAATCCAGGGAATAAGTGACTTTTTCCGGTGATGCAGATTCTATGGGCATTCACATGTTTCTGAGAGTAGAAGGTGTTGGCGAGTACACGCAGATTTGGAGTTAGAGTAAAGAGGCTGAACGTGGGCATTTAAAGTCCACTAATTACACAAATGGCTTCGGGGGTCGTAACTCGTAGACTTGTGCATTCGTTTTTGGGCAAACATGAAAACGAACACGTAGACGAAGACACACAACACGTGTTCGTCTTCGTCTACAAATCCAGGGCTCGACAAATCCCATGGCGCCAGGTCGCCGTGGCGACTGAGAATTTTGTCCTGGCGCCTGGGTGTTTGTGGTAGCGCTGCTACGAAGTTTGAAGCCTGGACTCTGTAACATCCAAAACGGAGGACAACAAGTTTGCCTTTCTTTTATACATTAAAAGTACCAGTGTGGGATAAAGAAACTCCTAAGGAGACCATTACTCTCTATGTATGGGCATATTTATGCCCTTTAAATTGTAAGGGTCCGATCTGCTTAATAGCGTCTTTTTTTAAGACCTATTTTGATATACTGCACCATAATTTTTTTCTTTCTTTTTTCTCTTCCTTTTATATATGAACCTTTTGGATACTGTGTGTGGGAACTCTCGCTGGAAGGGTATTTTTGTACATATTATTTTTGTGTTGCACATATAATTTACTCACTCATTATTTGGGTGCGCAGACACTTGTGTGGTTTTGATTCCATCAAAAAGAGTACTTGTACGTCAAAAGACACTTAAAGTAATATGAACCTTTGACATGCAAGTTATAATAACATGCTTGTGTTTCAGGAAACAATGAGTCTAGATACTTTTTTTCAACACTTTGAAATATTACCAAATTTATAGATATGTGAAAACAGCTGCTGTGATGATTCCTAAAGAGGTAAGCAAATTCATCTTAACTTCTTAATCATTATATTGGTAATGCAGTGTCATATTCTAGTTGTCCTAGGGTGTCAGGTTGAGGACGAAGAAGCTATTTGCCACAAAACCAGGAGCAGATGAAACCACTAGGTGATCAGGCTCCTTGTTACACTGGTACTCAATTGTCTGGTAAGAATGGAAATCTCTGATCTCCTCAACCAGCCTATTTATTAGACTTGTGCATTCAGATTTGTACCAAATTTGTACCGGAATTGCAAATTTACCAAATTTTGAAAAATTCCGTGATTCGTACAAAGCCAAGAAAAGGAAGCCAGACCCCTACAAAGGGGACAAAAACAAAGCAAAAAGCTCTGAATTTGTGTCCAAAATTCGCGGGCCCTTTCACACTCTCATGCAACATGGCAACTCTTTCAGTGATGTCCTCTTACCCAATTGGAGAATTGGACATAACCTGGCACGAACTACCGCCAAAATGGCGGCGCTTCCAGTGACATCCTCTCGCCTGATCCTCCAATCAGGTGGGATGACTTCACCGAAAGTGCCAAGATTTTGCCCTAAGGTGAACTTCGGACAAAATGCTGTCACTTTCCATGACATCCTTCCACATGATTGGAGGATTGGGCTATAGGACGTCACTGGAAGCGACGCCTTTTTGGCAGAAGTTCTTCCCAGGTTATGTCCTTGGAGATGCAGACAAAGATAAAGGATAAAAGATGAAAGAGAGAATATAGAAGATGAAGAACAAGAAGATGCGGAGCCAGCACACCCTAAATGGGATGTCTTAAAACATGCTGTGCATGTCTAAGACACAGAGACCAGCAGCGAAGGTGGCAGCTACATAGGTGGGGGCTTGGAGCGCTGACCTAGGTGAGGTCTAGAGAAGCGCTTGAGGTAAGTATTCCTCTGCAGTAATGTATCATTTTTCTTTAATGGTAACTCTTTTTTTTTCTTTTTTATCTTGGCTATGTAATGCTGCTTTTTCCAATCTCATAGAGCATGCCTTGCCATGGTAGGTTAGCTTTGTTGGGCATGGAGCAAGAAGAATGTGAGGAACCCTTTCTCTTTGGAAAGTGCAAGTGGGGGTCCTGCTCTCCCACATGGCGCAGGTGTGAGATCAGTAGAGCACTGGGATATGGCAGTGTAACTCTGCTTCACTCAGACCTGGAGAGACTATGAGTGTGAAAGAAAGTAGTAAGTAGTTGTACCCACTTGCCCCTGCCTAAGGGTGGCCCATTTAAAATCCTAGGTATTGTGTTCTTTAGCTTACATATTACTATCAGTTTCATTACTTTCACTTGAGATTAAAGCACTTAAAGTATTTTAACTTAAATTCCATAATAACTTAACACTGCGCCTGTTTACCAGGGGCAGTTCTAGGTTTTTGCTACGAAATGTTTTACAAAGTAGCTATTGTAATAAAACAGTTTTAATCACAGCTTTCTGTTACATTATGGATAAGCCTTGATCTTTAAGTGAATCATGCCATATCCATAATGTAACAGAAAGCTGTGATTAAAACTGTTTTATTACAATAGCTACTTTGTAAAACAAAAAAAATATAATCAGTCAGCAGCTCTAACTATCTCAATTAAATTCAAACGCCACTTTCGTCGAATGGATGGATCTAGCACAACCACTTTACATGCATTATTGATCACGCACTGAGGTGTACAGACCTATTGAACTTTTGGCCAATTATCGAATGATAAATGAACATACCAACACTATTAATTCCAGCAGTTACTTTTAGAAAATTGTAAGTTAATTAATTAGGATACTATGGTACTCAGATAATTACTTTTAGGCATTTTGGATATCAGCAAATAAACATAAGCCATCACTGTTTCCCTAAATCATAGTGAACAGCTCAGAGTATAGATAAGTATCCATAAATATGCTGCAATGTAGTATTTATTATAATCAATATGTAAATGCATCCATATATATATATATATATATATATATATATATTAATTATCGTTTTATATAGTTTCATCATATTCCACAGCACTATACAATGGGTAAACAGAAGACTTGTGCATTCTGATTTTTACAGTTCTTACGAATCTCTGAAAACAATACCGGACCCCAAAAACAAAGAAAAAAGCTCAGAATTTTCATCCAAAATGTATATAATATATATCGTTGAGACTGCAATCACAAACTCCAAAGCATATATATATATAGTTTATATTGTGTTAGAGTCAATGGGTGTGCGATAGTGTAGGGTAGTGTGTGCATGCTAGTGTGGTGTTAGTGTGTTTGTATGGTGTTATGTGTGTTACTGTACGGCATTAGCATAAGTATTTATATCCACATGTAGTGTTAATGTGTGTGCATTCGTGTATGGTGTAAGGATAATTGTGTTAGCATGTGTGTGTGACTGTAAGGTGTTAATGTTTGTGAGCATAGGATGTTAACATGTGTGCTTCTGTTACGGTATGGTGTTAGAGTGTGTAAGTATATGTTAGTGTATGACATGAGTATGTGTGTGCTAGTATTTGACTTTAGCATGTGTGTGTGGGGGGGTCTGCATATGATGTTATCTTGAGTTTGTGCGTCAGTGAATGTTGTTGGATTGTCATAGGGTTAGTGGTGCCTGGGAGGGGGAGAGGAGAAAGAGTGTGTGTTTTAAGTGTTAGAGTGAGTTTTAATGTTAGCATGTATGCGTGTTAGTTATGGGGGTGGGGCCTGAACAAATATTGCACCCTGGCAGCACTTTTTCTAGACTTGTCCTGTTCTCATAAGGTGTGCTTATGGGACGATCTTAAGGCAAAGTGGTAGGTGGGAAAGTAGGATGGACATGCAGTGGGCTGTTGGGAGGGGCATGTTTATGTCTAAAAGGTAAGATAATTCCATACTTAGCAGGAAAAGAAGCACATTTGTAGCGGGTTTCTATATGGTAATACATTTTACCTGCTAGTGGGAGTTCTAAAACATCGAATAAAATGGACATTCCTCTTAGCAATGTTATCAGTACTTAACTAAGAAAGAGCGATTTTAGTTATTATTTCTCAAGCAGAAATAAAATATTGTGGATTTTTGCTGAATAGATAAAGACTTATCAGAACTGGAGTGTGTACCTGTATACCAAGTAGTGCTGCATTGCAGCCACTGGTGAGTGTGCTTGGCCATGCGTTCTGCAAGTATAGAAACATTGCGTGCAACAGTGCATGGCAGGATCAACAAGGTATCTGCATTATCCTGCTGGTAGCAGAGATAAGTCATGGGCAGGGCCAGACTGGTGATGACAAGGTGGCCCTGGTACTTTAAGGCTAGGGGCCACCCTGTCATCTTCAGTCCAGGCCCTGCCTATAACTGATTAAATGATCCTCGGTTTCATAGAATCAGTCAGGTACCTGGTTGTTCCTGCCAGTAGCATATGCTTGTTTCAAACATTAAGCCATGCATTCATCTGTACAATGATACTGCAGATGGCTTATTCAGTTCTGGTTCTTTGATCCAATGGGTATCACCTACAGTCAGTGTTGTTATTTTGATCTCTCCATTGAAGCACTTCGTATTTAGGATCACTTTTCACAGATCTACCAGAGCAGGGCCGGCCTTAGGGATGTGTGAGCTGTGCAGGCGCACAGGGCGCCACGGCAGCAGGGGCGCGATGCGGCCATCCCATAACCAACGCCAGGGCCGCGCCGGGGCGGCAGGCAGCAGGGAGAGGAGGAGGAGAGAATGGGGCGTTGAGTGGTCGCACATGAAAACGTTTTTAGCAACCGCTCGGCCCCCTTGGTCTCCTCAGCCACCTACCACTGCCCTGACTGCGGTGGTGGGAGCTCAAGGCCTTGGTCGTGCTGCGGCGCTTCATGATGAGTGTCGGAATATGATGTCATATGTGCCGCGGCTGGACAGAGAGACTTCACCAGGGTAAGTGAACTGCAAAGGGGGGGTAGATAGTAAGAGGGGGTAGATAGTAAGAAGGGGGTAGATAGTGAGAAGGGGGAGGAGATTGTGAGAATTGAGAACCTTAGAGGTTGTAAGAATCTTAAAAGAAAGAGTTAGAATGAGCAAGAGAATAAATGAATTAATGTGTGGATGAATTGCGTGAATGAGTGAGAGTATAAATGAATGTGTGGATAAATTGTGTGAATGAGAGAGAATTAATAAATATGTATAAATGATTTGTGTGAATGAGTGAGAGAATGAATAATTGTATGAAGGAATTGTGTAAATGAAAGGCAAAGATGGCACAAGCAGGGTGTTTGAGCTTTAGGGGCCAAGATGGCACGGGCAGGGTGTTTATGGGACAAAGATGGCACAGGCAGGGTGTTTATGGGACAAAGATGGCACAAGCAGGGTGTTTGGGGACAAAGATGGCTCATGCTGGCCTGTTTGGGGACAAAGATAGCTCAGGCTGGGCTGTAATTTGTGCGTGTAATCTGGGTGCTGGTCAAATATTTAATGCAGAGTTTTTATGTGAATTCCAGTTGATCTATACCTGCAAAGCCGGATTTGTGTGTTATTCTGTTGATCTATATCTGCTATGCTATGTTTCCATACATTATTTATGTATACATATTCTGTTGATCTATACCTGCAGTGCTGTTTCCATGTGTTGTTTATTTGATCTATACCTTCAGAGTTTGCATGTGATCCCCAGTTGATCTATACCCCCAAAACTGTGTTTGTGTGTTAATCTGTTGCACTATACATGCAATGCTGTACACGCAAGTGTTGTTTACATGTGTTGTTTATTTGATCTATACCTGAACTAGAGGTGGAAGGAAAAGAGAGGTGTGGCTTAGTTAATAAGGGGACAAAAGGACTCTAGGGAAGAGTACGGCGAGAGGACCTTTCAAATTCACAGTAGAGTCGGAAGGAGGGAAGACTGCACTAACTCTCACAGTCTTCCCCTAATCTGCAGTAAGTGTGGGAGCGGAGGGAGTGAATGCATGCTAGGGAGCGTGGAGGGGGTGCAAAGGAAATAATTGCCTAGGGTGAAATTTTTTCAATATTTAAAGGGAAAATGTTTTTGTTACAAAGATTGCTGTATTTTTTCCTATATTTAATGTATTTAAGGTACATTATTGTTACCAGTGTTTCCAATTTCCAGTTATATATTATTGTGCTTGTTTGCACTTGCACATAAATAATCTCTCTTTTTTCCCTTTCTAGTTTGCCGAGGGGGGCCCCAGAGAAGTAGTCCGCACAGGACGCCTGAGCACCTAAGGCCGGCCCTGTACCAGAGAATTATAGTTAGGTGTACATGTATCCTTGTTTGGATTATTTTTATTTTTACAATTTGTCTGCCACTGGGTGGCACCAGTTACATACCTAGAAAACATGCTTTAAACACAAACAGTGAAGCTGACATTTTAACAATTTTTATTACCGTATTTGCTCGATTATAAGACGGGTTTTTTTCAGAACAAATGCTCTGAAAAATACCCCTCGTCTTATAATCGAGAGAGTAAAAGGAAATAAAAACAAAAAAATATTTTTCTCAGTTATAGCTTTTATTAAATATGAAAAAATACTTTACATGAATTAATATTTACTAGTAAAACTTTTTTCCTATAGGGTCGTCTAATTTTCTTTTTCCTAAATTAATATTCAGATTTGGGGGGTTCGTCTTATAATCAGGGTCGTCTTATAATCGGGCAAATACGGTATATACACCCCTGCCACAGAAGAATGCTTATTGAAGTACTTGGGAGCACTTTAGAATGCATTCTTCCAAAATGAAGAGAAAAAAAAACCAAATGAAGCCTTTACCTGACACAGAATTTTCACAATGCTGCAAAAGTTCCTTCTTCCTCCATGATCTGGCATTTCTTGTCAATGATTTGGTGCTCAATAAGCGTCAGGGAAGTACTTCCTGACACTGATTGGCAGCTTAAACGGCCAACCAGTGGAAGGAATGTGCTCCTATTGAAATCAATAGGAAGGCTTTACACATGCGGACTGGTGTCTAAACTGCAGGTGAGTACTGTGGAGGTAGCGTGCAGACTATGTCGGACACCTTAGGGAGCATTATAACATATTTATATTACAAATATATATTACAGTTATTATAGGTAAAAAAAAAAAAAAAGTAAACTTTAAGTGGAAGGGTTTTCCATCACCTTTACCCACCATAACTTATGCTATTGGTATTTCTTGTGCTCCCCAAGCATCAAGTATTAACCCCTTAATGACAAGACTGTTTCTTACTCGTAGTACATTTTGGGACAAAGGCTATTTTAACATTTTTCAGTGTTGCTGTTTAGCTGTAGTTTTTTCTCTTTCTCATTTTGTGCACCCACACACACATTATATATGTTTTTTTTAAGGACAAACAGGGCTTTCTTTAGATACCATTATTTTTATCATATCTAAATCTAAAATATACTATTTACTATTGATAAACTATGATGATTTTTTGTTAAACAAATGACTTTTTCTCACTTTATTTTGAAAAATCTTCTACTCATCTGCAAAAACCAATGAAAAAAAACTGCTAAATAGATTCTACTATTTGTCCTGAGTTTAGAAAGTCTCAGTGTTTTTATGTTTTTTTACTTTTTATACACGTTATGGAGCAATAAGCCGGCCAATGCAATTTACTCCATCAAACCATATATTTTTGAAAACTAGACACCCCATGGTATTTCAAATGCTGGTATTTTAACCCTTTCCATGCACTCATTTTACCACCAGCCTTTGTCAAACTTTGTGGTAGTAAACATTTTTTTTATTTTTTTTTACACATGTTGTACTCCAGGTATAAAGTCACCGCTCCTGGTATAGGTCACTGCCAAACAACACCCCAATATGTGTTCCGCAACATCTCTTGAGCGCAGTGATACCCCACATGCATGGGTTTTGTTAGGTTGTTCGGGGACTAAAAGGACCTTTTTGAGAGGTGTGTATTTTTAAAATTGGAATTTTGAGATGTTAAAAATTCTGCCCACATGTCCTATTTCAGGTATCTTTGAAGCCGGCCAATACAATTTACCCCATCAAACCATATATTTTTTGAAAACTAGACACCCCAAGGTATTTGAAATGCTGGTATTTTAACCCTTTCCATGAACTAATTTTACCACCAGTCTTTGTCAAACTTCACGGTAGTAAATGTTTTTGTATTTTTTTCACACACGTTGTAATTCAGGTATGAATTTACCGCTCCTGGTATATGTCCGTGTCAAACACCCCAATATGTGTTCAGTAACATCTCCTGAGCTCAGTGATACCACACATGCATGGGTTTGTTGGGTTATTTGGGAGGTAAAAGACCACCTGTGTGAGGTGTGTTTTTGCCATTTAGACATCTGGTCAGTCTGTACCCACGTCCCATATTTGGGACATTTTTGAAGCCGGCCAATTCAATTTACCCCATCAAATCATACATTTTTTAAAACTAGGCACCCTATGGGCATTTATAATGCCAATATTTTAACTCCTTCCATACAGGAATTTTTGTGAAGATACTGTCACGGCTAGAGGACCAGCAGTGCAGGAACTTGGTATCATCCACCGGTACAGGAGCAGAGTAGTATACTGGTTGCAACAGGCAAAACAGTAGTCGCTACACGGAGCCGAGGTCAGGAGTAGGCGAGGACAGGATAATCAAAACAAGCCAAGGTCAAATGCCAAAATCACGAAGTAAGGCATTTAATAAGCACAGCCAACATGCACAAGGCACTATCACAGGCAATGAGCTAGTGTAACAGCCAGGTTTAAATAGACATACTAATTCTATTTCCCGCCCCGCATGAAACGGAGGCTTGGAACGCATAAGTGTAGTGCCTATAAGAGGCCACACGGTGGCGCGCGTGTGTACAGAGCCAGAGTCCATGCAGTCTGTGTTCAGGAAACCTGCCAGTGGCTACAGGCAACGAGGGGCTTCAGTAGAACGGCGGTTTGGGGGGATGGAAGGTAAGTACCCCGTAGTTACAGATACAGCGCGATTTGTAGGATATATATGCACTTTTTTGGTGGCAGTGGGGAATTATTTTTACATGTTACCATATGTTTTTTTATGTTTTTAAAACTTTTTTTATTTTTAAAAAACTCATTCATTTTTGAGTTGGCGACGCCCTCTTGTGAGTGGCGGCAATGTCATTTACATGATGGCACTAGTGGTTGCTCTTTGGAGCAATCACAAGGTGATCGGGGTAGGGGGGTTGTATTGCTACGTGCCTCAATATCGAGGCATGCCAGCAACATAGATTATGCATAGGAAGCAATTGCCAATTGCTTCCTAAGTTGTTTTAGCCGGCCGCCACCATGATCTTTGATGATCGGTGTGGCGGCGGCCATTTTTTTTGTGGGGAGCTTTCCTCCCCAGATCCACGGTCAGCCTCACTTGTGAGGCTTCTGCGGATGCTGCAAAGCCGCCGATAGCGATGCAGCTGTTTAACAGCAGCCTTTACATGTACGGGCTTTGTCGTAATTGCATTGCACCACAAGCCTGTACATGTACGGGCTTTGTCGTCAAGGGGTTAAGCCAGTGTCACAACCTTATGCTGACGAGTCCCATTAAGGGCGAAACAGCTGTCCATGAGTGGTGATCTGGCTACTGTACCTCTGTCTTGAGTTTTGTCTACAGGCAATTGAAGCAATTACCTTCAAGGGATCCATGTATAAAGTGGATATAGAGGCAAAAGGAGACCTTTTTTGACCTTGTTTGCGTTCGCCTACCCAGAATCCCTTGTGGCTGTGGCAGCACCATGAGATTTCTGAGGGAAAAGCAAACCTTCTGGCTTGCCTGGAGTCTGTAGATGAGTGTTTAACCCCTTAACGACCTTTGCCGGTTCAGGACCGTCATGGAAAAACGGTCACTTAATGACCTTTGACGGTCCTGAACCGTAAAAAAATTAAATAAGCTTAGAAAGTGATCAACGATCACTTTCTTTGCTTAAACAGCGTTACTGTAATGCCTCGATGTCGAGGCATTCAGCAAGGCCGAGATCGGCATCGGGGGCCATGTCTGGCCCCTCCCCGGGGCGTCAACAGCCGCCATACATTTTAAAAGCGTTTAGGAGGCGATCAAACTTAAATGGTGTCGCAGGAATGCCTCGATCAGGAGGCATCCAGCGACACCAAACACTTACCTCTGGATGGGCTGTGACCGCTCCGGAGAGCGGTCACAGCCACAGCTGCCGGTGATCTTCGCCATCAGCAAGATGGCGGCGGCCCGGGAAAAAAACAATAAAGATGAAAGAGTTCGCTAGATGGTCTCCAGACCCTCTAGAGAACTCTGGCTCCACTTGCAGGTTGAATACAGGTACTGCATTCAACCATGCAAGTCAATGGAGCCCAGCTTTCTAATCACAATGTGATTAGTAAAATATTCAAAAAATAATAATAAAAAAAAATGTGCTAACATTTAAAAATAATTATGCAGTGATGTCACTAGATGAACCATCCAGTATCAGCAAAATGTGTAAAAAAATATAAAAAAAAGTATTAAAAAAATAAAATAAAAAAATAAAGTTTATTATTTTGAGCAAGTGCAAAAATTTCTCAAAAATCTCAAGAAAGAGTTAAAATAAAAGCACTTCAAATACCCAAGGGGTGTCTAATATAAAAAAAAAATGGCTGATGGGGTAAATTGGAGTGGCCGAGCTCAAAGATAGGGCATAGGTACAGACTGACCAAAATGGAGAAAAAAAGCGCACTTCCCAAATGTGGCATTTTAAATCTCAAACAACACGACAAACCCATGCATGTTGGGTATCACTGCACTCAGGAGATGTTCCTGAACACACATTGGGGTGTTGTTTGACAGTGACATTTACCAGAACCTGTATATCTATAACTAAATTACAATTTGTGTGAAAAAAAAAATAAAACAAATTACTATTACAAAGTTTGACAAAGTGTAGTTGTATAATTGGTGCATGGAAAGGGTTAAAATAACCGCATTTGGAATACCCTGGGGTGTCTAGTTTTCAAAAATATATGGTTTGACGGGGTTAAATTGAGTTAACCAGATTCAAAGATATTCCAAAGAGGAGATGGAGGCAGAATGACCAGATGCTAAAAGTCTGTGTTGCCTCAAAAGTAGCCCTTTACCAGCCAACCAATCTAACAAATCCATGCATGTGGGGTATCGCTGTACTCAGGAGATGTTCCTGAACACATATTGGGGGGTTGTTTGACAGTGACATATACCAGGACCTGTATATCTATAACTAAAATACAATTTGTGTGAAAAAAACAAAAATACTATTACAAAGTTTGACAAAGTGTAGTTGTATAATTGGTGCATGGAAAGGGTTAAAATAACATCATTTGGCATACCCTGGGGTGTCTAGTTTTCAAAAATATATGGTTTGACGGGGTTAAATTGAGTTAACCGGCTTCAAAGATATTCCAAAGAGGAGATGGAGGCAGAATGACCAAATGACCACCTGAATTACGCATGCCCTAAAAGTAGCCTTTTACCAGCCAAACAATCTGACAAACCCATGCATGTGGGGTATCGCTGTACTCAGGAGATGTTCCTGAACACATTGGGGTGTTGTTTGACAGTGACATATACCAGAACCTGTATATCTATAACTAAAGTACAACTGTTGCATGGAAAGGGTTAAAATAACAGCATTTTAAATACCCTGGGGTGTCTAGTTTTCAAAAATATATGGTTTGAATGGGTTAAATTGAGTTAACCGGCTTCAAAGATGTTCCAAAGAGGAGATGGAGGCAGACTGACCAGATTTGTTAAAAAAGGTTTGGAAATCATAAAACGCTGCTTGTACTTATTGCCCTATAACTTACAAAAAACAGCAAAAAAAAACATAAAAACATTGGGTATTTCTAAACTCAGGACAAGTAGTAGAATCTATTTAGCTAGTTTTCTTACTTGCTTTTTTAGGTGAGTAAAAGATTTTTCAAATAAAAGTCATAAAATGTGTTTTTTTTTCAATTTTTCACCATCGGTCTCACAGGGTACAAAAAGAAAAAACGAGCCCGGTCCTTAAGGGGTTAATAATACTTCTACTACCCCCTTAATTTTAAGTGGAAGGGTTTTCCATCACCTTTACCCACCATAACAGAAGCCTGAAGCTTTGTTTCGTGTGAGCCTTTTGATCTCTGTAAACATGATGTCATTGTCCCTATAAGAACTGTGAAAGGGGCAAAAGCATTTGGTGAGATTTTGCAGAATCCTTCCATGCAATTGTGGAAAGGACCATACAAGAATTCAAAGGGACCACACAGCTATAGTATACTATATAAATGCATATTATGGCTGGAGTATACCTTTTAAACATTGTTTTTCCTATTATTATGTTATTAGAACTGCTGAAAATGTACATATAGTGGTATGATCCATGATTTATAAATTGCACACTAAAATAAAATCACTTGTAAATTGCCTTATTGTCTATTACTAAATGGTGATTTTCTTTTTATATATGCACCTGAAGAATAAAGGGAAAAAATAACAAATGAGAAGCCTGACCAATAGATAATGGTGAAGAATAGTTTGAATGAAAATATAGTTTCATTAATTGAAAAAAAACTTCTGGTATTTTTTTACTAGCACAAAATTAGGAATACGTTTTCAAGAATGCTGTAACTAATGAAAGTTTAGAGAAGTACGAACTTCATTAGCATTGCCATAAAGAATCAACTTAGTGTGTCTCAGTAGGAAAGTCACCCAAAATAGCTCATGATTGACAGAAGACAAGAAGTCTGCAGATAAGGGAAGGTTATTTAAACAAAAATCACCTAAACCAGGTGTTGGTTAGTGTTATTTCATATTACTGTATACAGCAGTGTATTCAATGCTCAAGGAGGAAACAAATCCAAGGGGAATCATATTTTTTTAGTCTTTAAAGTTATTGAATATTTATTGTTAATATCGTAAAAACCAGAGTGTGTGTTACAGAAAGGCCATGTTACATCTTGGTTACAAATAGATTTTGAGGTAATCATTAAAAAAAGTATGCTTTTTCTATTTCTATATATTTCTAATGAAATGGGATAAAATAAAATGGGATCTAAAATTTTAAACCCAGTTTTAGCTTGATATCATTATTTCTAACTAAAGCTATCCCACAAGAACCAGAAGCTCATTTGAAACAGAACATTTTGTTTTGTAGGGCAAAGTGCTATAAAGCTAAGATGTATTTTGAAGTGGTAAGAAAAAAATGTACAACCTCCTGAGGAAGGATGCCTTTTTGTTGCTTTTCAAGGAATTTCATGGGGCAACCAAACTACATTAATTACACAATGACTCCAATCATCAAATGTGTCCAGTGCACTATTGAGAACAAAAGGCTTTGGAAGGCAATGTGAGTTGCAATTGTAGCCTTTTTCAAGCTAGGTCTACTTCAAAAACTGATGAGACAAGTTCGGTATAGGAAGGAATAGAGGATATATTATTTGGGCGGTGGCAGAAGTATACCTCCTGTAAATGAGAAAAAAATGGAGATCATCTTGATCACAAAGTTGGAAACAAGAAAATAAGTGGGTTTTTTTATTGTAGAAAACAATATCACAAACAGAAGAACCCGCTTCTTAGGGTTATAAATCTGAATAAAAATGATAAATATTTGTAATTAAGAATTGGTGTGTGTGTTCAATAACACATTAATAACACATCAATAATTCACATTGGCGATTGTGGCAGAATAAAGGAACAACTAATATTAATTGTATGCGTCATATTAAGTAGGAATCAGTAAAAAATAAGAATTATTTCTTCTGTAATAGTTTTTCTAAAAAATTATCCAAGATCTGCTGCATAATGCATTATCTTGGTAAGTATTGAAATTTAAGTATGGTTTATGGAGGGCCAACACGGCCCTTTCACACAGGACAAACCATAACGAAGTCAGCAAAGTATTTAAATTAAGAATACAGTTTTTAAGCCCTATGGCTGGGTAATCACACAAAAAGAATAGTGTAAAAAATTATATAAAACCGTAAGAAATATATCCTCCAATCAGTTGTAAAATGGCTTTAGAATTATATAAGCGACAATTTTTCTACAAAACAAGTATAACACGTAATTAGTCCACCTCTATATCTAATAACAATGATAGATAATGTATCAGTATGACATGTTGCAGTGAGTCACACCACATTAAAGGAACATTATAGAAATGTTGGTCCATATGACTCAAGAATCTTTGGCGCGTGCTTGGTCCTCCATTTATTAAATTTGCATTTCCATCATTCCTTTAATAGGAATGGTGTTTGTTAGTTTGGCTTTGTATTTGTTTTATTCATAAAGGGCACTATTTGTTTCTGCCATTAAACCATAATTATGAAAAATAATTGAATTGTAAGGGTTTTTTGGGCTGAATGAAGTGTGAATGTTCCTGCTGCTAAGAAGTAAATTTTTTATAAACACAGTAACATATGGTGTATTTAGTCTGAAGCCACCCTTGGACTGACCCAGGGTGGTGCCCCAGCTGCCCCCAGCGCTCACCTCCAATGCCGCCATCCTGTTTATGTCCTGTATATGTCCTTGTCAGGAGAGGCCAGCATACTTTTGTGGTGTTATGGTAAAGCAGTCAATGGTGCTATTAACCCCTTAAGGACAATGGGCGGTCCCTAAACCCATTGAAAACAATGCATTTTGAGCCTGCACATGTATGGGCTTTGTCATTAAGGGGTTAATGTTACTTAGTGATAGTATAAGACATGTATATGTATTGTGACTCATGTGTATACAATTGATCGAGCCATCTTAATTCATTGCTGTCATGATATGCCCTATACCCTTAGGATATTTGGCTACTATCTCCCCTTAAACACTTCAGTCGTTTTCCCTTTTTTGGGGGACACCATGAAGATCTGGCCCTCCCTTGGTCTTTTGGTCATGGGTAGAAGGAAGGGGTTACATATGCCGTAGGGTAGTATTTCCCCAGAAGAAGAAGATGATGGAACCAGTGATCCTCTGTGGCTTTACCTAAACCTTTCTTTACTTAATGATGGTAAAGTACAAAACCTCCGACTTCTGAGAAATATCTTGCTGCTGTGTAACTGGCTAAACGATTCCCTTCTGTGAGTTTATTCATCACACAAATATCCATGTTCTAATATATCTATTACTAAACAAAAAGTCTTGTTTTCTGATTGACTGTTGCTAGGTTCATCTTCCTGTATTTCTATAATTTGATCTGTGGTTTCTGCAAACCGGTTGTGAACGTTCAAAAAGGGAATGAGGATATCGTTGAGATTGTGTAACGTTAATACGTTTCTAAATCATATCTCAGATGGGTGAAAAGTATATTTGACATTCGGCATCATTAATAGTATGGGTAGAAAACAGTAGCAAGATATTTCAGGTTGGAAGGCATGAAATTGAACAACTCCTTTTCTCAGTAACACAGCCTATGTTGTGAGTTATCATTAACAAACACCGAGATATATCCAGAGCAAAAATTAATACTACCCTTGTGTCATGGCAGACAGCTGTCCTGGTCTTTTATTTGGATTGCTTGTAAGACGAGCCCGGATCTTGTGAGCCTATCATGTATTAGAAGGTTGTGTGGGAATGAGACAGAAGATACGGCAAAATTCTGAGATTTTCCCCTGTGAGAGAAAACTTTCAATATATTTATGTTAGTAGCACATCCAGCAGCATTATCATATTTTTGTCGTTGTGTTTAGCTTTTCACATCTGCGATGCTTGTGTACTGATCATGCATATTATTATATAGGATGTACCACGTTGTGGACTCTTAAAGATGGGAGAGGTTAAAAAGGCTGTGTGGACATCATGATCATCGTTCTAAATGTATTTTCTTTTGTGTGGGAAAAAATTAACCCAGCAGTGCTCAGCGTGCTTTCATCATGGTATCCTGCTAGACTGGCCCAGTGCTAGTAGAATGGCAGCAGAATGGCAGCTTGCACAGACAGTCTGAGCTACTGAGCAGGCAGACAGAGTGAGGGATTGGGAAGAGCAGGGAGGGAAAGCTGTGTTAAATGAATGGATAATGGTAGAGGGAGGGAGGGTGTGTGTGTGACTAGATATTTTTGTAGGTGAATAAGTCAGTGTGTCATACTGTACAGCAGTATAGTAACTTTGTGTGTGTTAATGTATGGTGTTAGCGAGTGTGTATGCATGTGTGTACATGTTACTGTAGGGTGTTTGTATTTTATCAAAAAAAAAAAAAAGTATAATAATGCTATACCTTTAGTGATCTTCTTTGACTCCTCTGTGTGTTGGTGTAAGGTGTTAGCATGAGATTGTAGCCATTGTAGAGATTGTAGAGGAGTTTGAGTGAGAGGAGGGAGTGTATATATTTGTGTATGGTGTTGGAGGGAGTGTATATTTGTTTATGGTGTTAGAGTGAGAGGGTGCAGGTTTGCATGTTCGTGTTTGAAGTCATGGAGAGCAGGGTGATTTAGGAATACTGCACACTGGTGCCACTAACCCTAGGTTCACCCCTAGGTTAAATTATGTCATTATGTTAATGTAAATACGGTAGCTATATAGTGATGCCTCACAACAGTTTTTGTTCCCTGTGCATCGTAGAGTTTATCTGGAAGGAATTAATTTAAATATATATATCATATATATATATCAATTAGGACGTCATTGTTGCATTACTATATTATAATAATAATAATTTATTTTATGTTATTTTTATATAAAATAGCAATTAGTGGCCGTTATATGCGCCAACACGGTGATGTGCCCTTTCATTTTGCGTGCTAGTGAAGCCAAGCTTAATCCAAAAGTGTTTGCTGAGGGTTTCCTCATTACACGGTTCGACGTTCACGGGAAGCATAGGTAAACCGGCAACGGGAGGTCACATCTCCCCCCATGGCCTCCGATCGCTCCATGCCTCCCCCTCACTCTTCTATAGGGATGGAGGCGGCCCAAAGGCTAGGGAAGTGACCGATGATCTGCGCATGCGCAGCGGAAGTACCCAAAGCTTCCTGATACTAGCTAAAGTACTCTGTGATATTATCCCGCTGAGCAGCCCGCCCGCCCCGTGTGTCTGCGGGACCTCCACATTCTAATTCCACTCTGCTAGGTGAGTTCCATTCATTGGCATTGCCAAGCTGGCAGTAAAAATGGTAATACTCTGTCTTTAACGCGCTGATGATGTAATAGTAGATTACTTTTACCATTACACCAATCAAGCTGGTGTTTGTGAATAAAGACTCTTGGCAAACTTTGGGACTTTTGTGTAGTCCAAATATAGCTCCAGTAAATTGACGATTTACAGTAGGAAGCAACAAGAATTACACAACCTTTTCAGATGTGTGCAATAATTTGTAATTCACACACTCAAATGGTTAAATGATTGTCCTTTCATTCCAGCGTGGCAATTAATATTTGTAAATAATGATGTCGCTGCGTAGTGTTCGGGTCATATCTTAGATAATTATATCTTGCTAAGGTTAAGTAAAACCTAAGATTGTTATTACAAAACATAAGATATTTCACTGATGTCAGACATTAGAAAAGCTGCCGGAACCAATCAGCAACTTAGCAATAGGGCATAGACAGCTTCATGGGGAGGAATAATCATGTGGATCCTGAGAACAAGAAGTAAACTCTTTGCAGTGGTGGGCTCATAAAGGTTTTTTTTGGTCATTATATATTGCTTTTTTTTTTATCTGGGAGAAGTGACAGTTCCTCTTTCAAAATGAGTTGAAGCCATTACACCATTAAGCAGATAAAGCAAAATGTATGTGCAGAAGTCTCTGTGTATTAATGCGCAGGATTTATCGGTGTGAGTGAAGAAACTTCCATTCACTGTTCACTGATGGGTCAAACTCCTTCCACCTTAGACTTAGACCTTAACGAGCCTTATCATATGAGATGCAAGGACATTGAGGATTGACATTAAGCCTTTCGTTTTTTTGTCTTGTTTATGGTTTACTTAAACAAAACATTTACATCCAGACAATAAGCAACTCCACCTCCATAAATAAATCTTAGCGGGCTTGATATTTTCTGGTGAAGCATAGAGCTTTTGTTTCGCATGACAATCCGTCCCTGTAAATGAAGCAAAGGTCGACGTGAACAAAGAACAATACATTATATTATATCACGTTTATTTATATAGCGCCGTCAGATTCTGTAATGCGTTACAACCCGCTTCGGTAGGTTCAATTTAAAATCACAAACAATAAATTAACTGGTACAAAAAGAGGGCTGAGACGGGACGACCTGTACCCTGACTGAGTCCCCCGGCCAAATCGGGCTTCCTTCTGCCGAGACACCAGGGGTTAACCCCTCCAGCGCTGGACCAGACTGGCACTGGTGAGACGAAGCGGGAGAAAAATCTAATGGAGCCGTGCTGGCACTGTGGCTAGCCGGACTCAGCTACCCAGCTAGATCAGGAGTATAATCCCATCACTACCAGACGACGCCTCCTTACAGTTCTATGGCCAGCAGTGCCTACCCGACGAAGAGTCACTATTTCTGGGTGATTACAAGGGAGCAGCGTCAATCTCGGGGTACTGATGGAGAGCTCAGGGTCCAAAATTTGACTTGATCCATTGTTGGGACCCCAAATGGCAGTGTCGGAAATGTCCCCGGGAATAGTCTGTTCAGTAGCTGTGCCAGAGTTCCCGAGCCTTAGCTGGGTAAACCCTGATTCTAAGGATGGGTAATAAAAGAGGTTTCCTAAATGAGCTCCCTCTCTGTAACCACCTCCAATTGTGACCCCAAAAGGGCGACATGGTAGGGCAACAGACATCCGTAGTGACACAGTTCCATGGATTTGCGGCTAGCTCCCGGTCAGGCGAAGGGAAAATTTCCTGAATAATTGTCTCAACTTCCTGGTACTCTCTACGATATATGTCTGGAGTAATACTAGAAAAAACAGACAAATAGAATGTGATATATACAAAGCGGGCACTGGCATCTACAATGTGTACATATTACTGGTATTATCTAAAGGTTTGGAGTCAGCTGTGTTTATTATTATTATTTATTGTTTACACAGGCATCTGCTCTTTTGCCTAAAGCTTTCCTAGTTAAACTTATATAGGGATGCAAGATTGAACTTTCTAGACGAGCTTTTACTCTTCTCCTTGGTTGTACAGCATTGTGAAGTTTATAGATTCATTCTAAATTCTATGAAGACTTCTCACGATTGGTAATCACATCCCTGATCTTTTGGCTTGCTGTTATGCTACACGAATGCATGTGTTTGAATTCTGTTTAGAAGAATACCTTTACTTTAATGTGCCGTCAGCATGTAAGATGGTGAATCAGGCAATGGCCAGTTGGGATTTGGCCACTGGTGCTACAAATCTGCTGCCGTACCGGGAATGTTGGAGTTTAAGGTTTTCCGTTAACTTTTGAAAAACAAAAGGCATGACTGCCCCTTTTAAACAAGGTTAATGACAGGTTACAGAGGTAGTGTTCCTTTGACAATGTGAAAATAATGAGAGGCAGGGCAGAGAGTATTTTGCACTATGAACACATAAATAATTATTATTTCCAAACAAATCTTTTGTAAGGTAACTCTATATTAATCCTCCTAAACCAGTTATTTGCCCCTTTTCAAACCCTCTTCCACTTTGTTTGGGTATTACGCAAGCTAGTTTTCTCCCTGGATTCCTACCTTTTTGATTATATATACCGTATTTGCTCGATTATAAGACGACCCCCCAAAATCTGAATATTAATTTAGGAAAAAAGCAAAATTCTGACTATAAGACGACCCTATAGGAAAAAAGTTTTACCTGTAAATATTCATGTAAACTATTTTTTTTTTAAATAAAAGCAATGATTGAGAAAAATATTTTTTGTTTTTATTTCCTGCCCCCAGTTATGCACATCTGCCCCCAGACTTGCCACCCCTGTATGGCATTGTGACCCATGATATGCCTTTTAACCCTCTATATGTCACTGTGCCCCATGATATGCCTTTTGACCCCCTATGTGCCACTCTGCCTCCAGAGTCCGGACAACACAGCAGGGAGTCGGAAGCACCAGTACGTTTGGGGGGGTTAAATGGAGGGGATAAGACAGGAGGATCCAGGTCCCCTGCAGCGCTGCGGGGGATCTGGATCTTAGTCTCATAGTCAAACCTCTATTTGAGGTTGATTATAAGACGACCCCGATTATAAGACGAGGGGTATTTTTCAGAGCATTTGCTCTGAAAAAACCTTGTCTTATAATCGAGCAAATATGATATATCTCTGTATCTTACTAAGACATAAGGAATACATATTATGCATGCAAACCCCCCTCTTCTTCTGGTTTAATAAAACTGTTTAATTCCTCTTTCCAGGTTGTCATCACACAAACAATCTGAACATGAATTTCTTCTTGGAGACGCTGAAAGCGTTGTTTCTTACAATTTACTTGATGTTGGAATCCCTCATCTTGTGGATCGTTCCATCTCGGAGGAAGAATGTTGCAGGGGAATTAGTCCTAATTACCGGAGCAGGGAGTGGAATAGGAAGGTTGATGGCGCTGGAATTTGCCCGTCTTGGTGCAACGTTAGTTTTGTGGGATATCAATCAGGAAGGAAACAAAGAGACAAGTAGACTGGCCAAGGAAAATGGTGCTGTTCGGGTCCATACATATGTATGTGACTGCAGCAAAAGAGAAGAAGTCTACAGGGTTGCTGATCAGGTAAAATAATTTCTAAAGAAATGTTATTCCTCTTTGAAGGCAATGAGGCAGGACTTCAGAATGCGATCAAACGTTTGCTACTGTGCAGGTAATTACAGCCAATAGACCAAAGTCCTGTACCATTCAGCTCCAAACTCTATCGTGATTATGTAACTAATCATGACTTAAAATAGCTGTCCTACAAAAGCCCAGACCTACTTGTGTTTTGTTGTACAATAGCTGTAGTGTTCTTTTGGTAAAGTTTGCGTATACATAGGCACTTAGTTTTCTGCAGACCAGAAGATTGACAGCACATTCATTATTGTAAAGAGGGGAAACATTCAGTTGAGTGATGGTTAGGCACTCCAAAAACTGGCATTGGCCTAGAAGTCAGTAAACCTTTACAACTGATGCCTTCTCAGCCCCCCATCATCATTTAAATGTGTCTAAAGTACCAACATTATTTTCTTAGAGTTCAGGGACCGTGTCAATAAATGTACCTAAGGTATCTTGTGTCCAAGCAGCCCAGATGCTTTCCTCCTTTCTTCAATAGTTCCTACTCGGATGAAAGGCTTAAGATAGCAAGGGTGTAGGCTAACCTCTTGACTGCATAGGTGGTCCATCCAGCTATACGATGCATTTTCTCACACATTTGGTATTACATGAGAACTCATTTATTAAAATGCATTGTTTTTCCTTGTACGTTTCTCACGGTTTTAACTTCTCTAGGTCAAAAAAGAAGTTGGTGACATCACAATCCTGATTAATAACGCTGGCATTGTAACTGGAAAGAAATTTATTGACTCGCCAGATGCTCTTGTGGAGAAAACCATGCAAGTGAATTGTATAGCACACTTCTGGGTAATGCTGTTTTCTTGTCTTTTTGTCTCTGGCTACACATCTGAAAAGATTTAGAAGCTGTATTGTACGATAACACCATATGAACGGTGCTCCACTGTCTTGTGGCAGGGGTCCGCTAATCATGGAAATTGGTAAAATATGATGGCTATGTCTTTAGAAGACATTTAATAACAGTTGTTAGGGAGCAGTCTACTCCAGTTTTGAGCTAGAATGGTTTCCTAGATAACACTTAACATGTCTTTCCACGTCAGCTGCGTGACCTGTTCACCTAGCAAACCAAAGGATCTATTCACCAAAGCAGGGGTTTGAAGGAGAGATGCAGTTTCACTTCCCCAATGTCATTATATATAATCAAGGAGAAATCATGACAAATAAAGTAAGAGCTGATCTAGCATAATGCATACTTAAGTTTGTGAGGTGACTTCACCCTAATTTAACTCTTATTTCAGGGGAGGCTCACTGGGGTTGCCCCCCATAGTGCTTAGTGAAGACTGTATATTAAATTAAAGGCTGACAAATATGTATTAGACAAAATCTTTTGAAGACGCAACATATCATGGATTCTGCATGCTGGCCGAGTCCTGAACACTAACTGAGGGTACAGCAAACAAAACATTTTTTGGGTTCTTCTCCAGAACAACCAAGGTGTTCTGTGGGTTATCTTGGTTTGTTTTGAGAAGTGTTACAGTATTTAACAAAGTTAGACAAAAGAATGAGCTGTTGTTACAGTTTATTTTTATTTTGCGGCCACTAATGTTGCGCCAGACAAGGAGAACCTGCATGTTCCACAATGTCTGCAGAGGCTCTTGAATCTTCTTCTTCAGCTCAGGAAAAATACCCATATTGGTATCAGTTTTGGATTGTGTTTGATCCACAGCAACATGAAAATATTTTGTGAAAGTTTTAAAATTTAAACAATACATACATTTATGTATTAAAATGAATAGCTGGAGACGACATTAAATGTTAGACCCAGTAAGTGAAGTAAAGGAAGTATCCTGCGTAGGACAGCTCATAGTCTACATGAAGCAGAGGAATAAACAACATGGCTTCTGTGGGTCAGCAGCATGTACTAATATATTCCAGAAGACAAGACACCATTTTAGGGTCTTCGACCCAAAATGGCAAATTAGTAATTTATGAAAATTAAGTGAATGTGACTAACTTGAAAATGAATGAATGTTTCGGCGATGAGGCTTTATTTAAGCAATGCACATTGTGCAATGAATTTTATTACATTTAGTTCAGCTCTATAGTTCCTCCTCAACACATTAATTTTAATGAAGCCCTCGCTGTAACAATGACTTTTCTGTTGTTGCTTGGAAACGGAAGAATTATCAGGCTAATCCATATTTTAACCCGAGCCCTCTGGAGCTACGTGATTTAGGGACAATTACTAGAGAGTACGACGGGGCCATATTTCGAGAGATCAATTCTGGGCCAAAGTTCTTGATGTGGAACAATCCCCATAGCAACCACATAAATGTTCCCGTTGATTGCCCAGCACTGTGCAACAGGTAGACTCTTTATACATATACCACTGTGTGTATTTGTTCCAATAATTGAAATAACCCAAATTCTGGGATTACATAAACATCTATTACTATCATTATTGAATGATCCATATCATTTGATGCAGAGTTTCACTTGCCCCAAAAATCCAAAATTCAAGGTAAAGAATTACTGTTGATAAATATATTGCATTGTTAGATATTTTGGGTACATTGATTTTTTTTTTTTTAACTTATTTTCACAGACTTATAAAGCTTTTCTTCCTGCGATGATGGCCTCCAACCATGGCCATTTGGTAAGCATTGCAAGTTCTGCTGGACTTATTGGAGTCAATGGACTAGCAGGTGAAATATGACTTTTTTGCAAATAATTATTCAGCTCAAAGAATAACTAAGCATTGTGTATGCAGAATTGGTAAAACAGTGTAAAAAAGAGTGCAATTATATAAAAATTCTTCTTGCCAAAATGTGGAGTGTCAATACCGATTCACAGCGCACTATTTTTGACAATTCAGAACACCCTTACTCCTGACCAGCGGATCGGTGGATCTCCCCACAAACATACTCATATTGATATAAGTGTACTTTATTTTAGGTGGCTTTATCATGATTTGGGAACCATTCAATCCCTAATTGGATGTTATCCCAAATCATATTGTTGATCTCTTGCTTTTAATTGCACAATGTAGTTATTAAGGAGACACTGTGCCCCAGAGAGTAAAATTCAGTCAATAAAACACACAAAATTGCGCGCAGTATCAGCAAATTTTGAAAGTTAATGTATTTATTATGGGAAAAATGACCTTTGAAGCGGTGAAAGGCTAATACATTTTCGCAGTGTGTGATCTGATGGGTAAAGTACATATCACCGCATACTGTGAAGAATGTGTCAGGCAATAAGGGCAACTTCCAAATATACGAATAGTTGAAGATTTTTAAAAAAATATCAACATAAATGGAAAACTCTCTGATCTCCAATACTTTCTGAAAATAAGGAACCAATTTTCTGGGGTTCTTCATATCTCCCATCCCACCCCCTTTTTCCAGTGTGTGTGTGTATGTATGTGTATATGTGTGTGTGTGTATGTATATATATATATATATATATGTTGCTGACCAGCACGTGTAAAGTGCTGCAGTATATGGGATATATATATATGGGATATATAACTAAGTCATCCCACATGGAAAATATAGCTGATGTGGCAACCCTAGTTATAAACGAGGAAAGCTATTTCCTAAAAATGTTGACACCAGTTGTGTTGAAATACTGCATTTTAATACAAACTTTGCTATAAGCCCGTTGTGTCTACTTTAAGTATATTACAGTTCTTGTCTAATTTAATGTTTAATTGAAAAAGTCATCCTTTTGATACAAACTATAAAGCTCCATATATATCCCCTCCCCAGGCCCATTTATGCTGCAAACTATATTTGACCTGAAATATGGGGTCTGCTAAAAATGTACTTTACGTCCTCTGCTAAAGGCTACAGGTAAACCCAGTAAATGTCTTTCATCCTGGCTACAACAATGTATACATTTTATCCTACCAAGGATCATCAGGTCATTTTTTTTTTGATGAATGATGTACTTTAAAGTGACGCTCCAGCCATAATATGCACTTTAATGCTTAAGATAGCTACAAAGCCCCTTTAAAGCAGAATCCCCCACGTGCATTGCCCTTTCAAAGGGGCCAATCAGTGGCGAGAACCGTCAGACCACAGGGGAGTCATTCTGCTCCAGCTTCTACCTAAGGTAAGTATTTTATGTTTTATTTAACATTTTAAAGAATGCGAATTAAAGTATTCTTATGCATTGTTCTTTGGTGAGGCTGTCTATAACATTAAATTGTACCTTTTAGTAAGTCAATATTTTATAATGTGTAAATTGTAAAAATGATGATTGTGTTATTGTTCTAACTATTATCATGATCTGTTATGCGACTGCTTCCCTTCAGGAAATATGTTCCTTTTACAGATTATTGTGCCAGTAAATTCGCAGCTATCGGCTTTGCCGAGTCTGTCGGCCTTGAAATGTTGGCGCTGGGGAAGACCGGAGTGAAGACCACTATCGTTTGCCCCTATTTTATAAACACTGGCATGTTCGATGGATGCGCAACCAAGTAAGGCTGTTGTAATAGCTCGGTGCTATCGTGGCTTGGTGTCTAAAACTGCCTATAGAGTTCAAATTGGAAAACCACGAGAACAAGTGCTTCATGTGTCTTTTAACCCTCTAGTGCAGTGGTGCACAACTACAGAGATAAACAGAATGCCTCTTATGTTTGTGGTCCTTGATGACTGGAGTTGCGCACCCCTGCTCTATCATGTGATCACGTATGTATTCTTTATTGTAACATGTTCCACTACGTTAAGGTGATCTGGAAATAGCAGAACAAAAAACATCTTGCGCTCTAGACCTCAGTCCAAAAACCTCCACATACTAGGATCGACAAACCGTGTCAGGGGGTGGCTTCCTATATTTAAGAGTTTCTGTATAAAAACTCAATCGACTTTCTAAAATGTCAAACATGCATTTGTAGTTCTAATTATGCACGCACTTTGTTTTGTAGGTGGCCACGTTTCATGCCTATTTTAGAACCACAATATGCAAGCAAGAAAATTGTGGATGCTATCCTTAAAGAACAGGTGCATCTGGTCATGCCACGCAGCCTGTACCTCATATTTGCTTTCAAAAAGTGAGTAATAGTTTGTCAGAGGCTCTATAACAGCCACGTGTTTGAAAGGAACAGTCTAATCCCCCCAATTCACTTTAAAAAAAACTGCATATTGGAGTCAATTTTGCACGGACTCCAATGTGTTTTGTTGCAAGCAAATTGGAGCATTTGTTGATTAGCTAGTGGAGATAGAAAATGAGACTTCTCTCCTTATTTAAGTACTCCCCTGACTGTCTCTACTGAAAGCATTAGCACGTGAACTGCTTGCACAAGCTCGGTTCCTCTCGGTATCATTAACTGCTAAAATTCCCATTGATTTCAGAGGGAGCTAAGCTCCTAAGCCTAGAATGGGAGTTCTATTGCTTTAAAAATCACACTAGAAATTTAAAGAAATCACCAAATATTTTATTGTTTCTCTTTGTTTTCTGTTTCTACTCTTCACTCAACGTATGTTTTTAGTTGAAAGTTGCTTTTTTTCCCAATTGATCTTCAAACATATGAGGGACGTGGAGGAAATGTGGTGATTCATTTGTAGGACATGACTAGGTGGGGTACAGACATAGAAAAGGAGCCATAAAACCTTTTTTTGTTGAGTTTTAGTTTTTTTTTTTTCCTTTTCTCTACTTTTAGCATCATCCCGACAAAGCTGGGAGTTGTTCTTGGGGATTATTTTGGAGCATTTCATTTCATGGATCATTTCAAAGGCCGTGTAAAAAAGGACTAGATTTAACCACAACGTACCAAGATGAGATGACCAATGAATGTATTACGTCCAGATGAAATAAAATAAATCTTTCTTCCCACTTGCACAATTTTAATGTGAGATGTATGCTTCAATTTGATAAGATTTCTAATAATATTTTGCAATAACACATGTACTTCAAGCATTCCATACCTGTTTGTCTAAATTTTTACATTAAATGGACCTGGTCATATGCCAGACAACCTATTAAAATAATTAAAATATTAAAAGATATTGGCTTGTATTGTGCTGTGTAGAGTTAAATGGATCGCTAGATTGTTTTTCGGTATAATTCTCTAGCATTTCCACTGTTGTTATTAAACCTACACGTTAAACGACATCATAATACAGACAAAGTCACTGTAACGGAACAGTTTACTGTCCCTTACATCCATATTAAAGAAAAAGGCTTGTAACATGATGTGAGGACTCTGATATCTGAAAATAGAACTAAAAAAATAGGTAGAAGCTGCAGCTGCCCTCCTCCTCTATGGTCCGATTATTCTTAAAGTTAATTGGAGCATTTTCCTTGCATGTGCCATGACCCAGTTCTGGAGCTGTCCGGGGGGGGGACGTATAGCATGCAAGGAGTTGCATGCATGGTCAACCAAATAAATCTGCTGGCAGGGGGAAAAGGGGCAAATGCATATGGGGGGATTATGCAAAATCTCACCATGCAATGGGGACCCCATGACAATTTAAAGGGACCTAAACTGCATATGATGGCTGGAGTGTCCCTTTAACTTTGCTCTTCTTATTCATCCTAGTTCTTTTGTAATTGTAAACTAATGCTTTTTGGTAGTATGAAAGCCTTTAGCCCATCGGTGGAGAATATTGCCAAATGCATCTGGTATCAAAATAATAACTTTCTAACTATGAAACACCTTTTACTCTTTCTGTCAATAAGCTTTTTATATTATTTTAGTAGGAAAACGCTATGAGCAAGTGAAGGTTGCACTCACAACTGACAAGGTGGCTAATGCTCAGAAGATACTCATTTGTGCAATTTTCGTGTTTGACTGCAAAAAAAGAAAGGAACATTTTCTATGAATAGAATTACCTTGATTTATTTTTTTCGTGATGCCTTTTCTTTAACCATCTTCAAATAATGAACGGCTGGCCTTTTAAACATTTACCCAATGTGAACCCCTGTCTTTACTCTCTAAAGGTGCTCTAGAGCGCAGGTATGAGAACCGGTAAGTTGTTTGTTACATGGACCGTGGATATGCTTTGAAGCTGCACTGGATAGAACAATGCTTGGTTTTATATTTGTATGCTAAATTATGTATTTGTTTTCCAATTAAATAATGGATTCTTTACAAATTTGCTTACCATAATCCTACCTAGTTTATACCTAGGTTTCATGGGATGCAGGTGTCATCACACACATTCTAGCTGCAGGTTCCAAAATCAAATCCATTACGACAATGTACGTGATATCTTCTTGCACGCACAAACAGTGTAATGGTATGATGAACGTTATACCTTTTATATACACTATTTTTAGAGAAATTATAGCTACTTTGCAACATCTGTATGACTTACTTGTTAATGCACATTTATTTAGTGTAGATATTAAAATTGGAAGACAAGACAAATCAACACATTAGGTAATGAGGGCCCTTTTTTATAGGTTTAAACTCTAAATATAGTTAAAAGCAAAATGCTGCTGTGCTTTTGATATGATGCTCATAATAAAAAAGCAAAACCTTCTTTAAGGTTCTGTAATCAGGTTTTCTTTTCTGATATAATTTCTGATTAATTTTGTTGTTGCAGGCACACAATATTAATGGAAAATGTATAATTTGGAGATTATTGTAGTTTTATGTTGTACTGGCACTTGGAAGAAAGGAATGTTATTACCATGCTCCTGGTGATTGCGTTTGCATGAAATAGTATAATAGTTTTTAAGTCCTTATGGGAAACTTGCTATTTTACTTTATACCTTTATAAAGTTATACTTTTTTAGTAAATGGCGTTTTAGCTCTGTGGCTTGAGCCGTGTAAATATCTCCCCCTACTGGCTGTTGTGTGAAATGCAAAGGAATTGCTTCCTTGTCTCTGTAGATGTAGATGTACAGAATGGGCTCAATCCAATGACCTATCTAAACTTAAATTGGGTTTAACAGATGTGAATAATGGATGGTTTGCGATTCAATCTCCTGTCTAAAATCAAATTAGCATTGGGTGCAATAAACACAACTGCTACAAAAAAAGCTACAATGTACCTATATTTTCATTTATAGAGCGCTAAAACATTTACCTAGCGGAAGTGGAAGTACAATAAGTGCTGTCATATAATAAGTAAAGTAGTCTTACAGACTTTTTGATTGGGGTACAATACGTATGAATACATACAAAGAGCTCCTTGCCCGCAAATACAATCAAACCGTGCAAGTCTCTGATGTTCTTCCATTAAAATGTGTTCTTTTAACCTGCTTTTGAAGTTATGAAGGGTTGACAAATGTCTAGTGGGAGTTCTAGATGTATGGAGAAGTGAGAAGCCTTTAGATGGGAGAGAGCAGTAGTTTAGAACATGGATAGCGTGTAGAGGGAGTGTAGGCTACATGGAAGGATATCAGAGATGAAATTTAGGATGGGGATGAGTGCCAAAGAGCCTTGATTTTGATTTTGAAAGGAAGGATTTTGAAAAGGAAGCCAGGAGATTGGTGTTCTCACTGAAAGAGAGTGTATTCTCCATGCTGAGTTAGGAATAGATTGTAGAGGAGATATATGGGAAGCAGGAAGACCGATGACTAAAGAGTTACAGTAGTCCAGACAGGTTGTGCTTAGCACATCCGTAAGTATTTTGACTGCAGAGTGACAGCGATGTGGGTGGATTTTAGCAATATTTTTTTTTAAAAAAAGCAATGTGTTTCTGCTAGTCACTAATAAATGAAAGTGATTAATACAGAGTGACCCCTGAGCAACATGCAGTTGGGACTGAGTAAGTTGTTAGGCCATCCACAATAAGACTGAAGTGATGTTAGGAGGGGTTTAGACGGAAAACAAGTAACCCAGTCTTATTTCGATTTAGTCTAACCTTGGGTGTCCATTAATATAGTGTGAATTCCGTGATTTTAGCCTGTTTTGTGAGGTGTCAGTTTAACTTCATATTCAGCAGATTCATCCTGAATCATAATGCCATCGGTATATGTATTATTCAAAAAAGTAACTGCTCAGACGATGGGAACGTTCTGGTAATGTGCCAAGTTTCACAATGTGTGGTTTGCAAAAAAGTATTATTTTATCCACCCATCTTGTCATCTTGTCTAATAATGAATGTGTCGTCATTTTGTAACAGTCAAAATGCTTCCTTCGGTTTAACAATAAGATTATATCTCCTGTCTTCTAAGGCTTTTTTCCTCACTACCTGTTATGTTTCCATGGTAACAGCTCTCAAAAGTATTCAGTGATTTATTACAGCCAAAAAAGTCTTGCCGTTTTCAAGTGAAATCTTGAATGGAAGACGAATTGTGTAGCATCGGGTTATCAATACTGAAATTAAGTAAATCCACAGGAAATGCCATCAAATCATAGGAAATAGTTCCTTATTTAAAAGCGTATTAAGAAGAATGTACTACTTGTTTTGTTCTTCAATCTATATACCCGTAATCTTAAATCTTGTATTTGAATTATATACATATGTATATTATACATTTTTGTTTTCAATTATTAATCAGCGTGCACTCTTATTTTGGATTTTGCTTTGTCAGGGAATACTAGGTTTTAAATCCCGCAGGAGGCCCGCAACAAAAAGATTCGTCATAAACATAAATCAGGAGTAAAGCGGTGACATGGCAAAATCAAATCAAAATCTAAGAAAGGGCAGGCAAAGCAACCAAGGACAGGAACACTGTATTGTTATTTTTGAACTGACCACCTACACACTATATGTGAATATCCAGAAATGGGAGAAAACACTTACTTAGTTGTATCAGTAAAGGTAAAGACCAAAGATGAGAGATCTCTGGAGGAGGCATTAAGGAACCAACGTATAGTTTCTAAAGTGAACCCAATTGTCAATAATTAGTTTCCTATTGTTTAGGCACACGGTACAATATCTTCAAGACTCAATGATAATTAAGGGGTAGTAGAAGCATTATTAAACACTCATCCACAGACACCAGACAAGCCAGAAGGCTTGTTTTTCCCTCAGAAATCTCATGGTGCTTCCACAACCACAAGGGATTCTGGGTAGGCGCATGCAGATAAGGTTAACAATTATCACCTTTGCCTCTATATCCACTTTATACATGGATCCCTTGAAAGTAATTGCCCGCTGTACAAGACAGCCTTTAGACAAACAGCTGTCCATGAGTGGTGATCTGGCTATTGTACCTCTTCCCGAGTTTTGTCTACAGGCTGTCTTGTACAGCGTGCAATTACTTTCAAGGGATCCATGTATAAAGTGGATATAGAGGCAAAGGTGATAATTGTTGACCTTGTTTGCGTGCGCCTACCCAGAATCCCCTGTGGTTGTGGAAGCACCATGAAATTTCTGAGGGAAAAACAAGCCTTCTGGCTTGTCTGGTGTCTGTGGATGAGTGTTTAATAATACTTCTACTACCCCTTAAATTTAAGTGGAAGGGTTTCCATCACCTTTTACCCACCATAACTTATGTAATGATAATTAACCAATAGACTACCACTAGGCATATGTGCATACATGGTGATTCTAGGTTCTCTTTATTTTTGCTGCTTATGTTTGACAGTTATAAGATCTGCAATGAATCAGGCTAACCTCTCTAGATGGACTTTTTCCTTTCTTTCAGCAAACTGGGCCAGACTCTATAATGAGTAGCCAGTCTTAATAGCTAGCCCGTGTCTCCTGTCTTTAGCATTTGGATTGTCTGGCCTTATTGTGTCATGTTGCCATCTAGTGGATTGTTGAGGAACAGCCACCTCAGTATCACAAGACCAAATACAAAGTAACAAGTATTCCTGGTTGCCAGACCATGAAGAAAAGTTAAAAAAAAACCATGCATTTAAACACTTTCATAAACCCTTAATGATCATGGGAGTCTTTAAATCACAATTGACTTAAACACAAAAAACGATGGCTGTTGTGATGTAGTAACAGTAATTGTACATACAACATCTGTAATCCCTTTTTTGACCTTCTTTATTCTGGTTTTAGACCCTCTGCTGAAATGGCTCTAACAAAAGCATTCAATGGTCTCTATATACCATTGGTCGCTTGTCTCTGCTAATACTCTTGAATTTGTCTGCTGCTTTTGATACTGTTGATTACCACCATTCTTCTTGACTTGCTTTCTTCTGGATCTCCCTAATTGTTTTTTTTACCGTCACTTTATCTAGCAAGACATCTTCACCTCTTTGACTTTCTGTGGTTGTCCCTGAGGAATCAGTTCTTGACCCTCTGCTTCTTTCGTTACACTTCATCTCCTGGAAAAGGAATCAACTTAATACCCTGAAAAATATGTACACGAGGAGTAGAAGTTGAAAATTTTAGCAGGCAAGCATTCTAGTGGAATACTGTCACATAGAATCAGGACTTCTGCTAGACAAGATGCTCTTCCAACAGTGACAAATCAGCATGTCACTAAATACCACAAAATTGACAATTGTCCTGTCTCTGGATGTCACAAAGATCAGGGATCCCTCTCGAGGATCAGCAGTCTGGGTGAAGTAGTGTTAGCACTCTGTTACTATTCTGCATTCAAGCCCTGGTCTGTCATGGATACAGTGCTGACTACTGCACCATAGGATAGGGTTATGTTTTAAGAATTTTCACACCTGCAACCTGTTCCCTCATTAATTAGCCAATTAGATATTTAAATCTCTAACACCTGAGCCTAGATGCTCAGTTTCTTGTACTTCACTGCAATCTAGCCCTTTGTGTGACCAAGAGGCATTCAATCCATTACCCCAACTTTGTCTGAATTCCAGTTGCTCTTAGCTACATCTGATCCAGATTACCGTTGCCGATTTGCTATATTTCTTGATTCCCGAATCCTGCTACTATAGTCCTCTGCAGGGTTTCTTGTTTTTCCCCACTCAGTCTTGTTCTACTCTCACTGGTCACAAGGGCTGGGTAGAGGCCATTTTCAACATGTGGGTCCATACACTTGCCTTCAGCCCTCTGGTACATTCAGTATGACACTGGATCCCATCTCTTATACACGTCATCATTTAAAATAATTTAAAAGGGCATTCATTATGATGTAAATTGTGATATGATATGGCCCCATCAGTTGTGGAGAAATAGATATATATATGTAACCTTGCAATAATATGTCGGACACAAAAAAGCATTAATTTTTAAAAAGAAGTCCAATGAAAAAATATGTTTCTCATAGAGTATTAAATAAAGTACTGTAATGTACAAAAAGTAGATGTAAGACCTAGCCCGTGTAATTGCCTTAGGACTGAACATAGTAACCAAGGTTGAAAAAAGACATGAGTCTGAAGATCCTGAATGAAAAAATCCACATTGAAGCAATTTCCAGAAAGGGGAAAATTATTTCCTGACTCAAAAATGAAGTCTGAAGACTGATTTCTCACTGGACAAGCTATAAATAATCACATCCATATTACCCATCATGTCGCTATATTCTTCTCTGCAAAAAAAAGCATCCAGCCCATATTTAAAGGCAACAATTACATTTGATGCTACAACCTATGCTGGAAGTGAATCTGACATGTTTGTTGTTCTCACTGTAAAGAATCGTTTTTAGGTCCTGACGTCTGTTTGCTAACTGCTGGTAGGGATGTAAGAAGATCAAGTGGTTTATGAAACCTAGCACAATATTACTACTATTCACTAATAACTAGTATTGTATTTTTACTCATGTATGTAAGCCTGTATGCCAAAGCACTTCACATGAGGTGAAGAAATTGATTAGTGTGCATATAATTGCTATATATCTGGCCCAAACTGATATTTCTAATGAGAAAATGGTAGGCTATATACATCTATATAGGGCCTAGTCCTATATAGCTATAAGGACCTAGTCCTCTTTTTACTGATCATATTGAAAGGGTCAAATACATAAAGCCTTCCTCGTTCTCATTGCGGATAAAGCCGACGACTTGTACCCAGCTATTAACAGCTGCAGTAAACTGGCTATATTCTCTCAGGTTTGAGCCAGGCCAACCGTGCCTGGCCATAGAACATAGCAAATGTGGGGTTTATATATATATGAAGAACAACTCTAGTGAAAAATGTTCAAATCAAAATGGAATTCGCTCTATCAATGCCTTAAATGGGTAGTTTAATGTCCTTGACAACCGCATCAAAAATAATTCAGGTATTTTTTATGTAAAGAATGAGTATTCAATCAATCAATCAATAATGATCTTTACACATTGTAGTAATAATGAGACCATCACAAGCTCTACCTTTTTATGGGTAATTAATAGGTTGCTGAACTTTGGTTTTATTTACTTTTTATTTTTTATAATCATACTGGAGATGGAGGGGCGGTACAGGAGGTATAACCACTTTCAAAGAAAACCGCATATAATAAAAGAATATATATATGGAATAAATAAAACATCTAAACATCTGTTTCAGATCTCAATGTTTGACACATGGATTTAATTATGCTATTTTTAACTACTGTATATCAGTTGATGCGTATTATTACCTGCAAAAATAAAAAAATAATTAAACACACACACACACACACAAATGAAGACATCATAACAAACATCAGTCCTCATATTACTGGCTGCGTTACATTGGTTGTAATTAACTTCTGGTGTGGCAGCAACCTGCGCTAATGCCAGAGGCTTTCTTTTGTTCTCGTGAGATGTGTAATGGTTTAGACATGCTGAGCTGTAATTATGAGAGACACTTGCTAAAGGTATGCGTGCCTTTGAGAAAGTTTGAGATTGTTTTATTAGTTTAATGCCCTGAGATTTGAGTTGTTAACTTGTATGCAGAATTTTGAGGCACAATCTTCATTTTCAGCAAAAAGACACTCATAAAAAATGTTTTTTGAAGACACGCTGCAGTACATCTCATATGATGTCAGCACTTACTGCTACAATCTTATTTCTAAAATCAGTGAAATTCCCCTATGTGGCTTTTTATGTCCAGCAAAAGAACCACAGGCATGATTTGGCTTCCTACTCCCTGCGATAAAGTTGGGGGGGGGGCATCATATAATGCACTAACACTCATTGTATCCTTATGTCCAACCTATGGGTGTCTGCCATCTTTTTTTCCATTAGGGAAGCAAAGCCAGTGTTAGGTGTTTCTGGTTCCCACTACTTAATTCATCCTTTTCTTTTTTCATTGTCATTGTTTCATTTCATACTACGTAATTCCTTAAACTTCCCTTACTACTCTTGTCTGTAATCGCTTCTTCACATCTTCAAAATGCCCTGCAACTGGTGGAAGGTCGAGTATTCCCATGCCCCAGCGTACATCCATGCCACACCAAATGCTTTTTTGAAGGTAATATTTTCTGACAATACCTCGAACTTCCATTCTTCACAAATTGGACATCTTGTTCTTGCATATCTCGGTCTCTGAATGTGCTTCTCCTCTCTGTGGTATATGTGGTATTCCAAAACAAATCCCACCACGTGACTTACAGCTACCTCTTCACAAAATGCTTTTTATTAATGGGTAAAGGAAATGGTTCTCAGCCAATCTACCGAGGGATTCAGCGCAAGGGATTCTTCATCGGTACCATATGTACAACTAAAATTGTGCTGTTAATGATAAGCATAAAAAGAAAAAAAAAGATTTTAAAATGTAACGTCTAAGTGCAATTATTGAAAATACCATATATTTATATGCTACATGTCTCTGAATTTAGAATTATTCTGTATCAAAGCGACTTGTTAATCAGAACAATGTGAGTGGAACAGAAGAACAGAAAGGTTTTGTTTCAGTTCCAGTCACAGGAAATGATGGAGCAGCCAGAGGAATGTGTATGTTTAGTCAACCAAAGATAAACTGTGCAATTTGATGTTCGCAAAAAGAAAAAAAAAGAAAAGAAGGAGAAGAAAGAAATGTAATGTATTGCTGGCAAAACTACACTTTGAAGCACTGCCCAGACAACTTATAGCTTTATTATGCTTATGACAACAAACTTTGTGTGAAGTAATGATACGAGGAAACCCAGATTTTCAACTTCCATCGACCGCTGAATCACTTGGACAGAGCCGAGAATCGGCTAATTAACGAATGTAATGATTAGTAACTATATTTTTAAAAGGATGGAGTTTTATTTCCTTGACTGCTAAACTGGTGTTTTTCTACCACACAAAATAACATTTATTAACCTTACCTTGAAAGGTATGGAAAACAGTCCTTGAGTTATAAATTTCATTCAGAATTTGTTTTAACTTATTTGTTGCATTTTTTTCATCTTCAGAAAGGGTAATTAAATAGTGTCCACTCCCAGTTTTCTGTCGTTGCTGTGCAAATTCCACATGCAGTTGCCCAGTTTATTAAGAAGTCTTGCTGTTTTCAGTAGATTTGTGCATTCGGATTCATACAAATTGTAACTTCACTGAATTTTTGTCAGCTTGGCAATTCGTTAAAAGCCCTGAAAACAAGGCCAGACCCCCTCCAAGAATTGGAAATTGGGGGTCCACTACACGCACACTCTCTGACACTCTCTCATGCTCTCTGAATGTTTCCCTACCTTCTCTGTCAATCACTTCTGTTTCTTCCTCCGCATCTTCTATCTTCTCCCTTCTCTATTCTATCTTCAATCCTTAATCTGCTATCTTCTTTCTTCATCCACATTTCTGTGAACATATCCCGTAACTTGGTGTGAACCTCCGCCAAAATGACGAAGCTGCGGTGACGTCACCAAAAGCACCAACTGAGGGCAATATGATGGCGCTTGCGGTGACATCCTCTCCTGATCATCCAATAAAATCTGCATTGATCACACAGCTGCCTGACATTGTGGACCTCGACTACTGTTGCCCATATAAAAGGTAATCTTCGTATAAACCCAGTCAATATTTAGACAATTCATTAACTTCCAAATTTAACTTGCTGCAACTCGGCTGAACTGAGGGTTAGCAACTTGGCCTATGACTAAGCGCCATTGTTGGGCACGAAACGTGTAAAGGCATTCACCCACTGGGTGTCGAGTCCTCACTGGTGTTGTGGATCCAAATCCTATTCTTTGATATTTAACGATTGTTAGCTGTGGAAGTACATGATAATACATGCTGTGGATTGAGGTGAGACGGTTCCTGTTTTTGCCTGAGACATATCCTTGCACTGTATAGTAAAACTGGGAAGGTTACTTCTTCATATACAGTATATGCAAGCTTTATATGACTTTTTATGACTTCATTTGCTTAAAATGTGTTAAAGAAATATACATAATCTGATAATCTGACCAGAAATTAGAAATGGATAACATCAAAATGGATAATTTGTTAATCAATTTTTAGAGTTTTTCATGTACAACAATGAGTCATTTACAGGTACTTATGTCACCACACGGGCAACAAAGTCAGGGAGGAGCCTAGATCCAGGAGGTACCAAGGACTCTGTCTGTACCCCGCAATGCATGATCAATAACAAGGATGGATGGATGGACAGCCCTCGGACAGGACGCTGTGGCTCGATAGCCCACAGACAGGGGGCTGGGGCTGGATAAGCCACGGACAGGGCGCTGTGGCTAGATAGGACACGGTGTTCTTGCTGGATAGCCCACGGACAGGGCACCGTGGCTGGATAGCCCACGGACAGGGCACCGTGGCTGGATAGCCCACAGACAGGGCGCCGTGGCTGGATAGCCCACAGACAGGGCGCCGTGGCTGGATAGCCCACGGACAGGGCGCCGTGGCTGGATAGCCCACGGACAGGGCGCTGCGGCCGGATACAAACAGAATGCTGCTAACAGTAACAGGTCAGGGGCCAATTACAGAGTCACAACTGAAGGCTGCAACTCATACAATGCAAAGGCCCTGAATGATGATGTAAACAGCAGGTCCTTAAAGGGCAGGGCTGCAGAGTCCCGGCATGGAGGGTGGAACAGTGACATTTTGTGACAGCACAACCAAATACAAATCTGTTTGAGGTAGTCATGATATAGCATTATATGTTTGTTATTTGTATATAAAACGAAGTGGAACACCAACTATGGTTCTGTGGGCATGGGGGTTTATTTTAGAAACGTTTCCTCGTTTCTTTTTCATCAATGAGTTCAGAAATGCAGATAGGTAAAATACATAAATGTGTTGGGGTATTTGGTTTTGAAATTGGGTTAACTGTAACATCTACTGTTCCAGAGTAGATAGCACGGATATCTGAAAACCATTCGCACACAATAACTTTACAACACACAACTGAACGGCAGAGATAACTTCCATGGGACACTATCACTAAGAACAGGAACGTATTCCTATTCAGAGTAACGGGTTAGTTAATTAACAGTGTTACAGCTACATAACTCCTGGCAGATGAAAGCAATAGAAAAGCGGATTACAGTTTTTATTAGTGTTAATCAGCTGTGTCAGGATTTTAAAGGGATTCTCTGCCTAGCGTCGCAGACAGTAGCGTCTACAAACAACACGCTTCTAACGGGGAAGGATGGAGCAATAGCTCCATCCAGCTGCCAAGCCTAAGAATGAGAACCTACACATTACACATACAGAGTTTGTAGGGTCCTAACCGAAGAAGAGGGAATCCATGACAATATAATATAAATATAATGAATATATAATATAAATATAATATAATATTATATATAATATAAATATAATATAATATTATATATAATATAAATATAATATAAATGAATTTATTTTGGAACTTACCCCATATCACTCTAATAGACTTTTTGGATACACCATATTTAATGCAAATAATAAGCGAAAGAAAAACAAACAATATAGCAGTTTATATACTTGCCAGTAATAGTATATGCCACGCAGCTCCCTTGGTATTTAGCCATAGATGATGAGTTATGATAACTATTTATGTAAAATAAATAATAATAATAATACAAACATTTTTATTTTACTCATGGATCATAAGGTTCACTACATATTCACATTAAGAACATTGGAGTAATAACCATAAAAAATTACAAAAAAAATAAAAACTCTTCTAAAATCTAACTAAAAATAATTACCAGTGTCCAGAGAGGAGCGGAATATCCAAAACAGTGGATGTGCATACTATGTATTTGAGTATATTTTTGTTTATTCAGCACTAACAGATTTACTTAGCGCTTTACAATACAACAAAGTTGTGGTGTAATAAGTGCAGTCTTATGATAGGGCATGTTAAATCAAGATTTATAAGTTACTGGAATGCTTTAATAAAAAGTTCTTAAGATTATGTTTAAAGTTAAGGAAAGATAACAGTTAGCGAAAGTCCAAAGGAAGGAAGTTCCAGAGATATGGAGCAGCCTTTAGTTTGGAGAAAAATAAGAACTTAAAATAAATAGAAAAGCTTCCCAAGCAGTAGAGAAGTATACCTGCAGACACTGGATGAAACTTTTTTTGGATGCTCTGATTATTATTATTTTTTTATTTAGGGGTTAACCCTTCACTTTTTAACTTTCTGATAGACTGGTGAAGATTCCCAATCCACAGTTAAAGTAGCATTTCCATGAGAAACACTTCTCTATTACTTACCTACCACGTGTCCTCTTTCGGAAAGTCAGTTCCACTTTGGGGCCAAAAATCCTTTGTCCTACTTTTCTGTAGGTTTAGTGGATATTAATGTTTCCAGCTTTTAACCAACATCAAAAAGCATGTATAAAAAGCGAGAAGCATGTTTATAAAGTAGATTGTAATTACTCTGCTTCGGAACATAAAGTTATTCAAGGGTCACAATGAATCTGGATAAAGCCTTGCCCTCTAGGCACACTTCTGATACCCCCCCCCCCAAACAAGTGTATCTACATTTGGCCATCAGACATGTAAGAGGTTTGTAGACGGCTGGGTTCAGAGTTGAACAAAACAGCACAATATCTGAGTCTATGCAACTTGGATGTTAGCCACACAAACACAAAGACATTATAGTTTTAATAACTTGAGTTTATTCTCAGTATACAATCGTATGCAAAAATACTAAGTCTGAGGTTTACTCGCTAAAATAACTATTCACTACCTGGCAGGCTTCTCCAGTCAACTACCCCCTTAGCGTGTCCTGTTAATATATAGATATTTATTGCCATATTTGTCTCTGCCTTTCTAAATTTACATGGGTCTACTAAACAGCAGTATCACATTTCTTTACCACACGCCTTTTCAAAAGATCTGCCCCTAGATCTTTAAAACAAAATGACTAAATCAAACGTTTAAAGAAACAATAATTCAAAAGTCAGTGATCCAAAACCTATTCTGGATCATTTCACATCTATCTTCTATAAAATAGAAGAATGAAAAAGGAATGAAAAATAGTAGTAACTAGTTATTTACTAGTAATGGAAAGTATAATGAAAATGATGCGTGCCTCGTGTTCCATACAAAAGCTTTAAGATTTCATATATCTGAAAACATCAGGAATAGCAGAGTAGGTAACCACATAATTCATGTTAATTTCCATTTTTCCCTTCCGCTGTAGAGTTAAAAGTCCGGGTAACAGCCTGATGACACTTTTTGTACATCTCACCATCATTCAACGAACCCCCAGTCAGTGTGTATATATATATATATATATATATATATATATATATATCCTTTTTATTTTCCTTGCATTTCAAAATTTTATATTTAGAATTTAAAAAGTATACAAACACAAGCCCCTTGAATAGCCCAATGTTTCTTACTGATCGATGTAGATGTATAAAGCCCCAAACATTTTAATAATTACTCCTCTTACAATGCTGGCACCTTTTGAAATTTCAAATTATGCTAAACTAATGTTTTTTGCTTTAACGCTTCCTTTTTGTTACTTGTTCTTGCAGTTATTAATGTACTATAATTGTTTATAAACTATGCTATTTTGTATTGCATTGCAATGCTAGCACATTAAACTTACCTAGAAACGAATGGTTAATTTGTAGCTCAAAAGGACACACCAGCCCCACCTTCAACGTCTGTTAACCGTATGTACGGGCTCAAAATGCATTGTTTTCAATGGGTTTAGGGACCGCCCATTGTCCTTAAGGGGTTAAAGTACTTTGTGATTTAATTAGTGATATTATTTATATTTTGTTGGTACTTTGTTATCTCACACCTGTATAAACATTTATAATTTGAATTATTGTGGATTATCTCTTATGCTCATCATGAGATTTCATGAATTAGTTAATGTTTTATATGTATTATTTTTCTCTCTTTTTGTGTGTAAGGACAAAAGAAAATAAAGATTAAAAAGTACCTTTTGAATTATTTAATATACATTAGGCTTGTGCACATGGATCAAAAATGACACATTTTTCAATTTGTTTTTGGACAATACATTTTGTTTCCTGCCCTTTGGGGTCTGCGAAATTTGGAGGGATTTTTTTTTTCAGAAACAACATTCATTTTCACACACCCTACCTCTGTCCCAATCTCTCTCAATGTATCCCTACCTTCTTCATGTCTCCCCAGCGAGCTTCCTTTTGCACAATAGGGTCTATCTCTCCCCCGATTAGAGGTTGTCCCAGTTGTGCGTGCAGAGGCTCCACTCTGATGCGGGAGTGCTCCAGGATTACAGAATAACGCAGGAGAAGAAAAAAGATGTGGACAGAAAGAAGAAGGAGAAGAAGAGTAGGACAAGAAGCAAAGCAGTAGACGGAGAAGGTAGGGAGACACTGAGAGTGTGTGAGAGAGCATGACAGAGGGAGCGTGGAAAAACTAAATTCAAACGAAAATTCTGAGATTTCACTTGTCTTGTGGGGGCCCCTGCTCAAAATTGGCAAATCTCACTAAAATGAACGCGAATACGAATGCACACGTCTAATATACATTCTTCAATGGCTTTCCTTTATGAGAAGCTTTAGAGCCCTCCGTACGGTCTTGTTTTTCACATCACTACAGCCAATCAGTGTAAGGAAAGTGCTTCTATTGAAGACAACGTGAGCACCTTCCGCATGCGTACTGGGTGTTGTGAGACCCCCAAGAACTCTTACATGAGTCATAACACACCTCATGCAAGCCTAGTAAATTAATAAGAGGATTCTGCTGAACTGATCCATACACTTGCAAAGGGGACACCATGAAAATGCGGAGTCCGCTCAGCTATTATATGCATTCGAGTGCTCTTTTCAGTACAGATATTATCATTGAGTTATTTTGTAGCATTTTTAGTAGTCATTGCTTTGATGCTACCCCAAAGTGACAGAGAATGGGTGAAGTGGCAAATTGTGAATGGGTAAATATAAACACTCTCCCTCACACATACTTTGCTGATACCATCACACTAGCGAGGTACCAGGGTGGGCGACGTGCCGCACACGTCTAACCTAGGGCTGGCTGTGAATCCTATAGCCAAAGACTTTTTTTTTTGAGTTCCAACACCTGCAGTAGGAAATACTAGGAGCTGGGATATGAATGGTTCACATTTTCTAAACACAACGTGTGTAACACCAGCTAACCAGGGGTGCTAAATAATGTACTAACTCTCTTTCATGCAGCAGACACTCTCTGGGGTTGGCACAGCCAGAATGTATTGTTACCCAAGCTGAAAATGAAAAACAGTAGTGTACATATTACCTTTTTTATTATTACAAGAAAATGTTAATTCATGTTCACAGTAAACAGTATACAATATCTTATCATTATGGACATCTCTCAATTTTTTTATTTTATTATTTGGTGTTAAGACTCCCACGCCCCCACTCCCTTTCCTCTTATTACCTATAAGTGATCTCCATGGTACATGCATTTTCAGGGGGCGACAGGGATACAGAAAGAAAGAGGGAAGACCAAACATACATATCATAATTACAGTCCGTAACGTGTCTCTTCCGAAACAAAAAAAATGCTATGAGTCATCATTGATATGTATTAAGTATCAATTACTTCCCTTTACCAGGTGGGATTAACTTTTTATCTTGTATGTTCACTCGGGTACTTGGGAGTCCATACCATTACAAAATAGTCCTGTTTCTAGGAAATATCTATTTTTAGCAGGAGCCTGGGTCATTTCTCAATTAAGGACTCTAACAAAGTATTTGAGGAATTAACTATTCCTCTTTAACTTGCCCTGAATTTATAGAACAGGTTTATGTCCCCATCACAACTGCCTACATTTTTTGTAACACATTGGAAAATAAGAGGCATCTGGAGTTGAAGGCTTATGTTTTGTTTTGTTTTTTTTATGAAGTGCAAAGCACAATGGGGTCCATTCACTAAAGAAAGTTGGAAAGGGAGTTGTGGTTTCACTATGCATTACTAAGGCCCATCACTAATAAGCTTTGGTTGTAAAAGGATCTTGGCTGGCTCTGTATAATGCAGTTAGATCAGTGAGACTTCTCCAAAGTCTCAACCCAATACATTATGCACTATGCAGGGCCAGCTCAGCCCTTCTAGCCTGAGGAACCTAAAAGTGAAGGCCCTTCGTAATGAATAGTGACGAGAGGGAGTCAAGTCTTCTGCAAATTCTACCTTTGGTGAACATGATTTGAAACAGTCTATTCACTAATCACAATGCACACTATTTGAATGCAGAGCAATTTGTGTTTTAAGCTACTTAGGCCACAGCCCCTCAGGTTAATAGCCCAAAAGTGCCATCCATGATTTAAAAAGTTCATCTCACCCCCTACACGGATTTCTCTATATTTAATATACAAAAGCCCACGCACCCACCCCTTTCTCCACGATACCATAGCGTGAAGTGTCGCTTCCCTAAGTTACTTACCTTCGAAACAATGTGTTCATATTCAAGATGGGGCTGTTGAAGAAATACGCCAATTTGAGATTGCTTAGGCCCTGGGGCCCCATGCAGCTCTACAGGCCGTATGCTAATTGATGGTGTAATATTATAGCAGGAGGGTCTTAGATGGTTGAAAGGCCAATCAGAGTACACATTTATTTTGGCTTTAGAGTCTGAATTCAGGCAATGTCCCAACACAAAGAGGACCAACATATCTCCAAAGATTAAAAATCAAAAAATTCAATATGAACATTGTGTGGATATTCTTCAATATTTTCCATAGGTCAAATGTGGAAGAAAAAAAAAACCACAAGCTTTACACAATAAAATATTATATTTATTAGTTCTAAACAACATGTCCGGGTAGGGTCTTATCTTGATTCATTCAAAATTATGTTTGAAAAGAAAAAAAAAAAGAAGAAAAAGGATTTAGAACATTTAATTTTGGCATTCAAATTGTATCACAACACTTAGGTCATATTAGAAACTCTAAAACATTTACATAAAAATAGGAGTTTTATAATTCGTGTGGATGTGGCATCCTGCTCGAGCCAATCTTCAATCACATTGTGTAATCCTGACCTAAAATTAAAAAGCAAAAACATACAAACAAAATGGTAGCGTGGTGTAATGTTGTTTAAAAGCACCAAACAATGCTGATCACCTATTTAATATGGTACACTTCCAAGAGATGTCAAAATACTTTCTCGTTCTTCTGCTGCTGGCATGTGTGGTGTCACTCCATCTCTTCTTCTTTTTGCCATAACCTCATTCTGACAACACAAGAATGGTACTATTACTTTGCATTAAACAGCTATATAGCTAATATTTTGGAGTTTGTTAAGCATGAAAATTACATTTATTTTTTAACCACAGTTAAGGAAGGGTTTTAACAATGAGATAGGAGGAGAATTAAACACGCTAACACCTTTATTATTGGGTCGGCTACCAAGGGAAAGGGTGAAATACTGAACCACAGAGCCTACCTCTGTAAAGGTCTCCCAATCTCGCCACTATTACTGATAATGTTTGAATGAATCACATAAATATTTACTGATGGATCCTACCAAGCCAATCCAAGAACACACAAATGGTCAGCTAAAGTAATAATAGGGTCCGGTAAATTTGTACAAGACCAACATGCATCTCAGCTGCTAGAAGGTAGCCCATCAGATATAAACATGCTCTATATATTATGACCACGGGTGCAATACTGTGTATCAAAATGCTTATAACAATGTGTCTGGCGCTATTCTCACACAAGCACAGGACCCAAAAAACTACTCATGAAACACTGAAGCGTGTGTTGAGTAATGCTCTTTTGACAAGATGTAACCCATGGAAATAGTAAAAACAATGTTTATCTATGTGAGCTGCAATAGCTGATAAAGTCATCATATCCGATGCCAGACAGGCTGAAAGTGAATATATTTTGCCGACGTAACATTTGAACTTACCCAAAACTTTCTGCAGTTCTTGTATTTGATAAAATAAAGCGTGCACATTTCTTTTCGGTACTGGTTATCATCCATGCATTTTGAAGAAGCACCGGATTCCTTAAAGATAAAGTGAACCGAGTTTTCGTTCGTACTCTGAAGCCCAAAAGGGAGGAACAGACACGCATACGTTTTGTATGTCTGTATACATTAGATGTTCACTGCAAATTTGTTGACTTTGGAATAATTGTCTAGCCAATCTACTTTCCTACCTTTGGTAAGTAATACATTGTATGTAATTCAACTAACCTTCAAACAGGGATTTAGGTCTCGGGCTCTCACTGCAGACATGTTTCTTTAAAAACTATAATACAGAGAAAAATTACAAGTTTAGAATTGAAACGTAAGAGCAGTACTTATCTGTAAAATATATGAAAAGCAGCACTTTGAACACTGCAAAGCATAAAAAAATGGTTGTCAATTCTAAGATAAAACCTTTTATTAATTTAGCACTGAACACACACACATACGCCACACCATAGTGTGAAGGCGAAACGACACACCAAACGAGATTTATTCACTAAAGAGAGACAAGCGGTTTCAACTGACTTTTCTATGCATTACAAAGTGTCAATCCCTGTGTGGTTCCGCTGCATAGAGCACTTGGCTGGCCCTGAACAGTGTATAGTTAAATACGCAAAATTTCTCCATCCTTTTTAACCTACTAACTTATGCGGGGCAGGCTGAGCCCTTTTGCTAAAGAAAGTGGTCAGTATTGACCCTTCATAATGAATAACACAACCTTCCAAATGTCCCGGCCAGCTCACCCGTTGGTGAATAAACCCCTATGTGTCGCAACCTGGAGTGCTTTCACCCCACTTGCTGTAGACTTATTTCTAGTTTAAGTACTAAAGGCTTATGTTCAAATTTAGTGACTAGCCTACAGAAGCTACCCCAGATGCTCCCCTAACATTAGAACACAATCCCAGTTCCCAAGGTTCCTCTCAAGCTAAAATCACAATATCATAAAAAATATGATGATTATCAAGGGATGAGTATATGTCATAACACAGAGTCTCTCGTGTAAGTTACAAAGCTTTTGGTAAGCTGCGCACCGTTGTTTCAGATAACATTATGTTCTTCCATTTCATTGTATTGAGCCAAGAGGTAAACTTAACTTAGTTTGGAAATGGATGAGATGATCACAAATTTAGAAGAAATACCAATGCATCAGCAACTACCTACATAAGCAAGCACAAGAAAAGTTCCTCAAGAAATAATAGAACATCTTACCCTTACCAAATAAAAATGCTAAACACTGACCGATAAGGTTTAGATCAGTCTTTTTATGAAGCTTATGCACTGATGCTCATGTCTCACGAGAGCGTTAATTACTCTGTACAGTGTAGATGTAATAATTCCATTAAAATATTGTTTCCTTAGAAAACATGAAAAAGTATCGTACAAATATCACGCATTCACTAGTTTGCCAGATACCTTAATGCATTATAAAAGGTCCAAGTTATAGTAACTGTCTGGACCGAAGACAATCATCAAACAAAATCAATGGCAAACTCCGCATTTGGTCCTCTAGCAGATATGAAACAAGAAAAAGAAAACAAATAAACAAACTTTGAATGAAAAGAAAAAAAAATAAGTCTGTGTCTCCTTGTCTGGGGCAAGCGGAAGAATATGAATGAGGATCTCAAAAAGGTTAGGCGGATAACAGGCGGAAATAGTTCAGATGTCCAAAACAATATTGGAAGTAGAGAAAACCCACTTCATTTAGAGATGTAATATTATGCTAGCATATCTGTAATCCCTATCTATACACACACGATCACGCATACATGATCACGCACCTAGAACGCGTGTTGTCTTATTTCACCTCCGTACAAGAGGTCATCTAGTTTTTACAAGATTGCACTTAATTGCATGACCCTATTTATTGGGCTGCAAAAACAAATGTTTCAAGGAAAAGGACTTCCTTAAGGACAAAAGCCAGTAAATGTTCTCATAAAGATGAGCATCATAAAAGAAGAACCTTATTCCACCTCTAACCCTAGTATTCTTCTAGAGCGATCAGCACTTGGCAGATGCGATGCTAAAAAACACAATCACCCCATGCGTACGCATCACATTGATACCAATTCATAAAAGACCACCCATTATAAGCACTTCAAAGAACACGACGCACGTTTTCCACCATTGGACCCTTTCAATAACGAAGAGGACTTCGTTATCCAGCGTCGTGGTACTTTATATCTAGGACAAGAGATTCATTCCAGAACACTCACATACCCAGAATACCAACATTACAGAAACGTTATCCACCGGTAGAAAATACTTTTTGGATGTCAAAAGAAAATGACAAGGTGGCACAGGGACAATAAAATGCCCATCACAGAATAAGAGGTATCTGACCTAGCAAGGTTTGGGAGCCCACCAGCTGATACTGTCTTTGAGAAAGACCCCGGAGAGGAAGCATTAAAGGTGACTGAGGCCACAAACCTAGAATATCATATAACCAGCTATCTCTGAGTTTCTTGATGCAGGCGGAGGAGTATAATAATACTTTGACGATCAGCGCCCCTGTCTCTTGAAGGAACTGATGACACCTCCTTAGTGTGCCAGTTCTGGCGTGTCATCCACGGCTGTACTGTAGGGGCAGCAGAAATTGTTAGCGCCGTTTAAACAAACTTAGAATAATATTATTTTTTATCACAGTTGGGCGTTAAAACTTGCACTACTTGGATGTGGAGTTACTGACGAAAAGGATAAAAGCCCTTTACACATATTCTTAATCCAGCCAAGAGGACCCCAACCAGCTTCATGCATAACACACACGATGCACACCTAATGTCACATCAAGATGAAACGTCACTCATTCCATGTGCAGCAACAGGAGGTAGGTCACCAGCAAACCAGATAAGTAACAAACAATGACGTCACTATCCCAATATTACACACTTATTTGCAGCTGGATCTAGGACTGGCACGCCGATAAACGTCATACCCACCCATCTAGAATTGCAATAAGTCTATGAAGCCCCCTCTGGCACTTGCTAGCCATGTGCTCCCGAATGCATGACCCTGGTAGACAGCAAGGACATGAGCCTGAGTGAAGGAGACATGTGCTAGCTCCACTCACGTAAGGAAGGCCACAGAGTACAGCCTAGGCGGAGGCACACTGTCAGCACACTCAGGCTGGGTCACTTTGTCTGGTTTTGTTGGTATTTAGCGCCTGCTGTTTGCAGGGACAGTGTCGGGGGTCCCGGAGGAGCTGTGCAGAGTACGGTCCGCACTCACGTCCCCGTTATGTCCTAGACCGAGCCGGGATAGAGGGGAGCTTTGCATACACTGGGCCGAGGTCACACTGCAGATAACCCCCTCTGCTCGGTCAGGAAGGTGACAATAATAACACCCTCACCAAAGCCGGACGACTCCAATTCGAAATACGTCAACTTCTAGCCTCACAACACTTTAAGTGGTATGACACACAAACATGCTAGTTAAGCACGGCCTCCAAAAGACGGACAGTCCTGTGAACGAATAGCGCCCACTTTGCGCTAAACTGACAGCTGCCTTTACCAGTCAGAGCGCGTCCCTCCCCCTTCATCTCCAAGCGGCAGCTCCCCCTCATCCAAGTACACTCATGGCGACTGACGCTGGCTCTTACCAATCAGCGTCCGACCCGGCGACCGGTTGTCCACTCCGTGACGAGAAAGCAGTTTGAGCGGCGTCTGTAAGGGCGGGACGTAGGAGGAGGAATAGGCGGGGCTTCGAGTGGGCGCGTCTCTCGCGGCAAGTTGGGCTGCATCGCAGCGCATACACTACAATGGCTGCTGGAGAGAGGGGAAAGCAAACAATTTCCAGGCCCGCAGCGTCCAGGCAAAAATATGGGAAAAAAATTATTAAAAAATCGGAAAGGCACCTAAACCCCGGAAATCGACCGTAGGAAGGATGTTAAGGCGCCCGCGGTGAGTTTGTGAGGGGTTTGGACCTGTGCAGCTACCCCAGAAGCATAAAAAATCAGGGTTATTTAAATTATGGGCAAGGGAGGGGGGAGAGAAGGAGGAGGAGGGGGAGAGAGGAGGAAAAAAGTTATTGCAAATCACCCTTTTCGCCTGTGCAAGGACTTTATGGGGTTAAACTTAAGGGTGCAAGATAATAAAGTTTAAGGGTGCAAGTTCCATTTTTGGGGGGCTGAGCTGCATTTTTTTAAATAATTTAATGAGCTGTCTGAAAATTCTGACAAATGTTTTTATTTATGTTTTTTTTTGTTGCATGTTTTATGTTTATATTTTTGGGGGGCGGTTGTAGGATTTGTGGATGTTTTACTTCAAACAGAGAGAAAAAAAAAAGTTGAGTGAGAAGTTTTAGTTTTTCTTTCTCCTAATATTGTGACAGCAGCATAGACTTGGGAGAGGAGGAGAGGGGGGAAGACATTAAAGCACAGGGAGCCTGTGCTTAAAAAAAGTGGATAAAATATTTTAAAAATCACCTTTTTACCCCAAAAGTCCCAAATTTCCCTCAAAGTTTGTGCAAGGGCTTTTAATTCACCCTGTGGACATTTGATGAAGAATTCTTGTTTTTTTGTATCATTTCTGACAACTTATTTGGGGCTGGATGTGTTACATTAGGGCTGCAATGAGTTTGCTGCATAGCCCCCCTCCTCCTCCTCCTCCTCCATGTGATTTTGGGGGGTCGCTATGAGATCAGTAACTGTCCCCCCCCATCCCCCATTTAAATGATTATGATTAGGGTGATTTGAAGCCTGATTTAGGTAGGGAGGGGGGCTGGTCGGGGAAGGGTGAGTGGGACAGCTTGTTGTCAGTATCATAAACAACCAAAATGGAGGGAGAACAGAGGCATAACTAAATAAAAAATACCCCAAAAAATGCTTAGAAATTCCCTGCTTTGCTCATCTGCCCTGGTGATCTCGGGATTAAAGGATCATGCCTTTTCTTAACGTCCCCTCTCCAGATCGGAGCCACCGGTGACTTAAGAGTTTTTTAATTAATTTTTTAAAACTTCTGAGGGTTATTCAGATCGCTAGAAAATTGCAAAACAGGGCTGCTGGAGGGGCTGTGCTTGGGCATTGGGGAAACCGATGGCTACAGTTAAAGTGTAGGGGGTTGATTTACTGTTTATTGCTTTTTTATTATTATGGATCAGCAGCTAAGGTACTTTCCATATGCATGGTTCTTATGTGAGAGCCAATGAAGGATGCAGTGAAGTGTTTAGAGGTGATCAGAACTGCCTGCCTTGAAGCTTTAAGTAGAATGGGGAACAGACACCCATAAAGATGTGTTTGCAGATGCATCTCTAGTTGCTGGATCGCTGATCTGTTGTATTTCTGTAGTTGGGGATGTGTGTGGCTCATCCTGAGCTCTTATATAGAGAACAATTGTTTGTTGGAAGAGGAGCATCCTTTAAGGTGTGATGACTTGGCACTCTATACAGTTCACCTGCTCTGATACAAAGCCACTTACTGTGTATTAGAGATGAGCTTGGATCCCTTGTATAGAGCAGGGATGCATCTTTCATGGCATGCTTGGGAAGGAGATGGTGCTGCTGCTCCTTCTGAGTCTGTTCCACGTGGGATCAGGACACAGAATGTGGATCTGCATCCACAGAAAATATATTCTCTTTATCTGTGTCCTAGGAGGCTGCCTCTGAACTAAAACTCAATAGAAACCAATTAATGTGCAGTGGTTTCAAAAGGGGGGGTAAAGTTTGATTAAAAAAATATATATAATGCATTTATTTATGTAAAATTATTATGTATTGAACTACTTTGGTTTTCTTTTGTAGTGAAAAATTTATATATATGTCTTGATCTTGTGTTGAATTATTTTTATGTGATACATATATATATAAATGATATAAATAAACAAAAGGCTTTGTGCAAAAATGTATTGTGCAGTGGGCTCAATTAGTGGGGCTGTAAGAAGCATTTTGTAGTAATTATATTGGTTCATTTTAAATAATAATGCTGTTATTATTAAATGCAATTAATATAAATGTCAACTGTCATGTGTGAAGCATGTGCTTGTTTAGGGTACAATTAAAATCCATTTTATTTTTTTGGAAAAAGTACTAAATTAGAAATAAAATAAAATGCAAGACTAGTCAGATAATGTTATTTTGCCTTGTATTCCAAAGAACAAAAAACTGTGCAAACTAATAGCTGTAAACATATTTTTCCTTTTGAAATCATGCAAAACCTGTAGCATTTGACCCTTATACAGACAACCTGGTTGCCTAACTCACTTGTTTGTCCATTAGACATCTGCACACCTTATACTATATATATAACTAGCATCTTTTTCTGAAATGTATTACATCTAAACCATTTAGCTCCAGAAGGTGGTGTAATAACCCATTGCTGATTGAGACAAGTCCCTACATGCAAGTTAACTTTTTAAAACTCTGCATTTCATGTCCCCTTTACTAAAAGGGTTAAGTTTGTTTGTACTCTGGAAACCTAGGCATGCACACAAAATGTTGTTTTCATATCTTTTAGTAAAGCACCATCCCTGCATAGTTTTCTTGAAATAAAGTTCAGTAGAAATGTTTCATGCTTCTTTTATTCTGCAGAGTTTTGTTTTCTTCCATTTATACATAAAGGGCACTCGTTCTGATCTTGTATTACAAAATTAACCATCTAATAATTATAAAGTGCCTCTGGATTGTCTCCTGACCTGTAAGCAATATAGAAAGTGGCTACCTTTTAATAAACAAAAAATAAAAGTATTTTATAACTATCGCTTAAAGAAGATGAGCGAAGTCCATTAAAGCAAAATCAGATCACTGTTTATCAGCAATCGATTAAACCCTTTTCAACATATTATGTACGGGCCAACCTAATATTCAATGCAATACAATGGGGACTCTGCTAACTGATTTCAATAATCTTCAAATGGGTCAGTTGGCATCTTAGTTTGTAAAATGAATTTTCATGATTTCAGAAATTGTATCTGAGAAATTGGATTAACATTTTTGTGGATTTTTTTTTGTCTTGTAACTTAATGATAAAGCTAATGCAGGCTTATGCTTAATAAGATTATATTTATATGGCTGACTGTAGGGGCTTTGAATTCTGTTCAGTGCCTTTCCATCCTGTTATCTGCTCATTTGTGTCTGATGGTGGTTCCCTACTCATAGGTTCCTGCCATAAGCCTCCCTTAAATGCCAGTTATGTCATCAGTCTCGTTTTGATTGGTTTATTTTAAAGTAAAACCCAACGTAAGGTCAGCTGGGGAGAGATGAATTGCACGCTCACAGGTGGATACCTTTTTTCCAAGAATACAACTGCAGAAGGCTTATCTTGTTTCACAGTTGCCTCCTATCTAGCATCGCTGTCAATATACTGCCCAAATGTTAACCTGAATCATCTAGGTTGTGTGTCTGTGTGTGTGTGTGTGGCTACCATCTTCATTTTGTACTTCTGTGTTGTCTGTAGCCAAGAGTTCTAAATTAGAAATTGCTATTTTGTAGGATTTCTATCATTTGTAAAAATAATTTAAAAAAATAAATTATTCCCCAATCTTGTGATTCACAGATTCCCATAATTTCCCTTCGCATGTTCAACTGTTTAATCTAATGTAATTATCTGCTTTTAAACAATGAACATTCATATTGCACCATTTCTGTATTAAACTTCTCAATTTGTCTTAACCCTTCAGAGTCCAGGTATTAAGTTTTAACCTACTGTAGTTTATGGATATAGAAAAATCAAATTTTACCCTTCAGTCTAAAAAAAAATAATTAAAAAATCAATGAATTCTTCACATGGGCATATGCTTTGCACGAATTGTGTGTTTTAAATACTGTTGGGCCTATTTCAATAAACGTTAATTATAAAGGTTGTGAACGTAAATGTGCAATAACATCTAAAAGGGTAAATTTATGATCATTTATGAATAGTAAAACTATTTTAGGTATAATGGCGAAATCACAAAACGAAGCTTTCATTAATGGTTTTTAATAGAACATTGGTTTTACAATTTAGTTGTGTTACATAGTTACCCAATGTATATATAAATTAAATATATATTTTTATTTTTTTAAATGTATTTAATCGTTATTATAGATGGAATATTAACATGTTTATTGGCTGTGTTGGGTATTTACTTGTAGTTCCCCCCCCCCAATATATTGATAAAAGATCAGGTTTACATTTCTTTGGTTGTTGGCAAAATATTCCACAAACCCCATACGCCAAAATCATAGTTTTCTTGTAGCTAGTTGTATATTTCATTTACTATAGTAAGAGAAAACACTTTGATACATTGGTGAACAAGTGATATGTGGTAAGATACTTTGTTTCTTATGTTTTTGTTCTGAAAATATTTCATGAATCCTGCTAGATAGTCCTGTTGCTAATTACAGTTTCTTGAAAGAATAGAAGTAACACTGACATAGTTTAAAGTTGAAAAAATATTTGAGAGATAGATTTTGATATAATGTTTTGTAATCTGCAACATATTCTACTTTCTTGTATTTGTTATATACAGCTATATAGTGTGTGTGCATTGGGGGTATTTAAATTCACATTTCAATTTTATTTTCAGTTTATTTGCACGGCTCAGGCTCTGATATTGTTCGTTCAAATTCCTATTTAGAAGAAACTGCAGAGCCGCTTTAAACTATATGCTTTTGTGAACTTGGTTATTACATGAACCCTTTCATATATTTATGTCGAGCTTCATTGGTCCTTGGGTGTAAATGCAAAAACAAAGTATTGTGATTTGTGCCAATACCTCTTAATTACACGAACATTTAGCTTTTTACCTTTTATCTACCTATTGTATTGGACTTGATAAAGCTGCTATTGAATATGTATCCTAAAAACTAAATGTTAGTCCTAAATGATGTATTTCCATAAACCACTATTTTTTTTTTTAATTAATTTTTGCATTCCATTTCTATAATAAATACACCAAATAGGTCAAGGGGTTCTAGGCATAAACCTACATTTGTTTTTCTGCTGTCAACAGTAGAAGTTGTAATCTAAAGAAGAAAGCAGCACCACCCATAAGCACGTGCTGATATTTATCACAGTGCCTTTTGGAAGGAGGGCTTCCTTTTCATATTGGATTGTGAAGATTATAATGTGCTCCCCCCCCATGAGTCTCCATGTCACAGTATTGTGGCCACTATCTCATTGGTGTTAGGGCAGCGTGTGAGGTCATACTAGTGACTCTGTTGGGAATATGAACCTATAGTATTAGCAGTCAGTCTGTAACCTGACTCCAGCAAACATGGCAGATCCCATGAACAAGGAGGAGATGCTGTGCTGCTATAGAAAGAACACAACAGAAATCTCATGCTACATGAAGTGCTCTTAATAGTACAGTTTCTAATGAAATTCTAGATCACAGAGATGCTTAGATGACGGATCCAAGTAGAAACTGTCTGAGCAGCTCCTACATTTTCTGTAACCAGTTCCGTTCTTTAGTTGGTTTCTCTGCGCAGTTCCGGGACTTGCTTGTGACATATTAAATATATTAAGGTGTCGTTTGTTTAAAACAATTAAGTCTTATTGAAACTGAATTTGAAAATGTTGCATGTACATGTATTTTTTGTTATTTTATGTCATTGTGTAATAATATTGATCGTAACTATTTGTATTCTGTGGATTTGTGAATGTGTTCCTGGGGGACACAGGTTTCTTCTTGAAACGCTTGTGTTTTAATGATAGTGTTAATTTTAGCCTTTCGAATGCCTATGCCGTGTATGTTATAGAAAATACATTTGACTAGTGCTATTTCATATTAAAGTAAGCAAAACTAATTTTGGTATGTTTAAAATATTATCTATATATAATATATTCTCCATATCCAACATAACTATAGTACAGCAATGATTATTTTAATTGAAAAGCTATGTGTTAAGTTTGTGGATATCATGTCTGACCTTCTCTTTTCATGTTTGCATTAAAGCTTGTGGGTTGTTTTCCCCAAATTATACATTTTACGGTGGTATTTGTGAAAATATGCTTAGGTATAAGCATTTGATTTGTTTTCAAAAAAACAAACAAACCTGTTTACAACGAGAGCCGCTTTCTTAAATTGGCACGGCTGTATGATTATCCCCCCAATTAAATTATCTCCCTTTCATTGTTAATTTGCTGTCTGGTTTAGGCAGGGTGGTGGAGGAGAATAGAGAAAAGTTGAGGGCAGGAAATCGAATAATCTAACCACCTTTAGCAGCAAATCTTCTCTTCTTCACAGAGAAAAACTTTTAAACTATAGATTTATAAAACCATTACATTGACGATCACAAAGTACAAACTAACTTTGGTAAATCGAGTTATGACCATTTAGTGCTGTTTGCTTAAAAAGGTAGTTTTTTGTTTTCTTTATCTTGTTCCTTATTTTGCTTATTGGGGAATGAAGCTACCATTGCATCAGTATTGACTGTTAACTTGTCTGAGGATGACCCATGAATTCGGATTAACAAAGTTTTATAGACATATATTGCCTATGGCAGGGAGGGGCTGGATATTTTCAGATATTAGTTTCTATTGCAATGGTTCAAATGCCAGGCAATACACTTTTAGGAACCATGGTTCCAACAAAATATCAGCAGCTGATAAATATATTGCACTATAATCTTGTGTGCTATCCATGATAACTTCTCATGTGACTTGTGGCAGCTCCAGTGTACCTCCAACTGATTGATGAATGGAAGATTATCTGTTCTTTCATATAGACCTTTTTGGCCACCTAACCCTGGCTAAGGAGAAACTCACCAAGTTTCCGTTATGTTGATTATCTAAGCCGTTCTAAATATTCAATAAAAATATAACCACAATGATTCTGCGAGCTTATGGCGTTTCCTCAGATATTGTTAATATTACCGAACTGGTTACCAAGTGAACATTTTTGAGCCAACATACCTTGTGTTGCTGAGTAGTCTACTTTCTAAAGGTGTTTTTTTTTTTTTTTTTCTTACTATTATTTTACCTGTTTATCTTGCGCTGCCAGTTGTATATTATGGTATATTTGATGCTGGGGATTAGAGAGAAGCAGGAAAAATAAATCCAGCAAACTGTGTGAACTACTGTTTTTTTTTTGTTTTTTTTTTTTTAAGGTATCTCTTCAGTTTTTACTTGGACAGTATACATGAAAAAATTAGCTTTAAAATCCTCACCCGTTATTTCCTCTTGTTATGCTACTAGTAGTAGGGGTTTGTCTCATTTAGAGAAATTGCTCATTGGTAAAATGTCACTGAGAAGCACATTTCTGGTATTTGCATGTAAATGTAAGACTAATTCTCCTAGAACCAACATTTGGCAGCTATTGTTGCATATTATTGGTGGTACACTATATGGTGTAGATCTTGAGTTTTTCATAATGTTGTAGTAATAACAGAAATGCAAACTTATGACTTCCGAGCAGAGAACAGAAATTTCTACTTGATGTTAAAATACATTTAAAATGTAAATACATTTGAATTATATCATTAAGTTTCTCAGACCATCCTAAATGAAAGCCAGTGGATGTAAAAGCAGGACCATTGGTGGTCCTTGTGGACACTTGAGAGCCAGCATTTGATATATTTCACTTCTACAAACCCTAAGTGTCAAACACAATAAATTAAGTAAAAAATATGGCTTTACATGTTAACATAATACTACAGAACACTATTTAAAATCATGTTTAAACATTAGTATGACTTATTAACTAAATATTTTGATTGTCTACATAGCTACTGAGCCACTGCCCTTCAAAAGGGTTCCATGGTCAGTGAGACACGTGTGAAGACTGCTCAATAAGGAATCTGGTTATTTCAATGAAGCAAAATATTTTCCCTTTCTAACGGATTAATATAGGGCATCGAGTTAACTTGGAGTCTTATTTCCAATAAAATAAGCAATTATGCAAGTAAAAAGAAAAAGTGAATGCAGTTATTAAAATTTTTGAGTACACAGTTTTGTGGTGGAGCCATGTGCTGTTTATGGATCATTGGTAACAAGTTACCATATCGTATCACATCGCCACAAAATGTGAACCTTATGAAAATCACTGAATACCTAAAATACATGTATTTTGAATGAGTACTCTCCCAGCAGCCTTGACTAATTTTGCTCTTGTTTCTCACTAATGAAAAATGATTGACTGAGTACAGGCCAACAGTTGTACACCCCTCATTTTTGTAAATATTTTATTATATCTCTTCATGTGACAACACTGAAGAAATGACGCTCTGCTACATTGTAAAGTAGTGAGTGTACAGCCTGTATAACAGTGTAAATTTCCTGTCTCCTCAAAATAACTCAACACACAGCCATTAATGTCTAAACCTTGGCAACAAAAGTGAGTACACCCCTAAATTGGGCCCAATTAGCCATTTCCCCTCCCTGGTGTCATGTGACTTGTTAGTGTTACAAGGTCTCAGGTGTGAATGGGGAGCAGGTGTGTTAAATTTGGTGTTATTGCACTCACACTCTCTCATACTGGTCATTAGAAGTTTAACACGGCACCTCATGGCAAACAACTCCGAGGATCTGAAAAAAAAGAATTGTTGCTCTACATAAAGATGCCCTAGGCTATAAGAAGATTGCCAAGACCTTGCAGCACGGTGGGCAAGACCATACAGCGGTTTCACAGAACAGGTTCCACTCAGAAGTCATATCCAGACTTCTATCTATTTTGTCTTTGGGAAATAGACGTATGAGTGCTGCCAGCATTGCTGCAGAGGTTGAAGGGGTTGGGGGTCAGCCTGCAAAAAGTTTGCTGAAGACAAGCAGACTACGGACATGGATTACTGGAACCATGTCCTGTGGTCCAATGAGACCAAGATAAACTTATCTGGTTCCGATGGTGTCAAGCGTGTGTGGCAGCAACCAGGTGGGGAGTACAAAGATAAGTGCGTCTTGCCTACAGTCAAGCATCGTGGTGGGAGTGTCATGGTCAAGGCCTGCACTGGGAGCTACAGTTTATTGAAGGAACCATGAATGCCAATATGTACTGTGACATACTGAAGCAGAGCATGATCCCCTCCCTTTGGAGACTGGGCCGCAGGGCAGTATTCCAACATAACAACCCCAAACACACCTCTGAGACGACCACTACCTTGCTAAAGAAGCTGAGGGCAAAGTTGATTGACTGTCCAAGCATGTCTTTAGACCTAAACCCTATTGAGCATCTGTGGGGCATCCTCAAACGGTGGGGGAGCGCAAGGTTTCTAACATCCACCACCTCTGTGATGTAGTCATGGACGAGTGCAAGAGGACTCTGTTGGCAATCTATGAAGCTCTGGTGAACTCCATGCCCAAGAGGGTTAAGGCAGTGCTGGAAAATAATGGTGGCCACACAATATTGACACCATGGGCCTAATTTGGACATTTCCACTTGTGGAAAGTGGAAAAGTGGGTGTACTCACTTTTGCAGCCAAGGTTTAGACATTAATGGCTGCGTGTTGTTATTTTTAAGGGAACAGGAAATGTACACTGTTATACAGGCTGTCCACTCACTACTTTACATTGTAGCAGAGTATCATTTCTTCAGTGTTGTCACATGAAGAAATATTTGAAAAATATTTACAGAAAAGTGAGGGTTGTACTCTTTCGTGAGAGACTGTACATGCATATAATGTGCTAATATTTTTTTGTTTTTAGTATAATGCCATAAATGTACCCATAAGTTTCCATCCTGTGCAGGCATTTTTTTCTTTTTATGTGAAAATGTTATCGCTGTTGACATGGTCCTGGTAGCTGACATTGCCTTTATTAAGTCTCTCCAACAAGCTACATAGTGCTGTTTATTGTGTTTTTAACAGGCATTGAAGTCTTTTTTTTTTTTTTTTTTACGTCCATAAAATCGGTGAACATCCCTTTTTTAAAATGCTCTGTGAGCCCTTTAAAAAAAGATACTCTTATCTACAATGACTGCTTCATTTCAGTAAACCCTTTAGGTTGTGTGTGGTCTGCTACAGCTTGGTGCTCAACCACCTGGCACCCAAAGGCTTTAAATATGCCATTAGCATGTATTTGTGAGGAGGGGGTGTTTTGCAGAAAATGACCAATTACCTACCATTCACAAGAATGACAAGCGACTAAGAAGTGTAGGTCATTTAAGAAACTGACTCCACTTGGAATGCTATGCAGAGACAGCTGTTGCATGGTCCTTTTACTAAACCCAATTTAAAGGCACAGTACCATGAAAATGTGCATTCAAATATAATGCAGTATAGTATGTATTGTTCTTCAACCCTTAATGTCTTCTAAACTGCATATAAATCTCACTTTGAGAGAAGTCCTATAGTAGAAGTGTGTATATATGTATGTGTATATATATATATATATATATATATATATATATATATATATATATATATATATTATACATGCGCACACAAATATTAAATAGTATTTGGTGTACTGCTGTTTAAGATAGCGTTGGGGAACATTGAGAGTACTTGGTTTTTAGCTGTTGATAAACAAAAATGACAATCGAAAAGCACAAGCAACAGATGGTTAAGAAATGTAGTTATACTAGAAGGTTTGATTGCTACAGCTCCTGGTTAGATGTTACCGAGAATATATATGCACACATGACTCTAGGTTTTAAGGTTCTGTTTTTTGGGGGGGGGTTTTTTGGTTTTTTTCCTTTCAATATATCCTTTTGAAGAATAACAGGCTGGGTTATGGTTGCATTTAAATCACAACATTTTACTGGTTAAAGCAATTCAGTCACTAAAATCCATTTCTCTTTCCCTCTCACTATTTTCCATCATATTTGAATGATGATTGTATTGTTTGACCATGTCAAAAGTTGTAACATGCTTCCTCTACGCCAGGGGCGTCCAAGTTTTTTCTGCAGTGGGCCACTTCATCAGAATTGTATACGTGCGCGGGCCGCACTCATTTTTCACTGTGAGAAAATATGGCCTTTAATAAGAAATGCAGATTAAAAAAAAAAGTAAATGACATAAAACCTTTACTTTTCCTCTCACGGATTTCTGGGCCTAGAAAGTTTTGTGACTATAAATTCAGGATTCAGTACTGGCTGACTTGGCATGATAGGAGTGGGGTTGTTAACAGCAATCACAGTCCCATCATGCCTAGGTTCCACCACTTAGACATCCATGCTATCACACGCACACACATTAATTCATTCACAGATTCATTCCCTCAATCAGGCATACTCATTCAAACACCCTCCCCCACCCCCTTACCTGCACTACAGCTCTCTCAATGCCGATCACAGACTTCAGCAGGGGGCGCGGCCTCCCTTGTTCTCCCCGCAGAGGAGGGAGGACTGGAGCAGAGAATAGACCCTCCCACAAGTAAGCAGCAAGGCTCTTGTGATCCTGGCTGCCGATCTCACGCAGCACCTCGAGGTCCCGCGGGCTGCATGTTGGACGCCCCTGCTCTACACTGTTGTAGCACAACAGAGTCAATTTCTATGTAAAGAAGCTTATAAGAAAGTCCTTGTCATCTGTTTTTCAAACATTCCTTCCAGCGACAGTTGAGCGAGCATTAGAAGTGGTGAACAAGATGCTGTTTTCATCCTCTTGATTCCCATTGCACTTATCATGCACAAGAGCCACCTTTCTTACAAATATTCAACTCACTGGAAGAAAGAATATCATGAGCCAATATTGCGTATTAATTGGGGTATGACTATGCCGTATTGTAACACATATTGGTTTATTTGCTATAGGAAGAATTGTCAGGAGAGTTGTGGTTGAACCGCCTCATTCACTATTGAAAGGGCAGTAGATGCTCATCGGCGCTTGCTCTTCAAAAAGAGTCATGAAGTTAAGTTAAAACACAGCTCGGCTTGCAAAAAAACTGTTTCTTTGCTCTTTCGTATTTTTTTTTGTAGTTTTCACCAGCACGCCGACACTAGTTACATAGAAAGGACTTGCCTTAATCAGAGCACGGATAGAATGCGATCTTGCATTGCCAGGCGCAGGACAGTCAACACTGGTATGTATTTAGCGGTAGTATCGGTTTATTTGGGTGCTTAGAGGGAATAGATAAATGGACAGTGAATAGTAAATATTTAGTTATTTAGGAACTCTTTAATTTAATCTTATTGGCGTTCCTATTTCAATAAGGGCTTGTTTGAGAAGGGGTAGTCCCTCTACAAGGATAGATAGAGATTCTGCTTTTTTGTTCTATGAAACTGACTAGTAGTTGTAAATCCTACGGTATGTAGGATGCAGTAGCAAAAAGAGTTAATTTGGCCAGATCCCCACCAATATGTGGAGGGGGGGTTTAGCTAATTTACCTCCAGTTCTTTATTTCAGTCTATATCGTGTTCTGTTTTTGAAGACTACTTGAAGCAGATTCCAGTGTGATTAATTGTAGCCACAGCCTCAAATGGTCTTGTTCCACCAAGGAAGTTAAAGTACCTGCCAACCTCTGGACCCTTGAGAAGTGAGCGTATCAGAAGTCCACCTCATGGTCCACACTCTTCCTGCTCCAGAATTGCTTATTCATGTTTATAACTCCACGTTTGTGAAAGATGGGAGGCTTTGCAAGGTTAATGTGACAAGTAAGACGAGCTCAAGGAATTGAGTTTTGACACCTTTTTCATTGGGCCCATTACTCTAAGCCAAAACTGGTACACTATGGGGGGGGGACAGACATCAAGACAATCCATTTTTTCAAGGAATAGATTGAATTATGGTAGTCCACCTTTAACAACTGTGGGATTTATTCATCAAATTGAAAATTGCCGTTTAAACACTGGCGTTAGGAATAGTAGCTAGCGTCGGTTGTGTATGTGGAGTACTGCTGAGCCCTGAAGTTCTGTCGTAAGAGAAACCTTGATGCTTTACGGCCTAAAACGAAAAAGTGGATGTGATGCGACTCTTGCAGCGTCACCGAGGTGTGTTTAGCACCTTCAATTCATTTCACCATCGTGGGACTGGTTTTGTGTTGTATTTGCCTAGGAGGCCGTGTATGATACATTACATTGTTTTTGGACGTCATCTTGTTAATCTTTGATGGGAATATATTGTTTGTGTATGTATATATATATATGAAAATGCACATGATTCTTCAAATCAAAACCTACAATTCTTATTACATCTTTTGACAGCAATTAAGATAGTTCTGGCCAGACATTGGAGAACCTCAGACCTATCATCGCTGAAAGAAATAATAGCAAAAAACAATACCTCGTATGAGTCAATAACACACTAATTTAGAACAGTCATTATTGGTAATTTTCAGTGGGCAATGGAATCCTAACAATGCTGTCTGTAACTGTTAATGTCTTAATTGTAATATTGTATATTTGTATGTTTTTTGTACTTTTGTAAAAAAAAAAAAAAAAAAATGCACAGGATTCATTCATGAGTATTTCTACTATTGATTATTTCTTGTTTGGTGACAGTCCCTTTTAGTCTTTAGCTTTTTTTTTGTTTATATTAAGTGAATGTACAAACATCTTTACCTCCTTCAAATTCATAGCTCTTCATGAGGCATATTAGCAGCACACAAGCCTTTGTGCAGAACAAGTTTTGAGACAAGAATTTTTTCAGTACTTTGCAATGCACTACTTGTATGCATAGTCTAAACCTGTTGATGACCCTTTTTTTCATTTACATGACAATAAGTATAGCAAATCGATCTCTATTTGCGACAGTGGAATTTATCACTTCCCCCCCCCCCCTTTTCTTTTAGAACTTCAAAAATGGAACGTTATACAGTTTGGTCTCCTCCACAAAGTACAAGCGGGACTGGTTAAGACCACAATTTGAAACAAAAGGCTATTGGATAAACATAAGGTGTGTGTAAAACTGTATTTCCATGTTACTTTGTTTTATTTAAACTTTGTAATTTTCCCTTGTTCTTATCAACAGTGATGTCCATATATTTGTGTTTGAATATCTTCTTTTGAGGGGAAAAAACATTGACTAATGTTCTGTTGCCATGAAGACTTTTGCTTTCCATCCATAAAAATATTTGTTTTTAACAAATTTGCTTTTGTGCACCAAGCATATATAAGTATATTTTCTTTCATCTTATTTTGTTTTATAAACCAGCTTACATCATTTTTATTTTCTTTTTCCAGTCCCCTTTTGAATTTTTCCCCCCGACCACATGGAACTTGCGAAGCCACTTAAAGCTCTGTCACTTAGTG